>NW_027397072.1:69457250-69709980 GCF_003265705.2 Callorhinus ursinus
ATATATATATATATATATATATATATATATATATATATATATATGATGTAATGGAGTTGTTTAAAAAAAATGATAAGGTCACTTTGCAGGAACCAGAGAAGCTCTGAAAACTTCAAAGACTGAAACCTTGTCCATACACCTTCAGAGTTCTCTCTCATCTAGCTATTCATCTCTGTCAGGCATTTTTCATTGGTAAAGGAATTCAAAGGTAATTGTCTCCCCTACCTTGCAATTCACTGCTTCAGCTCAGGGGACCAGTCACCAACCACTTCTCCTTCAGATCCACAGTAAAGAGAGAATTCCCCAGGGAAGTGTGAGTCACATGCCCTTCCCTACCCAATCAGTGAAGCAAGAGGGAACTGTGGTTCTCAGAGCTTGAGAGGCGGGAAAGTAGCCACAGTAATCCCACCAAAATCTTGCCACCAGAATTTAGAAGCAGTTTCCTCTCAGAAATGAGTAGGAAAAAAAAAATGAGTAGGTTTTGAAAGTGAGGGGTGGTGCCTAGAGTTCTAGTATAGGCTACTACAATGAGAATATCAGTAGGCATACAATGCAGTCTGTGTTAATTGCCATTGCTTGCCAGCTGGTATTTTCCAGGTACCTAGTTATGCTTCCAATCAGGCAGTCTGGGTTTGCTCTTGAATATTGCTTTTTCATTTTATATTTCTGCATTTGATTTCTTTTTCAGAAGCTTATTTTTACTATTTAACCCAAACCCAATTCTATTTTTGCTTTCCCATTCAGAAGACTAACTTGACTTCAGACTCATTCATAATTATTCCAATATTACATGAGTGTTATAGATCAGATTGGAAAACTGGAGCAAGAAATATTCAATGTTAAGTATATAAATATGTATTAGTGTGTAATGTAAATTTTTTAAATGGAGTATTTTTAAAGACTTTACTGTCACATAAGCTTGTAAATATTTTTTGTACCTTAAGATAATAGAAACACTGAACAACCATTAGTGGATTTTAGAACACATATCTTGGTCTGCTTATACTAGACTGCATTTATTGACCTGTATAACAGAGTAGGAAATATCAAGAGAAACTCTATCCTTTAGCTCAGTACTTGTCTGTCATCCCCCCCCGCCCCCCGTCCTGGCACAGTATATAAAAACAAAAATAAAACAAGTATTTATGTTTCAGAACTGCCTCACTGGGAGGCTACCAGAGCCCCAGATTAGAACACTGTAGACCATACTCTCCTGCTAGTTTCATGATGTGATTTAAGTTGTTAGCAATGTGGCAGCTTGATGCCTCCATCGCTTTTCAAATCTCTTATTACCTTCAATGAGAAATGAGTTAAATCCATTCTGAGGTCATAGAATGGGGTTCATTGTATTTCTCTTTCCATAAGACATCTTATTCTTAACCTTCTTCACATATGGCCCTTTTATTTTTGTTCTCAGTTTCTGGCTTCTTTTCTCCTCTGGGACTTTACCCAATTATTCTTCCCATTTCTTTCTTCTGCTTTTATCTATTGCCAGTCCAAAGGGTCAATAAAACTGTTCAATTCTTCTATACCCTAAAAAAAGTATCTTAACCTCTCTTCTTATTCAAGTATCATACTTTTATTTTTAATAAAAAGTTTTCTCAAAAATTAAATGTAACTTTTCCGATTCCAATTTCTTACTTTTCCGTGCATGCCTCAAAGTACTATAATCTTATTCTGTCCCCATAAATAGATCTTAAAAGGGAAATTAAAGACCTTCAAGTTGCCAAAATCAACAACAATCTATTCTTAGGCTTCATTCCTACAAAGTTTGTAGTGTTGAGCAGCATCTTCTTGAGACTCACTTCATCTTTAATTATGACAATACTGTATTCTACTTCTCTTATCTCTTTTGGTTTCTCTTCCCCAGTTTTCAAACATTTGTTACTTCACTATTAGCCTTTCAATATTAGGAGCTAGTATGTTTATTGACTTCTCTTTCTTTTCTCCACCTTAATTAAAAGCATTTACTCTACATTTTTTAGTCAAACTGTTCATATTTATATTCCCCAGCTTTATGAGATATAATTGTCATATAATATTGTGTAAGTTTAATGTGTACAATTTGATGACTTGATACACCTTCATCGCCTCACGTACACTAATTATTGTATTCATTTTCCTGTTTTTTTTTCTCTGCTCTCTTTCTTTGCAGTGTCATCCATTCAGGTAACTTTGACTTTCATCTGTACTACAACAGCAACATCACTATTGCTGATATTAGTAACTTCCTCCGAAGTCTAACACCTTATTTCCAAATTCCTGTTGAACATGTTTATTAAGATCTTTCTCACTGACACGGCAAACTTACGAGGTTTCTGCAGGAAATACTAGTATAGCCTCCCTAGCCTGTTTTGTCATATCCTGTATCAGGAAATATTCTTCTAAGTTACCAAGATAACCAAACTATTGATCTTAATGTCCTTCTTGACCATTGTCTTTCCCTTTATCCCCATATGTGATCTTTCTCAAGTTAAAATGTCTGTCTCCAGAGTTATCTTTGGAAACTTTTTATTCTATTCCAAGGAAACTGTCATAGATCAAGTATTTTTAAGTGCAGTTATTTTCTAATTTCTTTCTAAGGGTTCCCTGACATCTATCATTTCTTGTTTCCCAGCCGTTGTCCCAGACTACTACTAGAATTTTCTTCATTATAAAAAATTTTGTCATTTCACACTGTTCAAAACTCTTCCTGAATTTAGATAAAATGTTCTAATATGAATCATTTAGAGTCCTCTCGTTCATATGTCATATTATCTAATTTTTCCTAAAGTGTATATCTCTTCTTAACCGAATTCTTGCCAAACTTTAAGACTTTGGTCAAATGTCATGCCCTTCCTGATGGCTTTTGTAATGCTCTGGGTCAAAAAAGCTTTCTGTCCACTTGAGTCTGTAACTCAATTACAGTTCTTACTAAAATGTATCATTGAGTAAAATTTCTTAATGCACAAATTACAAGTATCAGTGCAGCTCTTGACAGGCTTGCTTTTCTTAGAATTGTGTTGATTTAAGTATTATTAAACCTCTGCTTTTTCTATATTGACTGTAATCCTGAGATTCAGGTGATATCTAGATTACTTATTTGCATTCCTTCCTCTCTAACGTGGAGGGATTATCTGCAACAAACTCAGGATGGCTTAGTCGGATGAACTTGATTCTCAGAAGCCAGCACTTTTCTACTCTTTTTCTGGCTTCTGGGCAGCTTGTGCCCTCACCATATTGTATACTGCCTCTGGTCAGCAGATGGAGATAATTCTCTTCATCATCGACTTTTCTCATGGGGGAATTGTTTTTATGATCTCTTGAGAAAATCACGTTCTAAAGTGTCGGTTTTCGCAGGATTGGCACTCTATCATGAGACTATTTAAGAACAGTTTCTCACAGTTATCCCCGAATGGTGAAATGGCATTGTGGAGAGAACATCAAAATGGGATTCTGAAAACCTGAATTCCAGTTGTTATTTTTTTTTAAACATTTTATTTATTTATTTATTTGAGAGAGAGAGAGAGAGAGCACAAGCAGTGGGAAGAGGCAGAGGGAGAGGGAGAAGCAGACTCCGCACTGAGCAGGGAGCCCGTCATTGGGCTCAGTCCCAGGACACTTGAGGTCATGACTTGAGCCAAAGGCAGACATTTAACCGACTGAGCCACCCAAGTGCCCCCTGAATTCTGGTTCCGATTCCTTTTAGGAATATCGTTATTTTTATTTGTCTGTATTCTACAAAATAGAAATAGAAAAATGTTTCCATATATCTCCATGCATAGGTTTTGCCACTTAAAGTGTTAGTTTGAGCTCCCACTTGCTTGTTTGTAAAGGAAATAATAATTCCTACCTTAGAGAATTGTTTTGAAGATTGAGCAAGAGAATGTTTTAAAGCACATATAGTTTCTGGTACATATTCAGCACTTAACAAAATATAGCCGTATACTACTTGAGAGGTTTAAAGTGCTTCAACAAAAATTTGGCATTAAAAAAAAGACTTTTAACCAGACATTGTGGATAGATTTAGGGGGACCATCAATTTCAATGAGAAAATATATCTTTATTAATAAGTCTCTAGTGGGATTGAACATTTTCTTCTATTATGAATAAAGGCAACAAACAACAGAACTGTGGTCTCTATTACACTGTCATCCTAAAAAACACAAATACTCTCATATGTTACAGCTGTTGCAGGTATTCTGAAACAGAATTTATACCAATTAGTATTTCAAGTTACACTACTTATTATACCTTCTGCTAGATGTCATTTTTTAATGTCCATAAAGAGGCACATATATATTTCAAATTCCTATTTACAAAAATACTTTTATAATTAAATTTAGATATCAATGGTTTCCATTAATATTCTGTGTGTTTTATTTTGTGCTTTCAAAAACATTTTCTGGGAAAGAGTCCATTTTCTTCACCAGGCTGCCAAAGAAGTATGGCACAAAAATGGTCAAGAATCCCTGTCATAGTTGTTCAGCATGAGAATAGTAAAACTGTCATCTATGCAACTATTCATATTCAAAGGAATATTTTTTGAGTGTTGTAATGATTATTATTGAAATGGAACAACTCTTCAAAGCTAACCAATTTTGGCCAGACACACCATACAAAAATGTCTTTCTAATTCCCCTTCTTCAATGGCCCCAGCTGCCTGTGGCATAAACACTTTAGACAGATACTCAGGCTTCTTAAGTTTGAAATTGGCTCTTAATTAAAATGGGAAGCAATTACAACTTCATTTGTGCTATGAGAACTTAAAACTTTTGCCTCTGATATAAAATTGTGGGGAAAACCCTATCTTTTGGTGCCAATGAATAACACCAGAGTTGGCTGTTACTTTGAATGTTTGTTCACTTTCTTTACAATGTAGTTTTCTAGGCAGCAAATACAGTGAAAAATATTATATATCTAAATCTGTATCTGTATCCAGATATAGATGATATGGATGCAGAGACATGGGCTTTCAGTTTGCTCCCAGGGAACATATAGAGGTTTGTGAAATTTGTCCTAAGTAATTTTTTTTCCTTCAGTTTCTCTCTCCCCAGATTCAAAGAGCATTATTAATACCCAGAAACCACCAATGTGGTATTGTGCTCCCAAGTACATTTTAATGTGAATTTTCTGGATTTTGTAATTTAAATTTAAATATACAACAACAAAATATCTTGTAATAGTGACAATCCAGTGGAAGAAAAATTCAGGGACAAAAATATTTTTGTGCCCCTCAAATTATGTACATTTGGTGACTGCCTTTGAACCCTATGTTTATAGATAGCTTCTTATCCACTACATATATGCGTATACTGAAAATACTTGTTCAACCACAAATTGCCCAGCTTTTATTTTATTATGAATGTGTAATAAATGTTTATTTGTTAGGGAGCCTATAAACTAGTTCAGATCCTAATCAGAGGGACAGATGTTTTATGATGAAAATCCTGTGGAAAGAAACCAATATAGATGCTTATTTAACAATATTCAGATCTTCACTGGAACAATCTAGGAACCCTTTAGGTAAATTTTATTTACATTGAAATTAGATCTCATTAGAAAAGTTTCACAAGGTAAAATAATGGAGAATATTTGTTCAGATGAGAAGGGGAAAAAAATTACCCAGTTCTTCAGAAATTAAAAATAAAATGTGACATTAAGAGAATGGATAATTTATGTCAATAAATTTCTTCTCTTAAGAAAATTCAATTGAAAAGATAGTCTAAAAGATAGACTTTAAAATGTGTCTTTGTCATTTGCTCAGTTTAAGTCATTATCTAAAATGTATTTAACAGTTTTGTAAATACATAAACAGGAGAAATAAAAGCCCCAGTTGATCAGACTAAAAGGATTCTTTCTGTTTCAGTTTATTTCTGTCATTATCTGTAGCATTAGTCTCCTTGACCATGTTTGGGGCCAGAGGTCTGAGAATAAAACATCTCAGTGTGATATTTCCCAAAGAGATTATGCTGACTTTAGGTGCATTTATATTTACCATTTGCCCAACTCTATTCTCTGTTTGCTGAACTTATCCCTAGAGTTTCTCAAACCCCTATTCTAATTGGACATACCTATGAGGTAATTCAATTGCAAGAATTAGGGTTGGGTGGGGGAACTTGGTGACTGAAAAATACCCTTGTTAGGTAATATTCAATAGTATTTCTGCAAAAGAGGATAGTTTCAAAATCCTACCAAACTTTAATTTTTGGATTGATCCCAATAAAATGTGATTGTGGCACTATTTCTGAAGCCATATTTTAGAAAGAACCATTAACTTTATGTACTAAATGCAGCAACAAAAAAGAAACATTTTCCATCACCTGTAAGTTATTTCTTTAAGTAAATTTCATTATACTGCTCTAATAACAATGCTGATCAGTTGCTCTTATGCTACCAAAGCTACTTGGTATAGCATTTAATATTTTTATGGTTCCTCTCCTTATAAATTTTCATAAAGTGATAATATATTTTTGATCAGTAAAAGTGAAAGCATATTGGTAACTCAGGAATCACATTCAAAATATGGATTTTACATTGCTTCAAAGAGTTTTGGTTCATAATTAGATATAACTAGAGTACAGACTGACTGGATCATTCTTAGCAAAAGCTGAAAATTTGTGCAAGCGTGAATGTGCCACATGAATCTTTTCAGTTTGTGTTATTCTGCTATAGAGTGATATCCAATCCTTTATTTTATCTTCATCTATCACAGTGTCTATCATCAAAACCTGCTTCTATAATCTAACACAGTGAATTGGATGTGGTAGGCAATGAATAAAGAACTTATTGAATAAAGTGGTGAATAGATCCTGATATCTAGCATGAATACACTAAATTTGAATTTTAGTATACTGTCTCTCCTAATGATGATTCTATTTTAAACATTGTTTCTTTTTAGACACTTCATGCACTGATAAAATAATTTGATCAGTGGAAGAAGAGGGTAAAAGATCTAGTATAATGGAGGCCTTTTGTAGCATGCGTGGAGGCAGTTATGGTCCAAAGTTTCAGTCCAGAATACGAATTCCTCACATGACAATTTTTAAGAATATGATGGTGCTTAAGATATTTAATCTCCATGAACCTGAGTTTGTCTATAATATACTAGTAATACTCTCAAGGATTGTGTGAAGACTAAATAATAGTTTAAAAATATGTGCAAGTGTCTGAAAGCCAGGAGATTTAATAAATGCAAGTTTTCTTATCTTGAATTTATATCATATTAGCAACCGCCATCCCAACCAACATATTTGATCATCCTCACCCAGTGATTAATAGGCAAATAAAAAAATTACTATGATCTTATTTGTTATTTAAATTTTATAAATGAACATTTGAAAATGATAGGTTCCTCCAAATATTTTTATTCCTATTCCTCTGGCCATCACCACATTATTAGGCTTTTTTTTTTTTTTTCTCAAACACTAGTTAATTAGTTGGTATGATTTATCAGTAGTATTTTTTAAATCCTTCTAAAATGATGGTCATGACACCATTAATCTCAAAAGTACTTAAAATATGTTTTGTGTGTGTATATGTGAGTTCATTACTGTTGAGATAAATTATATAACACTATAAATTACAGATTCTGGTCATGACTGAAGAAAGGGATCTGGGAGATTCATACTTTGTTTCTGAAAGATATTGAACCCTTTTCTAACTATAACCCAGAGAGTTACACAATATTTGTAATAATTAAATAGGGTGTTGTAAGCCAATCGGACAACAGAAAATATACTTATAAAATATACATTATACTAAAACAATAAAGACTAGAAAAGGAAATGATCCCTACCTATGGTATTTTCAGTGAATCAAATGAACTACCAAATGTTTACCAAATTCTGAAATACTTTGTTGAATAGACATCTTGTGAATTTTGGGGCTCTGGAGAGTAAGCAAAGGAGTTAGATTTTGGAGGAGAATTGAAATTTGGAAGAAGCGGCTAGCACGGATTAAGATTTTTACTATAATGGCTTTATCCTGAGAGCAGACTATAGTTGTAGCACAGCCGAAGCAGCTAAAACCCAGATCAGAAACTTGCTGTTTTACTGGCCCAGTGAACTGAAAGATAGAATCATCCACTGTGTCTTGCTTCCAGGACAACCACTACACACAAAAGTGAATGAGATTATAAACTATAAATTTCTGGTTGACCTTTGAACTGCACATACACAAATGAGACCCAAAATGTCCCAGCTATGTAAACAAAGGATTTGGATTGAGATTTGAGCTCCTGTTCACTGTAAGACAGAGTTTTGAGTTTCATTTTAAATAAGTGGTCGCCTTGCTAAAATAAAACAATATTTTTCAGAGAAAGCAGAATATAGATTCTCCACAACATAGTCACAAAATGTACACAATTTCCAAAATATAATCTAAGAGTACTTGTCATACAAAAAACCAAAAAACTGAAAACACAAACCCAAACCTAGAAAAGATAGCCCATTCTCAAATGTAAAGACAATCAATGAAGGTACTTAAGATAACACAGATCTTGTACTTAAACAGACAAGTCTTTTAAAATAGCTATTATGGCTACAACGAACTAGACAGGGATTTATGCGAATGAATGAAGTAATAGAAAACAGCAGAGAGATAGACACTATAAATGCTGGAAATGGAAATTCTAAAACTAAAGAAGGTAACATCTTAAAAATACACGCTAGATAGGCATAATACCATAATCAGTGAACTCGAATATAAAGTATAGGGATTATCCAATCTGACAAACAGAAAGATTCAAATATATCTCTATATCTATAGTTATTATTATGTTATATACTTCCTTATTATAATATATAGTATATTGTATTATATTATTATGCATATATTAGAAAAAGAAAGAAATTTAGAGAGTATCTGAGGGACTTGTGGAACAATGTAAAATGGTCTAAAATATGTGTAACTGGAGTCCCAGAAGAAAAAAAAAATGAATGAGAATGTGGCAGAATTATTTGAAGAAATAATAGCAAAACTTCTCACATTTGAAGACATAACTTTACAGATTAAAGAAGAGCACAGCCCAAAATAGATTAATATGAAGAAAAAAATAAAAATGACTCATTAAAATTACTAAAAATAAAAGATAAAAAATCTTGAAAACATTTTCAGAAAATGTCTTATTAAATACAAGAAAATAAAATTAGAAATACTAAATATTTATTGAAACTATGTCATCTGGAAGACAAGATGATGGCCTTTTTAATGTGCCAAAATAATTTTTTTAAAAAGCCTGTCAATACTGACTTTTATACATGTTGAAAATATCCTTCAATAATGAAGTCTAGATAAAATAAAGTGCTACTTCACAGAGCAGATAATAAAAATAAAGAGCCTATCATCCCAGAGAGATTCATTCAACTACACAGCCTGGAACTCAGAGATAAAAGATGTTCAGTGGGAACAATGCAGGGTTGGTTGGAGCAAAGATCAACTGTTAAACCTCCATCTTCATTTGCATTTCTTTTATGGTATACATTCCATTTTAGATTATACTGCTTTCATGCACACATAGTACCTCATTTTAAAAATGTATGAAGAATGAGCTGTGTCTTATTTATCTTAGTTTTTTTTTTTTAATATTTATTTGACAGAGAGACACAGTGAGAGAGGGAACACAAGCAGGGGGACTGGGAGAGGGAGAAGCAGGCTTCCCGCGGAGCAGGGAGCCCAATGCGGGGCTCGATCCCAGGACCCTGGGATCATGACTTGAGCCGAAGCCAGATGCTTAACGACTGAGCCACCCAGGCGCCCCTTACCTTGGTGTTTCTATAGAGCTTTGCACTTAGTGCAAAAATAGCACTTGAATAACTATACTAATACATAAATGCTATTATTGCGTTATGGTGAAATAGAGAACTGTTCTCTAACATTGAAAGTGCAGATGTGACTTTTTTTTCTCTCCAACGTAAGCTTCCATTCAGATGAGAAGAAATGTTAAAATATCATTTTTAAGTAATAGATATTCTATAAAAAAGAGTTTTTGCATTTTATTCAATCATAGGTAATTTAGGAAAATGAGTAACGTGAAACAAAGGAGTAGAAAAATATTCAGGAATAAGTGGCTAAAAATTCTAACTAGTTTTATTCATTTCTTCAGTTGTGCTCATTGGCTCATGTTGTATGTATGCATTTACAACTTTTCTTTTGTGAAATGGGTATAACCATAGCATGATGACTTAAGATCCTCAGTTTTTAATTTCCTAACAGCACTACTTGCATAATTTTCTTTACATGTATGTTTCATTTTCCTCATTTAAAAAAATAGGTGCAAAAATATCTATCTTGTAGGGACATTGTGAGTGCTTAATGCAAAATATTAAAATATATATATATATATATAAACCACTTAGGACCGTGCTTAACAGGCTTAGAACAGAACAGTCTTTACTAAATGTTAACTGTACTAGTGGGAACAGGAGTGGTGATAATAGTAGATTATCTGATTACCTACTATATTGGTAGAGTTACTATAGAGTTCTTTCCCTTGAAGAAACAACAAGAATGCAGGTTTTGCTAGTTTTTCCTCATATTTTTAAAGTATTTCCTTTAAGAAATTACAGGCTACATATATACAGGCTATGTATATGAGTGTTGGTCAAACATGAGCTTTTCTAGAAGTATGTTTGTATTTTCTGTTTAATTGAATCTCTATTTTTTCCTAAGTTTTTAAAAGGTAACAATAGGATTTAGAGTATGCAAACTGAACTTTCACCTTTTAAAAATATTTTATTAAAGACATTCATTTTTGTATAGACAGAGGTGGTGGTGTTTTTTTTTTTTAACTCTCAATTCCCTTTGTATATTTGTGGAAAAATATAGTAGTAGATGTGTGAGATACACACAGAAATTGGATACAGGCTTCATCACCATGCTAAGAAAGAGTAGCCATCCCTTCCTTCTAACTAGCAGCAGGGTTTATGATGAAAAGATTTAAAGGAAGCAACATGCAATGTATGTATCTTAAAATTTTGTTTGTGATGATCTTGGGGTTGGAAATAATAAGAGAAGCAGGCCATCAACTGTTTAAGAAAATTTTTCTCTCTTTGAAGTAGATAGAAAGCAAGACAAAATAATGATGGTCTGACTCTGATACCATGAATCAAAAGATAATTTTGTACTAGCCAATACAATCCAGCCATCTAGCCATTCTGTTTCCTTAAACATCTTCCCTACATTAGATAAGGTATTTGAGTCCCTACTAATTAAACCTTACTGTCCTCTGGAAATAAGTCAGAATTGAGAATCGTATCGTACCATCATCCAAACACACACACACACACACACACACACACACACACACACACTTTAGCTCTGAATGCTGAATGTAGGCCAGGGCTATTGCTGCTGGCATTATATCCATTTCATCAGGAAGCATCCTGAGACTTAATCTTAGTCCTCTGACCCTTACGAATGCAAGAAAATAATGACCAATTAAATGAAGGCATTGCCCAGAAGAAGGTGTTGTCAACATGCCACCTTTAAGAGGAGGTAGAGGTAGGACTAGGGCGAAGGGTGAAGGAATGGCAGCAGAAAGATGCAGGAAAGAGATATTTGTTACTATTTCCTCCATTTTTATCCACCTGTTCAGTGAACTCTTACTTCTTTAGGTGCCTGGTGCTAAAGTGGAAGGAGGCTGTAATTTTTTAAATTTAAAAATTTAAATTTTTAAAGTAAATGTGCAGAAACAATTAAGTAAAACAAACTTAAATAACCATATATTTAAGAAAAAGATTGTTTTCTGAAAATGAATGGTAACTTACTGTGAAAGCAGATTAAATTGCCTATGGAGGTTATGCTAGTATATGTCACCATCTGCAAATACTAATAAAGTAGCTGATGTTAACAAGTGATATCTCAGAGGGACATACAGTGAATAAATAGAGAAATCTAAAATATGCATGCTCTTCTATCTGCTTCCTGCCCAGCTCATGTTCATTTCATACACTCCATTTTCCTCTCCTCTCCCAACTTTTACACCCTCCTCCTCATGAACACTTTAACTCACCAATTTCATGGTCTCTTTCCATTTCTAGAATACACATAACTCATTCCTGCAAAGAGTCCTCAAACTCGTATCTTATTTCATTAGATTGTATTCTTCTCATCACTTTGCCAGCTTCTCTCCAATAAGGTCTCAACTTAGGTATTATTTCCTTAACTTCCTCACAGGGTATTTCCCAAAAACCCCTTCTAAATCAGCTTCCCTCCCTGGTATTATACACTGTAGCACCTTGTATCTTTTTTCAAAGCACTTACCACAAATTGCCATTAATTCATTCAATTTTCTGTTTGTTTATGCATTATCTTTTTTCCTCATTAGGCTCATCTCCACAAGAAGGGCAACATTTATGCCTTATTCACCATTATAGTCCTTATTGGAAAAGGGAGTCAGTTTTAGTTTCTTGGCCACTGCACAATTGCATAAGAACCTTGGGCCTAGGACATTTCCTTGCTAGGAGGAAAGTTAAGAGTCTTCACAGCCTGTGCTGGGCTTGCCTTATGAGAGAACACTGTTCCAGTTCCAGGCTAGATATCCACTCATTCATTCTGCTTAAGATGTGGTTATTGGCCCCAGAGATGCCCCTGGTATATTTCAGATCCCAAGGGGATGGGGCTGAAAACATTCCATTGCACATAAAGTGATTTGCTTCGAGTTACATAATCTACATTGTCTACTGCAGAATGGAGCCAGTTAGGCCATGGGGGAGACTAATGCATTGCAAGGAACTGGATCTTGTACACTCTCCTCTCTTGCTTCAAATAATGGCTGTACAATTTGAGCCAGGTGTATATGTTTTCTGTTATCAGTGACCTTGAATCTTGCACTGGTCTATTCTCTGGGTGGCACTTTTATGCCTTGTGATCTTGGCTGTAGTCTGGCCACCTGGTGGAAACATCCCTACTGGTTTTCACAATACCTAACATACAGAAGATACTCAATAAATATTTAATTAATAAAGTAAGAATAATGAAAGTCTTGTTATCAATACCTGCTTAAATATAGTAACCAGGAGGTACCTGGACGTCTCATTCAGTGAAATGTCCAATTCTTGGTTTTGGTTCAGGTCATGATCTCAGGGGACGTGAAATTCTTGGGCTCTATGCTCAGCAGGGAGTCCGCTTAGAGATTCTATCCCTCTGCCCCTCCCCCACCCCACTTTCTCTCTCAAATAAATCTTTTTTTAAAGATTTTATTTATTTATTTGACAGAGAGAGATGCAGCAAGAGAGGGAACATAGCAGGGGGAGTGAGAAGCAGGCTCCCTGCACAGGGAGCCTGATGTGGGACACGATCCCAGGACCGTGGGATCATGACGGAAGCCAAAGGCAGACACTTAACAACTGAGCCACCCAGGTGCCCCTCAAATAAACAAATCTTTTAAAAAATATATAGTAACCAGTTCCATAGTTAGGAGGAATTAGTAGGTGATATGAAAACTTCTCTATATAACATTTTTGGGGCTTACCCTAATGTTGAATTAACTCAATAGCAAACTCCATATCATCAGTCACATAATTTGCTTTTAATCATATTTGATCTATCAGGTAAAGAATGTGGCTTTCAATAATGTCTCTGTAGCCGGGTGTATTTCTGTATGGACATTTTACAAGGTTCTCTTCTCTATGCTTGCCTCATCACTAACACTGGGTCTTTACAGAAATACCTAGGATAAATGACAGATCATAAAGTAAAAGATGAAAGAAATGAGAATTATTAAATCAGTGATTTCATGTTATGCCCAGAAAAGATGAAGACTTGATCTTCACCAAACCCTGAAAATGGATGACAACTAGAATATACTTTTGAGTTAGAACTGAGTACCCAAAAGGAAATAAGAATTAATTTTGATTACATTCTAAGAAAGATAAAACCAACACCAAATGTCAACATAAAATGGGACCTTCCTGTCTACCACTGAGTTGGCGGCAGATGTCTTTGTGGTGTTCATACCTCCTCACCCCATTCCCATGTGGACTCTGTGCAGTAAATACTGTTTAGCTTAGCAGTCTATCATTTTCCCTGTTCAAGTCTCCGTTTAGAAAGGTAAGATTTTGCCCCCGGCTTGCTGGACTATTGCCCTACATAAAGATAATTAGATTCTAACAGAACAGAAGCTAATTTGTGGGTTTAATATAGTGCTGCTTTTAGATAGTAATAAAATCCTTTTCTAAAACACTAAGTGCCCATCAGCATTAACATAAGTCAAGTAGTTTCCAGTCTCACATCTGAAGGGTATTTTTCATTATTTAAATCCCTAGAGATGGTACAATATCCATGGCTACCTAATAATTCCCTGTTACAAATTCAGATGATACCACTTTACACTCAAGTTGGAATCCAGAGGGTTTTCAGGAATTAGAAAATGTGGACTAACCTGATTTGTTTGGTCTGAGCTTTTCACTTTTTAGTCTTAACAGAAAGAAGACTACTAAATCATTGGGTTGACAGATTTAAAATTGCCATATTAACTATTGACTTCATTTATATAAAATTAAGTCACATTTTTCCTTAGCAATTTAAAAAAATGTTTCTATGCTATGAAATGATTTTTATCCAACATGTGGAAATTATCTTTCACTTGGCAAATTTTTGATAATCTAACATACAAAAAGTGTGAATTCAAGTCCCTAATAACATACAAAAAAAAAAAAAGATATGTAACACCCAGAAAACCCAATTACTCCAGATTTGTGACTTCATGATGCTGAAGGGCCAGGTCATTCATGGAGTACTCTATCATGCAAGAATACAGGTGAATAGTCGCCTGATGAGGATTATTTTATTTCATTATATTTTCTCTTTATATTGCATGGTAACTATACTGAGATGTATGATTCCATGTATTTTGGAATCATGATCAAGATTATTCTTTCTGAAGTGGCATCATAATTTTACAGCCCATCCACAGGAAAATTCAGATCTCAGATGGAGAGAACATTTAAAAAGGATGAGCCCACCATTGGGCTGTAACCATAGATTACTACTGTTAGAAACATAATAAATACAATGTAGTCTTACCATGCATCACATTTGCATTTAATACATTTACCTCAAAATGCTGCATCATCCTATTCCATCTTTGAACATACTTCAACATCTAAGAAGTGTTTTTTGCTTTAACAGTTTTATTGAGGTATAACTGAATGCAGTTAACATATTCAAAATATACTTTTGGATAATCTTTGAAATAAGTATACAAGTATCCATGAAACTATGATCACAGTCAACATAATGAACATATTCATCACCCGTTTAAGTTTCTTGCACCACTTTTTGGATCTCTCTCCCTGTCCTCTTACCCTGCCTGGTCCTTAGGCTTGTTTCATTCTCTGTCCTGGGGGGAAGCATTCAGTCTTTCAACATGAAGTAGTAAGTCAGCTGTGTGTTTTTCATAAATACTCTTTATTGGGATAAGGAAATTTATTTCTATTCTAAGCTTTCTGTGAGATATTTTTTTAAATCAAGAATTGATATTACATTGAAATTTCTGTTAAACTGATATTGCATTCCAAAGCATATTTGGTCATGATGTAGTATCACTTTTATAAATAGTAAGATTTTATTTTCTAAAAAGTTGTTAAGAATTTTGCATCTGGGGCACCTGGGTGGCTCAGTTGGTTAGGCATCTGATTCTTGATTTCAGCTCAGGTCATGATCTCAAGATGGAGCCCAGAATCAGGCTCCGTGCTCAGTGAGGAGTTGGCTTGAGATTCTCCCCCCTCCCTCTCTTCCTCCCCCTTCCATTTCTTTCTAAAATAAAATGAATAAATCTTTTTAAAAGAAGAATTTTGCATCTATACATATGAGAGAGATTAGTTTGTAGTTTTCTTTTTTGTAATTTTGTTATCTGACTTTTACATCCAAGTGGTGCTGATCTCATACAGTGAGTTGTAAAGTGTCCGCTCCTCTTTAATATTCTGAACAGCGTGTATTGAATTGGTATTATTTCCTCTTAAATGTTGCCTAGATCTCACAGTGATTCCATCTTATTCTAGAATTTGATTTCTTTTTGGTCCATGGTTGAATAGTAGGTTATTTAGTTTCCAAAACTTGTTTTAGTTTTTTTTTAAGTGACCTATTATTGATTTTTAATACACATCCATTGTGGTCAGAAAATATACTTTGCATAACTTTAAATATATTGAGACTTGTACAATGGCCCAAAATATGGTTTATCTTGGTAAAGTTTCTGTGTCCACTTGAAAATAATGTGTATTCTATCGTTGGATGAAATGTTTTTTGAATGTAAACTAGGTCAAATTGTCTGATAATATTGTTCAAATATTCTTTATGTTCATCATAGAACTAGGTTTGTTTGTTGTTAATCAAATCTGAGAGGGCACCTGGGTGACTCAGTTGGTTAAGCAACTGCCTTCAGCTCAGGTCAGGATCCTGGAGTCCTGGGATCGAGTCCCACATCGGGCTCCCTGCTCAGCGGGGAGTCTGCTTCTCCCTCTGACCCTCTTCCCTCTCGTGCTCTCTATCTCTCATTCTCTCTCCCAAATAAATAAATAAAATCTTTAAAAAAAAATCTGAGAATCTCTACCTTTTAGCTCCTTAGCTGAAACATTTAGGTGATTTAATACATTTACAAATATAGTTAGGTTTAAGTCTGTCATCTTGCATTTATTTTCTATTTGTCTCATTGGTTCATTTTTCACTTTTTTCTTTGTTGTCTGCATTTTTGGTGATAAATAGAATATATTTTATGATTCTGTTTTATCTCTTCTGAAAGCTGATTTTCTATACATCTCTGTTATTTATGTCATTGATTTAGCATTTTGAAGATATATCATTAACTTACCATGGTCTACCTTCGAGTAGTAGTATACCAGTTCACCTGTAAGAACCATTTTTCCCCTCCACACACCTTTGTTATTGCAATGCATTTTATTTTTATATGTGTTAAAAATTCCATACTGCATTTTGTTGTTGTTGTTGTTGTTCTTGTTTGTTTAAACAGTATATCATCCATTCTACTGTTTGTCAAACAGTATATCAAGGTGTTAAGTTGGGAATCTGGAACAATCATAGAGCTTACCTCATGTGTGTCCTGTCTCTTGGTGACCATTGTCCTCATTGCTTGACATACCTTTTCTTACAATACACTGGTTTATAGTTTCTGTAAACTCTTTGGTTGTTTCCAATGGGAGGGGAAATCTGGTCTCTGTTATTCCATCTAAGCCAGAAATGAAGAGCGGAGACAATTTTGATTCAGCTGCAGATGTTTTAGAACCATTGTATTTCAGAATCATTTTGTTTTTCTGTAAAACTTCCCCTATTGATTTTGATTTTATCTCCTGATACTATACAAAGACCTAATCTGTCTTCTATAAACTAGTCTTTCAGTTTAAAAAACAAAAAACATGTATATTTAGTAGGTCCAGCCTTTTGGATTTTCTTTCTTTTTTTTTTTAAGATTTTTTTATTTATTTATTTATTCATGAGAGACAGGGAGAGAGAGAGAGGCAGAGGGAGAAGCAGGCTTCCCGCTGAGCAGGGAGCCTGATGTGGGACTCGATCCCAGTACCCTGGGATCATGACCTGAGCCGAAGGCAGACGCTTAACCATCTGAGCCACCCAGGCGCCCCCATTTGGATTTTCTACATGAATCATGTATATAACTGTTTAATGTAATTTTAAGGTGTTTAAGGTGATCATCTGCATTATAACCTACTTTATGAGACTTTGGATATTTTTCTAGTCTTAAAGATTTATGTTTTAGCCACTATCAGTCTAATATTGTGCTGGGTTTTTTTTTTGGTATACATTTGTTTAAACAGTCTTCATAATTCTTGAGGTAATCTGTTCTCTTTTTAGGAATGTATTTTAGTGACTCGTGCAGTGGATAATCTAAATGTACATTAGGAGAAAGTTAAATAAATTATAGCTTAGCCATACAATAAAATAGTATGCAGCTGTTGAAACTGATGGCAGATTTATTTTTATTGACAAGGAAAAATATTTATTACATTTAATCAAAAAATCAAGTAGGAGAGCAGCGTTTTTATGCAGATTAAAAGTAAACAGTATATTAGTTTGATTTAAGTCTTGTTATCTAAGGGAAGTAGATGAAAATATTTATAATAGTTTTGAGATGCTATATCTATTTGTGTAGTTCTATACAAAGATGTGCTTGAAACATATGGGCTATGCATCAAGTTTTACTTTATTGTTTAGTCTTCTGTTTGTTGTTTGATTGGCTTTTTTGTCCATGTGTTTGTAGGTATGTATGTCTATGTTTGGTGAGGAGTGTTTACAACAAGCACACATGAGTTATATCAAAAACAAACGTTGAATCCATTTTCCTTATTCAAATAAAAATAAAAAGAGTTTAATGGAAATGTATTTTAGATAAACACATTCAGGCTTATAATTTAATGCATATTTCAGTTCATTCAGTCTTAGTAATAATGACAAAAATAAATTTTAAGAACTACAAGAAATTTTGAGTCTGAACTGTTCTTCCTACTTTTATCTCTTCAACTCAGCCAAATTTTATCTTCAGTATTATAAACCTCAGACGTTCAGATGGTACAGGTTAATTTTCAGTAGCACAGCTGAATATTTTGGGGCTCATCCAAGCTGAGTCTTTGGAGACTCATTGAGCATTGGTGTGTGTTGACCCTGTAGCTCCATTTTCTTCCTTCTTCTCAGCAGTATTCAAAGCTAGACCCATGCAGGCAGAATAATAAATAAGAGCATCCAGCCAAGTTTTTAGGTTTTTATGTTATATTTTGTATACTTTATGTTTTTAAATATCTTTTATTATTGAAAAAGTTTACACAAAAGCAAGGAGTGAGTTTAAAAATAAATTTAGAAAATACAGAAAATTATAAAGAGTATAAAAATTATAAGCTTAACATCAGAGATGATTATTGTAAATATTAGTATATGTATCCCTTAGATAGAAAAAATTAAACTAATTTTATTTTTGCTTTTAACCTACTTTGTTTATTTCCTATCTTGTGATATATTTGACTATGCCACTAAGTAAGTTTCAAAAAATAGTTTTTAGGGACTGCTAGTATATTGTTTAATTAATTAATTTTCTCTTGTTAGAAAATTAAGTTGTCATTAATATTAAAATAACATTCTGAAGAATAATTGGTATGTGAACTTTTGATGAGTTTTATGATTATTTTTAAGATTGAATATTCATTACTAGGATTTCTGGGACAAATTATATGAATATTTTAAAGGCTGTTATAAAATTACAATAACAATTTACATGTCCTGGAAAGTACGTTTTCTCCTTTACAGTGGTTAATACATCTTCTTACAAAATGTCCAGAAAATTCTATGGGTTGGTCATGTATGTATGTTTTGGGGGGTATCATGACTTTCCTATTTTTTGCCTTACCAGAATCTTTGACACACAGAGAATATAATCAGCTACCCAATTATACAGCTTATCAAATACAATCCTGATACTGCAAAAATTCCAAAAATCCCTCATTTTGACCGAATATGATTGCCTTTTATTGTGATAGTACTGCTTATGTCTAACATCCCCAGGCAAGTAGTAAGCAATGAAGTCTAACTGTAATTGGTTACATATTCTCAAGATACTAAATATGTTTTAAGTTAAGAACTGCAAAGTCTGCATACTGCCACAGTGTCCACTGTTACTTGGCCATCATCTTCTAACTGAACCCACCCACATTTATTTCCATTTATGATGCTTATTCCCATTAAGCTATCAGGTTGTACTTTTTAAGAATCAATCTGTCATTTCTTAATCTTCTTTTGGGGAAAGAAATCCAAGCTTTGAAAGCATATATGTATTTTATATATTTTTTATAAGAAGAGCACATTTTATCTCCTCTTGCCCATATATGTGTGTGTGTGTGTGTGTGTGTGTGTGTGTGTGTGTGTATAGGAAAGTCCATTTTATATCATCAAGAAAGGAGAAGAAAGGAAATATAAATCACCTTTGGATTTTTTTTAAGATTTTATTTTTATTTATTTGACAGGGAACACAAGCAGGGGGAGTGGGAAAGGGAGAAGCAGGCTTTCCGCCGAGCAGGGAGCCCAATGTGGGGTTCGATCCCAGGACCCTGAGATCATGACCTGAGCCAAAGGCGGTTGCTTAACCAACTGAGCCACCCAGCTGCCCCGTCACCTTTGGATTTTTAACGGTGGTGATAAATTTGTATTCCATTCTTTCCATACCAATTGGTAAAGGTATTTATAGAGAATCATCCTCAGGTGTCTAAGAAATGTAAATATCTTTATTTTTCCATGTATGAACTTAGTTTCCTTTTAAGCATCATTCTGTAGAGTGATGAGTGTTGATCAAGTTAGGATTCTTCTATTTTTCAAGTGATTGCCTCTAATCTTCTGGGCCAATATGGTTTTGAATAATCAGTGGAGAGAGGAGGAAGGGCAATGATATTTGGTGTTTAGTGTTATCAGCTATCAGTGATAGAGATAGCTGGGTGATATCTGCATTTCCATTTGGACTAATTATTAGTCTAGAGTGGCCACTCTTTCCTTTTGACCACAAAAACTCAGGTTTCTTTGGGCTTTGTGTCATATCAGTGCCAATCTAGATAACAGTGGAGAACACCCACATCTCCTGAACCACACTGCAGGGCTGTCCATAGCCCTTGTAGCTAGACATCCACACCACTTATACATTTTATCTGCTCTTGTCCATAAAGGGAACTTAAGGTCTTCTCACTTCACTGGGCTTGACTGGAAAATGTAGTATAAACGCCTTCTGCCCCAGGCTACCAACTTCTTCCCGGCATTTCTCTTGCTTTCTTACTTCTAGGCCTCATTCAGAGGGGGAACGGCCAGGGCCCCCTTCACGGGAACTCACCAAGTTCTCTATTTCCAATTTGATTCTTTTCCCCTCCTCTCTAGTTTAGGCAAAACTTATGAGTTTCTAGGGCAGAAAAAATCAGCTATGACATATTTTTCAAACCTTTTGTCTTAGGTTTAATCCAGTTTTTGAAACTCAAAAATAAATAATTTGTTTCATTTATCTCTGCATTTTTGCATTGTCATCTCTTCATCTGGAGAATCCTGGCTGCTGCCTGATGTTGGTGGAGAGAGGGGCAAGAGGAATTGTTCATAAAAATCCTGAATAGAGGGGCTCCTGGGTGGCTGAGTCAGTTAAGCGCCATTTGCCTTCAGCTCAGGTCATCCCAGGGTCCTGGGATCAAGCCCACATAGGGCTCCCTGCTCAGTTGGGAGTCTGCTTCTCCCTCTCCCTCTGCCCCTCCCTGCCTGCCGCCCTCCACCTCCCACTCACTCTCTCAAATAAATAGATAAAATCTTTTTAAAAAATCCTGTATAGAAAATAATCACATGCAATAAAAAATGAAAGTTTTATCACACTACATCTTCTTTAACATCCTTTGTATCTTTATTTCTCAATTGATTCAATTGTCACCATAAAGCATTTGAGTAACATTTTAGTCACTTCATCTCTGAAAAGGAGATAATCACAGAAACTAAGTGACAAGATTATGATGAAAATTAAATGAGATAGTGCTTGCAAATAGATTTTCAGGTTTTAAGCACATAATAAGTATTAATGTTAGCTACAATTATTAGCTAATATTTTGGAATAAACCAAGCTGTCTCCTACCTCTGTTCCTTACCCCATAATTCACATAATTTGGTCTTTGTCATAACATCAGAGGCTCAACAGTGCTTGTTGGATGAATTAATATATGAATGAATGAATGAGTGAATGGATTATCATTATCCCTTTTTTAGTATTGATATTAACATTGAGCTTTACTAATTCAGTATTCAGGACTTTACAGTTTCTTTTTCAATATTTAAAGCCTTATACTTATGAAGCATTATTATTTACTCACAAATCTGCCATTGGCATAGAAGAAATTGTATTTGAGTCAATTTTGCCTATGGTAAAACTCATTTATATCCTTTTCTGAAGGACAATTAATGATGAATAGGGAAATATTACATGCAGAAAAGTCTGTTTCAAAAGGCTTTAGGCAGAACTTTCAAATCTGATTCTCAGGCAGCATTTCAGAGTTAACACATTAAACCACTCTTTGCAACAGTGGAGATCTGACTTTTGTAGCTCTTCAAATGATTCAACAACTGATACTTGACCAGACATCTTAGTGTATGATTTGTCTTTAAAAAGACTATAAGAATATTCACTTATGAAAAAAATGAATCATTAAGTTATATTCATTTAACTTTTAATGAAGAATTTGTTGTGGCATTTTGCTTATTTTAGTATATTTACTTATATTTTTATATCTACCTATTCAAACAAAATATTTTTTTAATTTTTATTGTTATGTTAATCACCATAGATTACATCATTAGTTTTTGATGTGGTGTTCCGTGATTCATTGTTTGTGCATAATACCCAGTGCTCCACGCAGAATGTGCCCTCTTTAATACCCATCACCAGACTAACCCATCCCCCCACCCCCCCTCCCCTCTAGAACCCTCAGTTTGTTTTTCAGAGTCCATCATCTCTCATGGTTCATCTCCCCCTCCAATTTACTCCCCTTCATTCTTCCCCTCCTGCTATCTTCTTCTTCATTTTTTTCTTAACATATATTGCATTATTTGTTTCAGAGGTACAGATCTGTGATTCAACAGTCTTGCACAATTCACAGCGCTCACCATAGCACATACCCTCCCCAATGTCTATCACCCAGCCACCCCATCTCTCCCACCCCCCCACCACTCCAGAAACCCTCCGTTTGTTTCCTGAGATTAAGAATTCCTCATATCAGTGAGGTCATATGATCCATGTCTTTCTCTGATTGACTTATTTCACTGAGCATAACACCCTCCAGTTCCATCCACGTCGTTGCAAATGACAAGATTTCATTCCTTTTGACGGCTGCATAATATTCCATTGTGTATATATACCACTTCTTCTTTATCCATTCATCTGTTGACGGACATCTTGGCTCTTTTCACAGTTTGGCTATTGTGGACATTCCTGCTATAAACATTGGGGTGCACATACCCCTTCGGGTCCCTACATTTGTATCTTTGGGGTAAATACCCAGTAGTGCAATTGCTGGATCGTATGGTAGCTCCATTTTCAACTGTTTGAGGAACCTCCATACTGTTTTCCAGAGTGGCTGCACCAGCTTGCATTCCCACCAACAGTGTAGGAGGGTTCCCCTTTCTCCACGTCCCCGCCAACATCTGTTGTTTCCTGATTTGTTAATTTTAGCCATTCTGACTGGTGTGAGGTGGTATCTCATTGAGGTTTTTTGATTTGGATTTCCCTGATGCCGAGTGATGTTGAGCACTTTTTCATGAGTCTGTTGGCCATTTGGATGTCTTCTTTGGAAAAATGTCTGTTCATTTTGATCAACTTCTTCAAGATAATAAATGAAGATAAATGTAGCACATGGTTGATAATATCAAGTAAAACATGGACATAGGAAAGGCAAACTGTGATAGAAGAAGCACTAGATTAAGTACTGATTTTGCTACCAAACTGCTGTTAAAATATTTGAGAGTCATTTCACTGACTGGACCTCTGTTTCTATATACTTAAAATGACTGCTCAAGTCAGTATAATTTTAGTTGCAACTAATAGAAAAGATCACTGAAATTAGATTAAACAATGTAGGAAGTTTAGTTCACATACCTGTAAATTTCTGAGCTTAGTATAGCTTCAAGTAAGGCTTTTTAAATAGTTCAACAATAGCATGAAACAATGATTTCCTCACCTTTTTCATGGAAGTATGGATAATACAATAATTCCTTCTCTGTAGAAGTGGTTTTATCTTCTGATTGGGTGTGATCATTGATTCATAATGGCAAAGCAGTTTGGGACACTCATTCTCTTACACTACGTTGTTTAGAATGGAAGATTTTTCCTTGGAGTCTAGATAGTTTCTTTAGAATAAGACAAATAATTTCAACTGTATTTTTGTAGTAATCTGCTTGTACCTGTGGTGAATTAAAGATAGTCATAGATACTTTGTGACACTGCTTCCATTAAAAAATGGCAACTATGTCCTATCCCTTTGAATCACAAGTGGAAGCTCTGTGACTCCTCTGACCAATAGAATCGCACAGGGGGTACAGAGCCAATCTCTGGGCCTAGGCATAAAAATACTGAAAATTTCTTCTTCTTACCTCTTGGAACATTCACTATTAGACCACGCTGCCAGCTTTGGGTAAGCCCAGTTAGCAAAAGGCCCTTCTCGCAAGGATCTGAGGGCAGCTGACAGCCTTGACTAATCTACCAGCCAACACACTAGCCATTTTGCCAACCAGTTGTGTGAACTATCCTGCAAATGAATCTTTCAGCCCTGTTTGAGATGCCCTAGCTGATGCTTTGTGAAGGAATGAAAGCTATCTCTTCTAAACTTAACCTAGGCTGCAAATCCATGAGTAGAATAAATGTTTGGTATTGCTCTAAATCCTTAGGTTTTCGAGCAGCTTGTTTTACAGCAACACTTTCCAGAACACCATGGTATCAATGGCACAGGCTTCAGTACTTTTTCTTTTTCTAATTCAGGTGCTTCTTCCTGATGTGCTATATAGTAACTTCCCTGAGTGTGGTTGGAATACCCATTTTAATTGTCAGCTTCAATATTTATCAATACAATGTTTGATAACAGTAGCTTGTTTTATTTTCAATGAAAGAAACCAAGGGAGTTATTTTTTATGTTCACTATGTTTGCTTCAAAATGACACTGTGCCCTGTCAGGTTATCTTGAATCTATTATTCAAATGTGTAGAATAAAACGTACTGAGAATTGTATAAATGCTTATCAACATAAAACTTAAACTTTAATGGCATGTAATCAGGGCTGTCTTTAAGGTATGCAGGACCCTGGACAAAACATTCTCTGGCATTCTTTTCTGTATAAATGATTGAGCCCCCTAAATTAACTTCTTCAACACCAGACTGGTGGCCCAGTCTCACACGGTTCTGTGAAAGATACTGCTCTACCAGGAAGGCCTGGCTACAATGTCCTGGGGCAATCCATAAGCATGAATCCTGAAGCTCCTAGGAATATCTGGCCAACCTCACACATGAAGAGAAGTGTTGAAGAGCTCTTCAGGGCCCACACTGATCCAGCCCAAATTTGGTGCACACTATCCAAATGGCATCATCAGCTTGACAGTGTCCCAGACATCAGAGAAAAATTATTTTCAAGGAAACTATTCCAAAACATGTTGCCCCAGAAGCAAAGGACCTAAGGCAGAGGCCCTGCCTGCCTGGGTCTAAGAGCAGAACTGCTTGTAATCCATACAGTGTATAGTCTTACTTTTAGAGACTATATGGAAAGAAGTATGGCTCTTACTACTTTCTTTTGGCTTATACAGTTTTCGTGTTATCAAAATCACTGAGGAATTAACAGGTATTGGTAGTGTTATTTTATGTGAATCCTGGTTGATTTTATCCATCACCATTTTTTTTTAATTTGTTTAAGGAAAGAGGGGTGCCTGGGTGGCTCAGTTAGTTGAGCGTCTAACTCTTGGTTTTGGCTCAGGTCATGTCAGGGTCATGGGATTGAGCCCTGAATTGGGCTTCACACTAAATGGGGGAATCTGCTTGAGATTCTTTCCCTCTCCTCCTCCCCCCACTTGCACATGAGTGTGTACACACACACACTTTCTCTCTCTCTCAAATAAATAAATCTTTTAAAAAATCTTGTTTAAGGAAAATTATTTTATTCACCTATGTAAAATATGCTTTAAAAGTAATTCACTTCACCTACAATAATATTTATACAAATATATTTACATATGCAGATATATTATTTATATTTACACATAAAATACATATATATACCTATATATAAAATGCCTGAAACTTTGTATAATATTATCTTTTTACAACAAAATATATGCTTTTTATTTTACAACCAGCCATCCCATTTTCCATCCAAGAACATGCAGCTGCAGATATACATTAATCTTGCCTGGCATCAACTGAGCCTAGAACTGAAGACTGGAGCTGTATCCCCATTTGTACAAGTTAGGGCACAGATACATGTTCCAACCTAAAAAACAAAACAAAACAAACAGTGCAGAGCTACAACTTCTATCATTAACCATGTGCAAGTCACTTAAAATTGTGAGCAGAGATGGCAAAGCATCTTTATTTCAAGGATAATATTAACATGAGTAAACCTTCTAGTACAAGTAATGCATTCATATTATTCAAATAGGTTAATATTTGGTAAGTGGTATGTATGGGGGAACATGCTTATTAATAACAAAACCAAACAGTTGTAGATTGTGCTGTATAACCCCTACAGGTTTCAGAATATAATGTGAATTATTCTGCAAAAGATAATATCAGATCTTATCAGACTCCAAGAAGTCTATTTTCTCCTCTTGATATGTTGAAGGGCACTAGCATGAAAAATCCTCTGATGGCCTGATCTTTCCATTTGCTGTTCATGTAGAGGGAACACTAATATCTCCACAAAATATTGTTCAGAGAGAAAATTCTAACTCTAAAAATAGTTCTAATGTTAGAAGTTCTGATTTCTTTTCTAAGTTTCATTACCGGTATTGATGAAAATGTCTCAATTCTGGAAATATTTGTGCCTAAGCAAAATATTGAATTCAATAGCATTTTGATTGTGATTTACAGCAGTTAATAGGAATTATTCTATTTAGATGTTTAAGAGGCTTTCTCATTTCCTTCATCAGGTTCAATCATAAATGGCTTAATCATTCAGAAGACATTACTGAATTAGATTGCATTAACTGCATAATACCAGAAAAAAAAGGGCAATATGGAAACAAACTGAAATGCTATTAGGAAGGAACTAAGTTCATTCCCTTTAATTTCTTCATTGATTTGTTGAAATTGTTGATGTGACCTCAATCAGGATTTTTGTTCTGTTTTGTTCATCAGTTTCTCTTCACTTTAGGAAACATGCATTTATGTTTTTGAGAGAGAAATATAAGGGTTTGATATGTGTTAGACCAGGGATTCCAGACAACTGCATGAGTTTAGAACTTAGGTCAGATTCAAACTTTGATGTAAGGGACTGTAAAACAAATATGAGGTTATATATTAAGAATAGAAATTCTTTGTCTTAATACCAGTCACAAATAGGAAGATGTTTTATGGAGAAAGGAATAGCTAGTGACAAACATTAATGAGATAAAAGAAGTAACAATCTGCAAGGGTGGGTAAAACTAGACAAAAGTTTTAACATCTATTGCTTGATGCTCCCAGGTGACACCATTTCCCTAACATTATCTTGCAAAACTCTCCATGTCCACTACCTTCTTCATCCAAACTACATCCCCTTTGGTTTCTCATACTCACCATACTTTCCCATCTCTTTTGTCTTCAGAAAAGGGCTTTGTAAATGCTTCTTGCACTTGGAACATTTCTTTCCTTCCTTTGTCCCATTATCCTCTTAGACCTTTACTATTCCTTTTAGTATATTAAAATTAAAGGAGTAGGCTGCTTTTTGGTTCAAAATGCTTCATGCTCTGGGGTTAAAAACGTCTGGAGGGGACTGTGAATCTCTTAACTTGAGAGTTTGGGTAGCTCTTGTCATAGAACTGCTTTTTCTCTTTGCCTTTCAAAATATTATTAATGGGAAGTCCATCTAAGAATTTTTAAAGCAGAATATAAATCAGTAAACAAATAAGATGATTACAAATTCTGATGAGCACCATGAGTGTAATAAACAAGTTGCCAAGCTAGAAGGAAATGAGAAGCGACTTTGTATGCATAATCACGGAAGGCATTTTTAAGGATATAATATTTGAGTTGAGACCTAAATTCCAGGGTAGATCCAGCCAGGAAAAGGGCTAAAGGAAGAGCATTCAGGACAAAGAAGTAATAAATGCATAAGCCCCAAGGGGAAAAAAGAATTGATACATTTAAAATGCAGAAAGAAGCCCAGTGAGGCTATAGGACAGTGCATAGGAAGAGTATTAGAAAATGTTAATCAGGGGTTTGGTAAGGTAGATTAAGATATCAGATCACATAGATCATTGTAGGGAGGATGAAGAGTTATCATTTTGTTATAAGCACCAAAGAAAGTTAACATTATATATTAAACTGCAGAGAAATTATCTGTATTATATTTTTTACTTATTCCAAAGAATACCTAGATTGAGAATATAACAATTAATGGGCTTTGATGAACACAAAGACTAACAATAAAGTATATAGTATATATGGGCTGTTTATCATGGTGACTCAGCCTAATGAAAGTATGCAGCATAACTCTTAAGTCTTAAAACTCTGAGATGGGAGAAATTTAGAAAGAGAGGGGTCAACTTGATGCATGGTGGGTTTTTTTTTACTTCCTGATAATTTTTAAATAAAACTTCTCTACGTGTAAGAGTATATATTCATACATGTGTATCTGTGTGTCCATAATAACTGTGCCTTTCATATAATTTTTCCTATGTGGATAAGCAATAGAAAGATGTCTGTCCTTCCTCTTTTCTTTTTTTTTTAAAGATTTATTTATTTATTTATTAGAGAGAATGAGATAGAGAGAGAGAACATGAGAGGGGGGAGGGTCAGAGGGAGAAGCAGACTCCCCGCTGAACAGGGACCCCGATGCGGGACTCGATTCCGGGACTCCAGGATCAAGACCTGAGCCGAAGGCAGACGCTTAACCAACTGAGCCACCCAGGCGCTCCTTCCTCTTTTCTTATTAGAATGAAAAAGGACATCAGACAATTCCCAGTTATGAATTTACACAGCTTACATTCCTTCAACTTGTTGATCCAAAATATATGATACATTAGCAGTAATAGGTAAAAGAAATCATCTTGTATGACAGAGGGGGTTATTTTAAGATAGAAATTGGAATCCATCTAAATCAGCCATATATGCATATAAATGGAAGTGTTTAGGAAACTCAGGGGAACATTAAATATCCCTAATACTAACTTTACCGTGCATTGCCAGAAACCAGTTTTTATTCATAATTCTCTTCCCCAAAACTATTTTTTTCTATTCTCACTAGTTAATCAGAGTATAGGAGAATATAATATAATTGTGATGATTTCACTCACAACAGGAAAGTGTCATTGAAACGTCCATGAGGCTGTATGTTGTCAAGACAATCATACGTAATTGTCTTCACTTCTAGTTTTCTCCTTGCATTACTTATTCACTAGTTTACTAGGGAGAACAGTTTGTCAATATAAGACAATGGAACAAAAATCCAGTTCCTGTTTAAATATCAGAGGCAGGAATGTTATTAAGCCAACATAGCAAGCCACAAGTTTTATTTGTTTTAATTTTCACGTTAATTATTTAGGAAGCAAAAGACCCATTGTTTCACATTTATATAAGTCTTTAACTAAAATAGAAGTTTTGTAAATGTATTGATGTAACTGCCAAAAAGTTAAACAGAAGGCAACTTTCCTCTGCATCATTTTGTTTTCCACATTTGTCTCACAACTTATCTTTAGGAATTCTTTGCTGATTTAAATCAGTAATGATCAGTTCAAGACAAATCAACAGCAATTAGTTTAGCATTTTGTTTTGCTTTAGAATCAATGTATATGAAACTTAGACGACATATTTATATATAACAAAGTTTATCTCATAATTGTTTATCTGCTTTCCTATTTAATTAAGTGGAAGTGTTATAACGTTGCAAGTGAACTCGAATACCTTAGAGCATTGCATGTCACATAATATGCTCATTACTCCCTGCTTTCATTCACTCACTCTTTCGCTCCATTCTTCCCTCCCTCATTTCCTTCTCCATTCTTATTTAGTTCCTGCCTTCCCTTTCATCTGAAATGTAAGCTGCTTGAGATCAAGAACTTTCACCCTATTGTACAGCCCACAATGTCTAACCGTGCAAATAGTAGGAATTTAGTAACTGCTTGCCCATGGCTTTGGGAAAAAAAAAATAATATCTGTCTGTTCAACATAAAACTTTATTTTCCGATTTCCCCACAGAGAAGCACAGAAAGTGACATTTTCTGATTCTCCTTCTACATCTATTTAAAGTAGTTCAGTCTGTATACTCCAGGATCTCTTCAATCTGAGTCATTCTATACTGTGTCTTTATTATACACACTTAACCACTGCCTGATAAAGCTTTTCCTCCCGCTTCTTTCTCTCTCCTTCACTCTTCTTTTAGCTCACAAATGCCAACAGCTCTCTTTATGGGTAATAAAAATGGAAGAAAAATGCTCTCCCTCCTATATTTTTTTTAATTTGAACATTCAAACTGTCACAGCAATATGACAAAGTTTTTAAAAATAGGAGATGTTTTCTTTATTCACAGCAAGATTTCTATTTACACACACACACAACACACACACACCGTTGAATGGAAAACTCTCATGAAAAATTAACATGTATGCAAAACTTTAAAAAGCTACACATACAGACAAGAGAAAACTTAAATACTAAATTTCAAATTTTAACTTAAAAAATTCAAATTCAGCCTTCTGAATTTTAACAGCTACTATTCAACATGCTTTTATGCAGTCATTATTTTTTCATGTTTAGCACTATTTTACATACCACCTGCATTCAAAAGGGACACCATAGAACACAGAAGTGGGCTTTGAACTTGACTAGACCTTAGATACAATTATTAGTTCTCTCAGATAAAAGATGAAAAAATGATATTCAGGGAAGTTGCATGACTTCTACCATTTTATTTTAAGACATAATGCCATCTTACAAAGCTCTCAAAACATAAGGGGGACACATATATACACCCATGCACACACACACACACACACACACACACAAAATGTTCAGATGCCTTCTAATACATAATGAAAACTATTATTAGATAAGTTATGTTTTTTAAATTGTGGTAAGAACACAACATGAGATCTACCCTCTTAACACATTGTTTTAAGCATACAATACAGTATTTTTAACTATAGGCACAATATTGTACAGTAGATCTCTAGAACTTAATCATCTTATATAACTGAAACTTTATACCCCTTGAAAAGCAATTCCCCATTTTCCCCTTTCTCCCAACAAAATCCTAAGGATTTAATTCTCTTTGATGCTATTGGGATTGTTTCTTGCTTTCCTTTTTGGATAGTCTATTGTTACTGTATGGAAATACAACTGATTTCCCATGTTAATTTTATATCCTGAAACTTTATTTGTTTATTATTTACAACCTAACAGTATTTTTTCTCTCAGGAGTCTTTAGGGTTTTCTACTTATAAGATCAAGTTATTTGCGAACCGAGACAGTTTTACTTTTTCCTTTCTGATTTGGATGTCTTCTATTTCTTTTTATTGCCTGGTGGCTCTGGTTAGGACCAGTGCTATGATGCATAGAAATCATAGAGGTAGGTTGGTAAGTTAATACATATCAGCTACTGAACTTGTCAGTTTACCTCATCTCAAAACTTAAAGCAATCTTCCAAAGTAAGAATAGTTTACTTGACCTATTAGGTGACTAAAGTAAAGAGAAAATGAGATATTTGTGGAAAAATCTCCCGATTAAGAAGTATTGGAGCTGGATTCAAATCCAGAAAGTAGGTCACTCTCTGAACATCTCCGAAGTCCACATTTTTACATTACTCAACACTGTCTCTCTAAAGAGATAATTTTTTATTGTTGTCAATTACAAAACAATTTATTTCAGAAGAATATGTTAACTGTGTGGTATAGAAATAAATTCATGAGAGAATTAAAAATGACTTAATTAATAAGTCCTGGAACCATTAGGAAGCCTTTCCCAAGAAATGTAATTTTGGAGCTGAGCCTTCTCTAACTTTGGACATAGTTTTAAGGTGGAACTTCATTTCTCATATCTGGTGCACTTCAGTTTGGGGAACATTTTTAAATGCCTTTCAAAAATTATCACTTTTTAAAAATACCTCTAATCAATGTATATGTTACTTGATAAGTTACATACTTTGTCACCTAGGTGGCACCAGTGAGTAATTCCACTGGCACCCGAAGTCATTCCACAGTTTTGCCACTTGCTGGGATTCAGGGCTTTATATCTGCTACAATGCCTAGTTAAGTTTAATTCTGATTCTAATTGAACCAAACAGACTGTGCTACTGTAGTGAGAAAAGATCTTTGAAACAGTTTATATTTGTGGTGATTTAGTTCAACTTACAACTTAACTCCAACGTGTTCTTTAGCTAAACTTAATAGACTACAATGCTGGTATTCTCCAGCAATGTGTACTCAAGAGATAATGTTTAGGGGCACCTGGGTGGCTCAGTGAGTTAAGCGTCTGCCTTTGGCTCAGGTCATGATCCCAGGGTCCTGGGATTGAGCCCCGCATCAAGCTCCCTGCTCAGTGGGAAGCCTGCTTCTCCCTCTCTCACTCCCCTGCCTGTGTTCCCTCTCTTGCTGTGTCTCTCTCTGTCAAATAAATAAATAAAATCTTTAAAAAAAAAAGAGAGAGAGATAATGTTTACTTATGCCTGATGCATCTGTATCCCTGTACTTGGAGATCTTTGTATTTCTAGTATTTGTTCCCTCTTCTACATTTCAGCTAATCCAGCTTTATTTTATACTCACTGTAGATCTTATTTATACAAATGAATTAGGTTCCTAAATTATCTCTCTGCCTTCTGTCCCCAGCTTATCTAATTTTTTCTTTTTGCAATAGCCAATAATTTCTCTAAAACACAGAAGTCATCCGCTTAAAAAACATAATGGGGGCACCTGGGTGGCTCAGTAGGTTAAGCGTCTGCCTTTGCCTCAGTTATTGGTCTCGGGGTCCTGGGATTAAGCCCAATGTCGGGCTCCCTGCTCAGTGGGGAGTCTGCTTCTCCCTCTCCCTCTGTATGCTCTCCCTCTCAAATAAATCTTTACATATATATATATAAAATGGTTCCACGGCCAACAAAATAAAATTAGAAAACCACTTTTTGACATCAATTTTCAGCAATATGATTAAGTACATAAACAGGTTGACTGTATTTCTGTGAAAACAATTAAAATTTCTGGGGAAAATATTTTAATTATCATTTTAAATACATCATTGAACTTAGAAGGTAAGGCATGTGCAGGATAAAACTAAATGAAGATGGAAATTCAGATAGATAAATAGGGCATGAAAGCCATATTTACTATTGAAAGCATCTTCCGAATCAGGTTAAATGACCCCAAAGGACCCAGAGTGCAAGAGATAACATTCAGGGTGTAGCCAAAATAGAAAGTCTAGTAGGAGACCCCCACCCAGAAGGCTAGTGGTTTAAAGGTGAACCGGAGATAAATCATTACTCCTAGGAATAAATCTCACTCCTTCCCCAAGAGACACAAAGAAAGTTGCCCGTTGAAGAACTTGACACTAAGGATGAGATGGAGGGGGTGATCTCCCTATGATTTCCTTGAGAATACAGCACCACAGTCCAAATCTCACACAAGTAGCTTCTTTTCTAGCATCTTAATTTCACTATTCTAGTTAATGTGTTTTAGGATTATTTTATCTCTTAATCAGAAATGACATATTTATATTTTTTAAAGATTTTATTTATTTGAGAGAGAGAAAGAGAGCTAGCACAAACAGGAGCCAGGGGTAGGGGCAGAGGGAGAAACAAACCCCTGCTGAGCGTGGAGCCGAACACTGGGCTGGATGTGGGGCTTGATGCAGGGCTCCATCCCAGGACCCCGAGATCATGACCGAGCTGAAGTCAGACACTTACCCAACTGAGCCACGCAGGCACTCCACCATATTTTAACATTTAAGTTGAATAACTAGCCACACAAATTAAGTAGTGGACATTTATTGACCAGCTTGATCATCATCCATTTCCTATGATTCTGGCCATGCCACCCTGGTTTTTCTTAGGAAATTATTTCTCTCCTATTCTCAGTCCTTGTGTTTAGGGTGAGACTCCTTTCATATACCCACCCACACCCATCCCTACTGCAGTTCCAGATTTGGGTAATCAGAAAATTTCCATTTTCTACAATGCTGCTTTATTGTTGTACATCTCATTCAGTTCTAGGACATAAGTTATGATAATTAACAAGGTGACCGTTTCTCCCCTGGAATTTACCCAGCTCTTACAATGTATGCCTTCACATTCAAAGACTACCAAATGAAGAAAACCTGACAGGTAGCAAAATCAGAGGAAAACAAGACTGAAAACAGGGATAACATCCTAATGACAACTACTGGGGCTCTTTGAATCCAGCATCATCTAAAGACAGCTTCACCCCCTTGAACTTTCAAGTTGCATGCTCTAATACATTCCTATTTCTGTTTAAAATTTTGAGTTTAGTAACTCGTGATAAAAGTAGACAATTTGGTCTTATTCATGCTATATACCCAACACATAAAACAGTGTGTATCACACAGAAGTCTCTAAATAAATATGTGTTAAATGAACAACTAAATATTGATTGCCTGTGAGCATCAGCATCTCCACAACCCACCTCTGTTTCTTAAACATTTGACAGCTACCTCAGGAGGTCAAACTTATCAGTCTAACTTTAACGGAAACTATACTCCAGAATAATTGAGTCACTACTTCTAACACCTCTGGCTGACTTTTTGTCTAAGTCACAGAAATCATTTAGGACCCGTGGTGAGCTCTGACAATAAAAATGATCATCCATTAACCCCCTTCAGAACAATACAAATATTTCTGAATTTACTCATTTGTGTATTGAGTACCAACTTCATATCGGCATACTATATTCTCCTTCAAGTCACCTCTTTAATTTCTTCCAGTGATAGTCCTTAAGAAGAAAGGAAACAAAAAAAATAATAATTTCATAATTTTACAAATAAAATAGCATAATAGTATATAAATAATAAAATAGTATAAACGACACTGAAAATGACTTATTCCTGCCCAAAAGAACTAGGCTAGTACAGTATTTTTAGTGAACATTAATTATTCCTTTACAGAATGATTTCAATGAAAAAACAACCACCAAAATCACCTTGACATTAAGCATTGGACGACAAAGTTCATGAATGAACACAGCTCCTGAAGAATCGAATAGGCCTAATGGCCTAATCCAGTTGAAGTTTCTTGAACTGCTTCTCAGCTTGGTGGGATTAATATAATCTCAGTTCAAATTTAACTGTCAGTCACAGCATGACCTTCAGCTTTGCCGAGTAGAAATTATTTCCTTGGTAGTCAAGTTCATCTACCTTTTTCTCTTCCCTGAGTTCCACTGTAGCAAATGATTCCTTCCTCTTTTGCTTAGCATCCATGCCATCCAAATTGTGATTGAGATTTCCAGTGGGATTGGTTGTAAAAGAAGGCAGACAATTGCAGCAGATTGCTGTCTTAAATAACAATAGAACCCCTGACTCCCAGATGTTCTGTGTACTTGTGATAAAAGAGGAATTCTAGTGGGAAAATGGGAGCATAGGTTTGGATGGGAAGAAAATAATCAGTGACTTTCTTATTAGGCTAAGTATAGACATTAGCTCGGTTCATTCAGGGACTACTTGCAGACAATTCCTATACCTAATACATTGCCCTGCTGTCTTTTGAAGAAGGAGCATTCTCCTCTAAAGTAGCACAATAAAAGAGATCTTGTGAGAAAGAAATATAGGAAAATGCTTCTCAGGTCAAAAGTCCTGTAAAATGTGTTATTTCTGGTTGAGAATTTGATTCAGAGAGGGATATTGTAAAATATTTATAAAAATACTACTACTATCAGTAACACTGATGACTAGCCTTTTATTGAGCACTTTCCATACACCAGTGTTCTAAGTTGTTTATGTTGTTAATTCGGTGCACTGAGAATCAGAAAACCTGAAGTCCAAGCTGAGATCTTCCATTTACTTTTCAATGACATCAGTATTCTCATCTTTAAAAGGGAGATAAAACATATTCTGTAGACTTCACAGTGTTCCACTGAAGTTCAAATAGATACAACATGTAAAACAAAATACTGTTTTGTATTTTGTATATCAAATAGATTTGTATTTGTATATCAAATAGATATAACATGTAAAACAAAATAATGTAAATATTAAATCATGTTACCAACAAAAAGAATCATTGTCATTATTATATTCCAGTTATGTTTCAAGCAGTTGTGGGCTAAGTTCTAAAGAAAAAGGAAATCTATGTCTCACATACTGCCCTCCAAGCATTCCTGGGCGATGCTGACCAAAAAAGAAAAAAAATCAAAACAAAGCAAAACCCGGAGTGCCTGGGTGGCTCAGTCGTTGGGCGTCTGCCTTCGGCTCAGGTCATGATCTCAGGGTCCTGGGATCAAGCCCCGCATTGGGCTCCCTACTCCGCGGGAGGCCTGCTTCTCCCTCTTCACTCCCCCTGCTTGTGTTCCCTCTCTTGCTGTTTCTCTCTGTCAAATAAATAAATAAAATCTTTAAAAAAAAGCAAAAACCTAAATCTCACAGTATTCACTCATTATTCCAGAGCTTCCTCCTACAACACTCAATCACCAAACTGTGGTTAGAACAGATTCTCCAGGGGGCCTGCAGTCATACTTTTGGGTAGGATAGAGTTGCTTGCATTGGCCAAGCTTTAATGTATATTATCCTTTATAAAAGTTGCCATCAGAGGGCCATTTTTTGCTAGTGTCTTTTGTATCCACAAATGAGAATGGATTAAGGCATGAGCATTGTCTTAGTTGGCTTGATAAACAATATCAATAATTATATTTCTTTGTCTAAGATTTTACACTTTCTCTCTCTCTCTCTCTCACACACACACACACACACACACACACACACACACACACACACAATCAAGTTTATTTCAACCGTCTCTAGCTTCCTGGAGTACATTCAGTCATCATAGAAATCACTCTGAAAGTGTTCTTTCCTTTTGGATCTGAAATACATTGATATAACTCAATTGCTTCTGTCCTGGCATTCTTCATTTCAGTAGACTCCTGGATTTGTTGTTATTGCTGTTCCGAAAGGTAATGGGGTCCTAAGGGAAGAAAATGTGTGCAGCAGCAAGGATTTCTAGAAACAGGGACTCCAGTTTGCCAAATATGTATGTTGGCAGTAGCTGTAGTTCAGTGTTAGTACTTGGTTGTTTCTGAGTCCTTATAGTGGCTTAGAGTAGTGAATTAAGATAAGTTCACCCTAGAGTAGGTTTTGCAGAAATAAAGGATAGTTTTATTGAGGGCCAATCTTCTTCTTTGCATTTTTTACTACAACCCAATACAGCAGCCCTATTTCTTACAAGTTTATCATTTCCTTATTAAAAAATGTTAGATGAAATATACAGGTTTTTTTGGTGTTCAGCTAATGTACCAGTTGTGAAACAAAATATAAACTTGAATATATTGAAATAATGTAATCAGTAAAACTGCAAAGAGAGTCAACAACCAATGAAACTGTGATTAGGTTTTTGTAACTGTATTTCTCTAAAGAGGCTTGCTGACAAGAATTTAAACTTTATCAGTATCTATAGACAGTCACCAATGAACTTAGCCTAGGAACTATTTATCCTTCAATCTGAAATATATTTAATCTAATTATGTATTCATATTTTTAGACACTTCTGTTTTTATCCTCAAGTTATGTGAGAAATCTTCGAGTAAGATATTGTTCAAAAAGTTTTGGTGGGGGAAAGGAGGAAGCTAAAAGAAATTTCATGATGTTCTATTATGTTCTCTCAAATACTTAATCATCTTTTACCACTGTCATATTTAAAAAGTATGGTGATGAGCTATTTGAGCTAGAAATAAGTAATAGTGTAAATTCAAGTCTTGCAAAGCTTTCTCTCTAGTTGAAGAACCAGAACACGGACATACTAAGACCAAAAAGGACTTAGTATCCCCGTCAGCTCGATTAAACTTTAGATAGTTGTCTTTCTGACTAGACACAGTTGTCTTCCTGCCTATATGTTCTTTGCTCAGAACATTTATTTTAGAAAACTTTCTATCCTAAATTATTTCTCAGTCCCTGTGAGACAAAAATTTTCTCCCATCCTGTTGCCAGTTTTACGAACCAAGGATGTCTTTCCCAAGAACTTAAGAGTCAACACTTTGAAATGTAATCATTAAGAAAAACAGGTGCCTGGGTGGCTCAGTTGGTGAAGCAACTGCCTTCGGCTCAGGTCATGATCCTGGAGTCCTGGGATCGAGTCCCTCATCGGGCTCCCTGCTCAGCAGGAAGTCTGCTTCTCCCTCTGACCATCCTCCCTCTCATGCTCTCTCTCTACCATTCTCTCTCTCTCAATAAATAAATTAAAAAAAAATAAAAAAAAACCAGGGTCCTGTTTCCCAGTCTTTGTGGAAGTATAGGACCCTAACTTTGATAAGCACCAATTAGCAAACCCAGATGGCCTAATCTCAATGACTGAATTCCTCTCTAACTTCCTCCAGTACTTCTCCACTCGCTCATACCAGCACTTAAAAATTCTGTTTTTTGAATTCAAGCTCTCTCCCCTATTGAAATAGTCTTAAAGGCTTCCTTGCCAGTTTTTGTCCAGTACACCTTTTATTTGACAATATTCAGTGGACGCTTCTCACTGGCCGTTGCCCAATCTCTGATTCCCTTCTGTTTGGGGAAATATCCAGAAAGAAAGGCAAGGTGTTATCTTCAACTATGAAAACTAAAGGGGTCATATTTGTTGTCTTCTCTGTCCTTGGCAGCTCAAATGTCAGCCTCTGACCTAATCTTCTCATGGGCTACTCCCCTTGGGACTTTGACTCTGGAAATGTTTATGCACATAATCAGGAACCAGTCTGGAAACCATTCCAGGAGCAGTAGCAGGGATGGTAAAGGCTGCATGCTATCTGGAGACAGCAGTGCCACTAATGAACTTATGGCCATAGCTATTTCCACAACTCTCTACTGTGGTTATGAAGGGTGACAGTACTTTGGCAGTTGTTCTGGGTGCCCAGTCTCTCTCAAACCCTGCTAATTTTTTGGACCAGGTTCTTCAACACTCTACCAATTCTGTGCAATTTGGGGTGCTTCTCAAATATGTTCAGTTCTCTGTAAATTATCCGAAGTCAGTTTATTTTGCTTGTAACCAAAAGCGTAACTAATTGAGGTGATCAAGGCAGTAAAGACCAAAGTGGTTACGTGAGACGGAGCCGATTTTTCACTGGACTTGTGACTGAGAAACCTGAATTGTACCTCTTGTTCTGCAGTTTTCGGTTGTCTGTGGGGCTGATCATCAGGTTATCCCCTCTATCTCTTTAGCCCTCAGTTTCTTTATTTGAAAAAAAGAAAAATGATGACAAAGGATAAGATTCCATCAATCCCTGGTGTTCTCCAAGGTGAATTAGTGGCATTATTGCAGTGTTGCAGGAGGTTAGAAGTAGGAGAAATCACTGTGAGATCAAATAGCCAAAAAAAAAGTCCCAAATCCAAGCTTTTGGATTTTTTCTGGCTATATACAGAAAATTTTGAAAAATATACATATAAAGAAACATTACTTATAGATGACTTTCGCATTGAAGTATTTTATAGGGGTAAGAGGAGAGGATACAATTCAGAGCAGTTGCCCTAGCAACGGCAGTACTGGCTGCATTCATGGTTCCAATTATTAATCAATCAGTTTGTTATTAAGAGGCTGCCATGAGTAAGACATTAGGTAATGGTGAGACAGGAGGTATGTAATGCTCTCCCTGCCCTTGAGAGATAAATACATAGTGCTGCAAGTAAAATTTCTCCCTGTATACCAAAGCATATCTTCACCATGTATTTTGTAGCGCCCCAGAGGGAGCCTGATTCTAGTCTAGTCTTGCCTCCCCATATGCCCTGATACAAAGATATAAGCTACACATGGCTTTGGATCATCTGGCATGGTATATTGACTCAGGTCATGAATCTAGCATTTACAGACATAGATTCCAGTGTTGACTTAACTAATTTATTAGCTTTTTCCTTGAAGTCATTTACTTTTTATGAAACTTCAGTTTCCTCAACTACAAAAAAGATAATAATCATATTTAGTGTCTAGAACTGTAGTACAGATCAAATGAATAATGCAAATAAAAGACAGTTTTTGGTATTCAGTGATTGTTCAGTGAATAGTTTAATATTATAATTTTACATTATATATAAATTTTTAAATCATTTCTATGACTCATTAGGTAGCATAAGCTGGGAGTGTCATAAAGCTAGAAATGAGCTCCGGAGGACCTGTGGAAAATCAGAGGACAGCAAATCTGCTTTAAAGTTAATAAATATAGATCCTGTGAGGAGGCAGGTGGCAAGAGGTAGTGGAGGATGAGAGGGAAATTTCTGATCCTGAAATTCATATATATTTTAGAACTAACCCCCCCCAAGTTCGAGCTCAAGGAAAGAGAAAATTTACAACTAAGTCTATACACGCTGTTACCTAGGAAACCAAGTCATGTAGCATATGTTACAAATATCAGTTAAAAAAAGAAAAAAAAAAGTCTTGGAGTCCAAGTTTCCCAAACCTGGAAGAACTATAGGATTTAGACACATGACTTCTCTGATGTACTTCAAGGCAAAACAAAAATGTGAGAACTTCTCTTTTCTTTCTGGAAAAAAATAGAAATTGCTAAAAAGTTATGAAACCCATTGATGTGACATTAAAAAAGAATCCAAAAAAAAATGAAATTGGCTGTTTTCTTAGGTAAGTGAAACTTAAGACTAGAAGGCTGTAAGACTAGTCCATGGCACCTGTCTGCCACCCCCTCTCTTCCTTTCTCTTCCCCTCCCCTCCCTTTTCTTTTTTCTTGCTCAGGTTCTCACTCTTGCTTCTCTGCTTTAAATTCACACCTATTCATTTTCTTTATAGATGGGCTTCCTTCACTTTTCCATGCTTAAAGTATTTCCTCTACACCTCCACCTGTCAGATGTGCATGACTTAAATCCAAGCAAACAACTCAGACTGAATTAGAATCTTTCTTAATTCTAAAAATCTAGGAAAGAGAATCTGACTGGGCTGGTTTACAGCAGTTATCTAGCCCTGATCACCCATGGCCAGGAAGAAGACCCCTGTAGGATGACCATGGTTGTGTTCTGTTTTATTTTTCTGGAACATAGGAACAGCAGGAGGTTGGGTGGATACATTCTCAGAGGAAAAGGTGTTAATAGGACCTGGACCTGGCAGTCACAGCAAATGATGTTTACTTTTTGTAACTTGAGTGAAATAATCCCATTTTTAATTCTGTTAGGATATCAAGAGGAAATTCAACAAAAAAAACAAACAATTTTTGACACACAAGAATTCTAAATTTACCTGGGAAGGTTAAAGAAGACAGACCGTAGGAGTAAATCATGGGTCTTTATAATTAAAGCCCCAGTAAGGACTTAAGAGTAAAATGATTCTTAAATTTATCAGAAGATACAGTCTTCACTAGCTCTTGCCTACTTTACCCTTATAATCAATATGGTTATCTTGCACTTTCTGCTGATCCATTGCCAGTAGAAAATGACAGATTTAATGTAAATTCTGGACCTATTTTAGAACTTCTGGTCAGTGAAAATTGAATGATGCTGACTTACTCAAAAACTTAGATGGAAGGTCTCCCTTGGAGATGTATGTAAAAACAAATTCCCTCAAGTCCATGAGGATCAATTAAAAGTGAAGAGAAATTTGTGTATTTATTTTTCATTAGACCAAAAAATTCAGAAGGAAAAATAAAAGCCCAATTTTGCAACAATGCTCTTTCCTTTTTATAGAAAATAATATTTTACTCAGGAAGTTTTTTTCAGAATCAATTCAGTTATAAAGGCCAATATCATGCATGTTAAGCACAGCCCGTATAAAGTTTGGCAAACGTTTACGTTCTATGTGTTATATTTAGTGGGGAAAGCAATTAAAATAGAAAGTAAATAAACTGTATATACATATCCTTCTGTGCATACATACAGTATAGTGGATTTATTCCGCATTCTAGAGGAGAGGTTTAAAAGAGACATTCATATAAAAAATTAGAAAAGCATTGAAGATTATTTCAAAGAACATTTATGTTTCCTTGAAATAATTTCTTAATGGGATTTTCAGAACTCTGTGATGCTGAAGATGATCTAAGGCCCGAGATAGTAACATAATCACAGTGCTTCGTGCACAGGCATTTGGTTACAAAGCGGGAAGCAGGATGTCTGTTCAGCACTATTCCTAGTAGGAGGATAATAAGATTTCTATGAAAGGCCCATTCAAATTATAGCCACTGTGTGCGGTTTCCTTTCATCACTTATTGATTGGTGTTGTAAGACCGTCATTTCTTTATGATATGTAAAGGACTACTTGAGAGCGAGAATTGCAATTAATATTGTTTCCACTTATACTTACCAAGTGGATTTAATGGACATGAGAGATTGAACACACTGTAATAACATATTTTGTCATAGTTTAATCATTAATAATACTTGACAGAACTTCAGACATGTTTTAATGTCCAACTTAAATTTTTAATGATTTGAACATTCTATAAAGATTCCATAGCATCTTAAATAATATTTAACTAAGCATGGGAGAACAGTGTTTACAAAAGGAAATACTAAATGCTATGCTATGCTGGTTTTGTACCACGTTTTTAATCTTCTTGATCTTTGTTAACTACACAATTCTAATTTAGAATAAATGAGCAGATAGTTCATTTTGGCAAGAATGCAATAGCAGGAGCTGTAAAAGGGTTTTGAAATTCCCAGGGAATAATTATTTTACTATGCTTTCATCTGTAGAAGAGATTTGTATTAAGTTCTAATTGGAACTTGAACCTCAAACTATCTCTCAGCTTTGAGGTATACAGCAAAGTTATCCTGAAGAAATTGCGTAAATCAGTAATTTCATATCAATGAACGTCTCTAAATATTCAGGATTAGAAGAGCATCGCAGAGGTGGGAGAAAAACAGGATAGTTTGCCAGGAATGAGTGAAAGATAGTTAGAACATGCCTTGTTCATAAAGATATTCAAGACATAATATATGTGGACAATAAACTGCAAAGTCCCACTGGTGATACTTGTTTTATGAATTAAGCAATTTCAACATGCCCCTGGAGACCAAGGTTAGGCCACACCATTGGAGCATTTGGGTATTTTCTTGGTGAGCTTCAAAGTAACACTGTTTCTACATTCACATATGGCATCTCATGGCTTAGCATTTTCTGAACGAAAGTGAGACCCATTTTCACATCAAAATGCAGATATGCTTAATAGAGACAAGAGGATTAAATATTTAAAATATATTTTCATTTGTGTCAATGTACTCATGGGAGTACACAGTGAATGTTCTTATGGGAAAATTTGCAACCTCAAAAAACTGATGTTTCTACCTAATGGCCAAGCACCATGAAATTTCAACACAGTGCTAATTAGGGTTTAGTCCACTTAGGATTCTGCAAGGGTTCTTAAAACCTGGAGTCCCTGAAATCACAAGAATTCTTTGATAAAGAATCAAAGAGTTCATGAACTTGAGGAAGAAAATGTTTACATTATTGTTTTCTGTACATTGCTCATAAAGCCATGATGATGACGATGGGGTTTACCTCATAGGGTTTGGGGATACCTATAGAAGTATTTTAAAAGCTTGTCACATAATAAGAACTCTACAAATGTGACCTATGTTTGTTTAATATTTCTAACAATGGTAAACCTATCTAAAAACTATTTTGCAGGTACCTGAGTGCCTCAGTTGGTAAGCGTCTGCCTTTGGCTCAGGTCATGATCCCAGGGTCCTGGGATCAAACCCCACATCGGGCTCCCTACTGAGCGGGAAGCCTGCTGCTCCCTCTCCCACTCCCCCTGCTTGTATTTCTTCTCTCGCTGTCTCTCTCTCTCAAATAAATAAATAAAACCTTTAAAAAAAAAGATAAATATAATTTTAAAAAAAACTATTTTGCAAATGCCACATCCAAAATATTCAGATATCTCCATTAGGCACCACAGCTACCCAAGATGGATTAAGGGATGAAAATACCGGTCAGTGAATTAGTAAGGGAAACTATCATTGTTAACTGTTTACCTCATAACTCAGAGGAGTAGGCCACTATTTCCTTAGAAATAATTACTATCACCACAGAAATAATTTATCTGCACCCATTTCATGCCTTATTCTGCTTGCGGAGGCAGTCACATGAATGGGTATAAAACCATTCTCAGACCAAATAAAGGTTAAATTTGTGTCAGTATTAGTCTGGGGTGGTATGTACAGATAGATTATAAATTTAGCTATGGCCATAGTTATAGGAAATTCCATAGACGACTTCTCATAATTTTATCAGAACAGGTGGTTATGGTTATTGCCACCAATTCAACTGGCTTAGTTTGAAAGCAGCTCTTAACTAAAATATCAGAGACATTTTCACATAAACTTTAAAAAATATTAAACAGGGAGAATATCCTCTCTTAATAAGTCCTTGTCTTTCTTGATCTACACCTACCCCTCCCCAATGCCAGGGGAAAAAAGGATCAGAAGTTTTGTCTCTTTGGGCACTTGCAAGAAAGCTAAGCCCACAATTTTTAAGTAACTGTGCCTTTTATTTTTGATATTTAATAAATGAAATTAGAGCTTAAAAGTATTCCCTTTATTTAGCAGCAAAATCAATCTATATACCTACCTATGTGTCATCTATCTCAAAAACTATCCGTCTGAGTTTTCATACATTTAAAAGTCATCTGGGGTGCCTGGGTGTCTCAGTCAGTTAAAGCAACTACCTTTGGCTCAGGTTATGTTCCAGCGGGGAGTCTGCTTCTCCCTCTGCCCCTCCCCCTGCTCTTGCATGTTCTCTCTCTCTCCGTCTCTCAAATAAATAACATCTTTTTAAAAAAAGTCTTCTGATATTGAATACCACTGGAGGCCTTTCATGCAAACAAAGTGCATCTGTGACATATTTTATTAGACATGGTGAAAATTCTCCATGGCATTATTTTATGTATATATTAGCAATTTGAGAGAACATGAATGAAGACACAATTTTCTGGGGAACATGTGTCAATATAAAAGTCTCTGGGTCCTTTCTTCAATTTTTATGATTTGCATTGGTTGTTCAATGTACTTGTGTCTGGATGATAAACACCATGATGACAATTGTTCATAAATCATACATATAAAACAGCCATCCTTAGATAACCTCAATATCAACTTATTTTTAAAAATTTACATACAAATTGTTCCACGAATATGGCTGCTACTAGATAAGTCATGGATGGAATGTTAATGCTACTTTAGGTTTCCTAATAAAGTGATTTATATCCTAGAGTTCTTTAATGAAACTTACATGTTCACATGATTACTTTAACATTCCTTTTTTGAAAGGCAAGCATGCATTAAACAATTAATTTCTGCTCTTACCACTCAAAATCCATTTGGAAAAGGAGACAGTCAATGAATTTAAAGGTGCCAGTGAATAATTAAATTTTAGCTTGATATTCTATTCTAACATTTCTATTTTCCTTTTTCTGTTTTTACATTCCTATACAATTTTTATAATAGATAACATATTCTGGGCCAATGAAACTGCTGCTGCGTATTATTATATAAAATAAATTCATTCCAAATTTAACATATAAATAACATTTTCAGTATCTTCTAACAAAAAATATGTACTTGCTGAAGAACTTTATGGTAGTCATGATTTATTGATTTTTTTTGTTGAACAGTGTAATGTTTAAATCCAAAGATCAAGCCCCTCACTTCCTACATTTGAATTTGTTTGCTATCACTATTGTCTCTTTGACCTCAAGGATGTTACTTAAGCTCTCTGTGCCTCAGTTTTCTGTATCTTTAAACTGAGAAAGGTATTGTTACCTACCTCGTATGGGTCTTTGAAAATTGAGTTAATACTTGCAAATCACACAGGTATTTCCTGCTCACCGTAAGTGCTATATAAGTATTTGTTAAGGAAATAAATACACTAAGCCTCAAATCAAAGTACCATGTTCTATAAACAAAAGCTGCATCTAAGAAGAGGTAATTCTGTTATTACATAGGAAACTAGCTGAAATAAATAGCAAATTGCTTTAATTGACAAAGTGCCCAAGATCTTATCCATTTTCTTAGGAATGGATGGAGGCCTTAAACTTAGGGCAACTTTACTATAAAAGATAATCTCAGAATGTTCTGTTCCTCTTTCCACTGGAGTCACTGTCTTACTTTCTCACTGCAGCTCCTCTACTCTTATCCACTTGCATATATCATATTTGAGTCCACTCTACAAGCTACTGAATGGCCACTCAGTCAATGAATAAAAACTTTAGGGTTTGGAGTGTCACTGTATCTCCAGGCTGTCATTCCATCTTTGCATACCTCAAGGTTTCTCTCTATTTAGACAAAATGACTTTCTTCATTTCAACAAATACATTTGACATCCTTTCAAATATATAAAAACTGTTATTCAGCACCTTTCATTCCAAGCCTATTGTTTTCTCGAATAAACACACTCAGTGTTTTCAGTTGTTTTCAAATAGCATGCTGTTCATATTCAGTATATTTTAATACTAGACAGATCATGGAGGTGGAATATAAATATCAAAAAATAGGAGAATTACATAGAATTAATAAGCACTGAAAAGCAAGCAGTAGAAGAACCTTGGTCAGGGTGATACCATGAATTTCCATTTAGATGTCTTCCCACCCTATGCCTACTCCAAATGCATACTAAGAACAAATAATACATGGAAAGATATTTTTTTAAAATGAGTTCAAAAACAAGATAAATATGTTTTGGACCAAAACTATACATAATACAAAGTAGAGATTAGTTAGGTTGCTGGGCATATTAGTGTCTGGAATCAGTATTGACCAGGAGGTAAGTTCCCATGGAGTAATATCCACATCTAGTCAGGGAACCAAAAGTAAACTCACCTCTTGAAGCAGTGAGGTAGGATAGAGATTCTAGGAAAAAAAATCAAGGACTTCTTTTTTTTCTAAATCAAAATATTCAAACCAAAAGATCTGTTGGCTGACCTATTTTGTGATATCACATAGGAAGCTATAGACTGAGTAAGGGAGATAAAAGGGGAAAAGAACCCTACTTCTTGACCAGAAAGTGAACCAAAGAGTTCACTGGCTCAATGACTATGTTTGCAACATCCCACACAGTCATTACTGAACAAGATCCAGAAGCACCATTAAAGATCTAGTCCAGGTTTGGGAGTTTCTTTTTTTTTTTTTTTAAAGATTTTTATTTATTTATTTGAGAGAGAATGAGAGATAGATAGCACGAGAGGGAAGAGGGTCGGAGGGAGAAGCAGACACCCTGCTGAGCAGGGAGCCCGATGTGGGACTCGATCCCGGGACTCCAGGATCACGACCTGAGCCGAAGGCAGTCGCTTAACCAACTGAGCCACCCAGGCGCCCCAGGTTTGGGAGTTTCTAGGGCCAGTTAGAAGTCATCCTAAAGCTGGTTGGTAGAGCTGAGAGAATACAGCTATGGAAACTAAAATTCCCCCTCCAATCCAAAAAATTGAGAGTCTGCAAAGCAAAAGTACAAGATGCATGAACAAATACTTCAATGAAAAAAGGAAAAAATGAAACAAAAACAAGCAGGAAACAACAAAAGACAAAACACAAAAAGTGATTAGAACCTGGCAAATGAAGATGGTTATAATGGATATTACTGAAAAATAGGATAAACTCCAAACAAGCCTGAAGAGATCATTAGGAAAAGACACACAGAAATAGAAAATACAGGGGTGCCCGGGTGGCACAGTCAGTTAAGCGGCTGCCTTCAGCTTCATGATCTAGAGGTCCTGGGATCTAACCCCGTGCCCCAGCTCCTTGCTCAGTGGGGAGTCTGGTTCTCCATCTCCCTCTGTGCTCTCTCTCTCTCACACTCATTCTCTCTCAAGTAAATGAATAAAACCTTTTTTAAAAAATGGAATATACAAAGGAGTAATAAAGAAGCATGGTTTCAGAAACTGTGTGTGTGTGTTAGCTCCCTTTTCCTGAATGAAGTAACCATTGAACAGAAGTGTTACATAAATGATCTGTAGCCACACAGTTAATGACTGGTCAGAATGTGAATCCAGTCAGTATGATTCCAAACTTTTTCTCAGGAGAAGCAAGAATAAGATAAAAGCAATATTCATAGAGATAGCAGGTCTTAATTTTTCAGAACTAAAGGAAGAAAATACGCCTCAGATCAAAAGCTCTGAAAAATAAAGAAACTCGGATCCTTACCTAGATACCTTGTAGCAAAACTGCAGAATGGAAAAGGTTGAAGATATCTTAAAAGCCAACCTCACAAAAGAGCAATACTTCGTTTGACACAAACTTCTGGAAAACAAAGGAAGCCAAAGGAATGATACCTTTACCTTCACGGGGTTGAGAGAAGTTAAATGACAATGTGGAGCTTTTACTGAGGTAAATTCTCAACCAAGAGTGAGAGCAAAATGAAGACACTTTCAGTCTCAAAGACTGTAAGAGTTTGCCAACATTTTGCATACAATTTTGCAAAAAGCAAAGTGAACTGAAAGAAAGGTTAAAGACACATAATATAAAAATATGAAACTGACAAAACGTGAGAAAATAATAGTCTTTATAATAAAATTAAATCTAACAATAAATATGGGTCATTTGAAAGTTAAATTCTCTAAAATATGTCAAATTTAGGAAAAGACAATTTTTCAATAACTTTATTTTGAGTAACTCAAGAATATAGGAAGAATTAATCACACTGAATAGGTAGGTCATGACTATGATTGTCATCTGTCTGCACTGTAGCCCTTATTCATTTTATGTTGCTGTTATCTTTTACTTCCTCTAAATCAACTCCTACTCCCTTCTCCCATCCCAACATAGTTATTCAAATGAATTTAGTATATATGATATGTATTATGACATTTAATAATTGCTTTGGTTAACAAAGAAGTACAAAAAAACATAATCTATTGCTTTCAACCTAGCACAATTGTAAAAAGTAGAATAGAGAAAAAGGGTGAGAAACAGACTAATCCATCATCTTAGTCCAAAAAAGAAATAAAGATAAATATACACAGGGTAAGATTCTAATTAGAAAAAAAATACTAATATTGAAGAAATAACCTCTATAAATATCAATATTTATTAAAAATGTAAATGAATTAAATTCATTTATTAAATGGCAGATTCAGAATATATTTTAGTAAAAGAAAAAAATTTAGTTCTATGCTATTTTCAAACAATACCATACAGAAAAGTATGAAATTAATGATGGAACAAGATATGCCAGGCCAGGGCTACGTAAAAGAAAACTGGAACATCAAAATTAATACCAGAGAAATTGAATTTGAGGCAAAAATATTAGTGGGAGAAATGTATAGCATTTATAAATTTGTATGCAGTCCACAAATTAGCCATACAATATTAAAGTAAAATTGATGAGATTAAGCACCCTTCTGGGGTAATCCATTAACCAGTAATATACCCACTCAGTTGCTCTTAATCAAATTTATATTTCTTTAACAAAATATATAAGACACTGTTGGAAATCTTGCTATCCGTATGGTAATCCATATCAACCTCATTTCTCTGATCCAGTAATCCCACCAAGCTGGATAACTGGATTAAAACTAGTAGGCATTTGCCTATACTGGCTCTCAGAAATCCTCCTCTAGTGTTCACAATATATTCATTTAAATAATCTTTTAGGGGCATCTGGGTAGCTCAGTCGGTTGGGTGTCTGCCTTCGGCTCAGGTCATGATCTCAGGGTCCTGGGATGGAGCCCCACATCGGGCTCCTTGCTCAGTGGGGAACCTGCTTCTCCCTCTGCCTGCCGCTCTCCCTGCTTGTACTCTTTCTCTTTCTCTCTGTCAAATAAATAAAATCATTTTTTAAATCTTTTATAGAACTTTGTCTGGGATCTACATTAACCTCAACAATTTAAAATTTCAGAGACTCTTCACCTTTATGAAAGTCAAAACTGCCCCTTTGTTTTCAATATTTCGTCCATTTCTCTCAATCTCCAAGATCCTTTAGTAAATAAAAACAGAGCGTTAGTAATTGCATTTCCAAATACATATTTGAGATGAATTTGTCTGGACAAAGAAAAATTTTTGAGCCCTGCATTTTTATTACAAGAAATAGAGGGGAGGATAAAGGATATTCTTGTTTATTACAATAAATTTAGAGTTTAATGAAGTAAAAAAAAAAAAACCCTTTCCTCACTAGTGACTTATTCTTTTTAACATCTCCTTAATATTTCCCCATTAATAATATTCAATATGAAGGCATATAAGATAAAGTTTTTATACTATCTTTCTCCCTCCATATAGGGCTTATTTATTTATTTATTTGTTTTAACCAATACTGTTTGACCTTTTTCCTCAGACAGCTACATTTTTACTTTTGGACATACTATGCATAATAAGTAAGAATATAGGCTCTGAATTTAGAAAGAATATGAGTAGAGTGCTAACTCCACCTAATATCTTCATCTCCACTAATTTTTTCAATATATCAGGATTAAGTTAAACCACATATTTATTACACATTAAGTTTGTTAACATCTTATGCCTCACTTTATATATATGCAAAATAAGGATAACCTTTGGGGTGCCTGGGTGAGTCAGTGGGTTAAGCATCCAACTCTTGACTTCAGCTCAGGTCATGGTCTCAGGGTCATGGGATCAAGCACCTTGTCTTTCTCCACACTGGGTGTTGAGCCTGCTTGAGAGTCTCTGTCTTCCTTTCCTTCTGCCTCCCCCTTTCTCTAAATAAATTAATTAAATAAATAAATAAAACCTTCTATGGAGGTAAGTAAGGGAACATGAAAAAAAAAAAAAAAAAAAAAAAAACAAAACAAAAAAAAAACAACCCTTAACAGAGTATCTGGATCATAGGAAAATACTTACTACAGTGTAGTTATTTTCATTCTTTCCTTCACAAAATAACCACCAGAAGATAAGTGAGAATTTCTTCTTTCTCTCAGACCATCCCACAAATATGTTCCACAGTGGTAATCAGTGGATCTGTCCCTAGCTCTATTATTAAACGTCTCTTTGCTCCAAACATAACCAAAATGTGTCATTCCTATTGGCTGAGTTTTTTATTGTGTGATTTATTGCCAAATCATTTCTTTAAATCAAGGGTTATGCATGCAAATGCTTTAGAGCCCAGGCAGGTCTAAAGCAGACTTTGTGGCCCACTGGATGGAACTTTCCTACTGAGAAGAAGTCCAGCCAAAGTAGCCCTGTGAGAACAGGTGACCATACTCTCTAGTTTTCTGTTATATTTAGAAGTTATTGACCCAAAGAAAGTACCCAGTAAATATCTATAGACCAGGAGCACCTGGGTGGCTCAGTCAGTTGAGCATCCAACTCTTGATTTCAGCTGAGGTTGTGATCTCAGGGTCATGACACTGAGCCCCACATCAAGCTCCAGGCTGGGCATAGAGCCTGCTTAAGATTCTCTCCCTCCCTCTGCCCCTCACGTCCACCCTGCTCACATGCCTGCACACTCTCTCTCTGTTTAAAATAAAACATATATATGTATATATATTTGTAGACTAAATGGACAGATGATGTATGAATAAATACATAAATGGTGGAATATTTATATATTTTAAATGAATTAATGTATTTTAGTTTATATTTTAACTATAAATATGAAAAATAAATATGCAGTTCAAATCATATTAAAACATATGCTGAATTTTGCTTTCATTCTTATTCCTTCTACTCCAGTCCCTGTCCTCAAGGAAAACTGTTTATATAAATTAATTTCCAATTTATCTTTCCAGTGTATTTTCTTTGCTAAGAAGCATGTATGTGTGCATGTATGTGCATGTGTGTTTTACTATCTTTTGCACACAAAGCATTAACATACTATATGTTCTTTGAAACTTGTTTCCTTCATTTAAAACTGTATCCTGGAAATCATATTATATTTCTAGATCTAGACTTTGTCATTATATCTTAAGGCCACATAATTGAGTATGCCACAATTTATAAAATGTGTTACTTATTAATGTACATATTTGACTTATTACCAATGTGTTACAAATAATGCTATTACATTTACAAATGCTATTACAAATAATAGCATTGTGTATATGTTGTTTTATATTTGTGGAACTGTAACTTCTAAATAGAGCACTAGAAGTGGACCTGCTGTGTAAGAGTAAATTCATATACCATTTTTAGAGATACTGGTAAGGTACTGACATTGGGTTGTACCATTTTGTATTCGCAACAACAATATGAGAGTCTATTTTTTAACAGCTGCACCAATGGAGCATGTGCACACCTTTGTATTTTGTATTTTTCTTACTTTAAGTTTGATTATCTTTTATATGTTTAAAGAGCATTTCTTCATCTTTGAATGCCCATTTATGTCTTTTTCCCATGTTCTACTAGGTTTCGTTCTTATTCTCAATCTTAGGAGCTCTTTATATATTTATGAGATTAATTCCTTGTCAGTAATTCAAGTTGCAAATATTTTCTCTGGTATTTTCATTTTGCTTTTAATTTGATTTATGTATTTGACTGTTTATATTAATGTATTTGAATTCATCATTCCTTTCTTATATTATTTCTGAATTTGGGTTAAAGAGTTTCCATATCTCAGGTTACAAAGGAATTTATCCCTGTATTCTGTTAATTATATTTTTTAAACTTTATATCTGTGAGCCATTTATTTGTTGCATGGTACAAGAGAAATGAATGTAATTTTATACTTTTTATGGATGGGTGTATTATTGTCATAATGCCCTATATTTTGAATATCTATCTTTTTTCCAACAATTGATATACTACATTTAAAATATACATATAGATTTCCATTTGCTCTTAAGGATGATTGTAGACTTTCTGTTGTGATCTATTTTATATTTTTATACCAGTATCATAGTGTTTTAATTAGAGAGACTTCATGGTATGTACTAATAATATCTTATGTTACCTCCCTGATTGCCATATTTTTCAAGTTTTTCCATATATTTCACAGCTGATAGTATTATATGTTAACTCCAACACAATATTAAATAGCAGTGTATATATATATAAAGCATTTTTGTCTTTCTCAGATTTCACTACTTCCTCTGTTTCTCATTAAATAAAATGCTGTGTTTTAACCAAGGTATAAAAATATCTTACATGATAGGGAAGAATACATTGATTTCAGCTCTTTTGGGTAAACACCAAGGAATGCAATTGCTGGATTGTATGGTAAATTGATATTTTGTTTTGTAAGAAAATGCCAAACTGTCTTCCAAAGTAACTTTGCTATTTTGCATTCCTACCAGCAATGGATGAGAGTTCCCGTTGCTTCACTACCTGTTACTTTTTACTTTCTTGTTCTCTTCAATTCTGTCAATTTTTGCTTCATGGATTTTGTTTCTTATTAGGTGCATATATGTTTATATTTATTATATCTCTCTTATGAATTAACCCTTTTATCATTATATAATGTCCCTCTTTTTTTCTATTGTTTTTTTGTTGTTGTTTAAAGCCATTCCAGTCCTCTCATGTTGGCTATTGCATGTTGTTTTTTGTTTGTTTGTTTGTTTGTTTTGTTTTTTCCATTCTTTTACTTTCTAGTGTTATTTGCTTTCAGCCTGAAGAATTTACTTTAGTATTTTTTGTAAGGGAGGTCTGTTAAGTGACAAATTCTCTCCACTGTTAGCCCTCACTAATTGCTAGCTGATTGTTCTATTGCTTTTGACAATAATTTATCCCTGAGGAATAAATTATTCCATAGTCTGATCAAATTAAATTTGAGCTCTTTGAAGAGGTAGACTTTGAGGCTAGTCTTTGATGCTGTTCTAAGCCCCAAAAGGCTCATTTTATCTGTCTCTTTTTTGGTTCTCTCCATTAAACTTCCAGCTGCCCTGTGGTTTCACTTGTTGCTGTCATGGAACTGACAATCCCTTCTAATTGCTTACCATCAATGCCCCCATTGTTTGTGACAGTGCCCTCAGTCTTGAACTTCTACATTTCAGTGAAAATAAAGTCAGTCCCCTTAGAGAGAGCTGTGAACTATGGAGCACTTTGTTATGATTTTCCACTCCCCCTGGGGAGAATCTTTGTGTCACTGCTTTTGAGCAGGGCATGAAGACAGAGTGACAACTCTGATCTATAAGTGGGTCAGTGAGTGGAGGCAGTATCCCCAGTTCTCAACTCACCTTCCATTATGAATTTCTCTCCTTTAAATAAGGTGAGGGTGGATAATTGGGGCCCAACATTATCTGCCTCTACTGCATGGAGTAGAACTTCTGTGGTCTGATTGGTAGCTGAGTTAAAGAAGTAAGCCCTAGACCTCTCAGCTGATTTTGCCTAGAACAGAGCTTCTACAACCAACAGCTGGCAGGATGTAGATGAGAAATCCTGGTAGTCCGCCCTTCTTGGATAGAAACTGTAGCTCTAGGTTGGGAAATGGGAGGAGAGGGAAGCCTAATTTCTTGGCTACAGTCACCCAGGGTGGAACTTCTATTTATATGGTTATTTTTCCTTTGTCATGTACTCTTATATTTATGTTTTTATCCATTTTTCATTAATTGGGTTGAATAGTGATTTACTTTTTTTAATGATTTTTTAATAAAGCACTGACTTTTACATTTTCTTATTATTCCTAAGGCTTTTTGTTCTTACTCATTACTTTCTGCTTTTTTTCTTTTATTATATCATTTCTTCCATTTTCTTTCAGCAGTTTTTTAATATTTTACTTGTATATTTAATGCATTTATTTTCATTCATGTATTTTTATTGATTTAAGTAATTAATGCTGTGAGTTTTTCTATAATGTCTTTTAAATATTATCTTATAAATTCTAGGATGTGCTGATTTATATTATCATTGTTATTTAAATTATTTTTGAAATTTCAGTATGTATTTCCACTTTGGTCCAAGAATTTATTTGTTTCAGTGTAGAAAAGCCTTTCTGATTTCTTACTTTGTTATTAAAGTCTAGTTTTCTTGCAGTGCGATGAGAGATTGTTGTTAGTATTAATCTTGATTTATGAAGCTTATTAAGTTTGTCTTTGCAAGCTAATATATGGTCAGTTTTCACAAATGTCCTATGTAGGGCGCCTGGGTGGCTCAGTCATTAAGCGTCTGCCTTCAGCTCAGGTCATGATCCCAGGGTCCTGGGATCGAGGCCCACATCGGGCTCCTTGCTCCGCGGGAGGCCTGCTTCTCCTTCTCCCACTCCCCCTGCTTGTGTTCCCTCTCTTGCTGTGTCTCTCTCTGTCAAATAAATAAATAAAATCTTTAAAAAAAAGTCCTATGTATATTTTTGAAAATGTGTATTCATTATTATCTAGTGCCAATTTCAATATATTATGATATATACATTTCTACTTATGTTACATTTTCTTTATCCTCATTTATTTTTGTCTACTTACCTGTATTGGAGAATAGTGTGTGAAAGACTAATCATACTATGTATCTCCACTTATTTATTCTTGCAACTCCTGTGGTTTCTACTTTTGGAAGGAAGTTGCTATGGGATTTTTTACGTAGATGCCTCGTTGGATGAATTAGCCATAGTGCATCGTGATTTGTTATATTCTTGCTTGTATAGTTAGCCATTTTACTCCTTTCTTTTTATCCATTTTCAGTGTTTTTCTCTTATTCCCACAAGTGGGGACCAAAGAGTGACATTACTTTTTTGTATTCACAGAATCTGTTTTAGGGTTTCCCTAATTAAGGACTAAAATAAATATATATCTATTATTCAATTTGTGGTTTGATTATACTCAAATAAGTTCCACAGAAGAGTATGTGATATCTCTCTGATAATGTCTACACTTAAAATAAGCTCCAAATATATTGTAATATTAGTTATTATATGTTTAAACCACTGAACTATTTGCTAATATAGCGAATTTGACCAACCGTCCAGATAAATACAAACAATGAGTTACATCAAAATGCATGCAAATGTGTGTACTCAGGACTCAAAAGGCACAGAAACACTGCCAAATTCATTCAGTGCAGAGATTAAAATGAACTTCTGATCTTACTCTTTGAAATATGGGCATTCCACTATAATTACCATCAAAATCATGGCAATAGTTAGATTGATACTTCAAAAGAAATACCTCTAGTTTCTAAAACACTTTGCAACAAGCACTTTAAACATAGTGTTTAAACAGAAATCTTGATAGAAAGATTCTCTGCCTCTTATATTTTAAAGTTAGTTTTTAAAAATTGACTTTTTGGAAGAAACAGGTGTATGACTTTTTAAGCAAAAGATGCAGAGGCAAAAAAAGGAGTCACTTCACTTTCAGAGATTAAAAAAAATAAACAGTATAAACAACTGCAACAGATGTTCTATTGAACATAGTATCAAGGAAAACATCAGGAGATTGTAAGCAGGAAAGACTATATATTGACTTCGTGTATTTGTTTTTATAATACTATATTATCTATGTTCAAGTGTCAATACTTACATAACATGGTTCACTAGAATCATATGTTTACTAAATGCCACTGGTGATTTTATGAGTACCTTTCTTAATTATTTGGGTTCATTCATACATGTCATCCATATTAGCAATCAGAATGTCAGAGTGAACTCATTAAATCTACCACTTATCTAATGACTTGCATTTCTCTGAGTGTCTGTGATAGAGTACTGTCAAGTGTTTTTCAAGATCCCACTTCTAACATTTACTTGTAAATAATCATATTTTTCCTCACAAAATATCTATGTCAAGAATGAATTTTCTTTTCTTGTATATGATTTTTAATAATTTTCTGTTAAATTATTTTTCACTTTTTGATTTACTATGATTTTTTTCTTTTTTTAAGATTTTATTTATTGGAGAGAGAGAGAGAGAGAACATGATCAGGGGAGGGGAGAGGAAGAGGGAGAAGCAGACTCCCCACTAAGCAGGGAGCCCGATGTAGGGCTGGAACGCTGGACCCTGAGATCATGACCTGAGTCAAAGGCAGATGCTTAACCAACTGAGCCACCCAGGAGCCCCTACTACCATTTTTTCAATCCAACATCTTCTGAACAGGATTAAGTTTAACACCAATGAATTTTTCCTAAATGGTGAGAATGTAGTGCCCATACTTAATGTGATAAAGGCTGATAGTTCATCAGGTTATGGTTATAACGACAGCATTTTAAATAATTTGTAACATACTAATGATCATAACAGATCAAGTAGAGAATTATAAGGTGCAGATAAGAGGTAGAAAATAATATTGAGTTGAAGAATATTGAGGAATACAGATCCTTGTAAAGGTGAAAACATTTCAGCATAAATGAGGAAATAGAATACATGGAATCTTCAATTAAACATTCAAAAACCATCAAATGAACCCATAGTACATTCTAAGTACTTTACAGTAGAAGGATAAAGATCTCTCTATCTCTCCATGTTTTCATTCAACATGTTACTATCATTGTTATTTTTAGAAACTACTACATGCTTAGAACTCTGCTGGATCTAGGCACTGATGATGCAATGATGAACCCGCCCTGGCATAACTCATGCATTTGCAGAGCTTATAGCCTGGTTGAAAAGATAGACATTAATAAAACAGTTACACAAATAGATGTAAAAAAAATGACAACAATGTTAAGAGAGAAGTATGTAATGCCCAGTGTGCATACAGTAGGAGGGTCTGGATTAGTTTGAGTGCAGTAGGACAAGGAAGAGACTTCCCTAAGAAAATTTCAATACAACAGAAATCTTAATTTTGTCAAGGTTGAAGTAGAGTGTTCTAGATGGTAGGAATAGCATATACAAAGTCTCTCTGGCTAAAGGGAGCAGAACACAGACTACATTTGAGTAACTAAATAAAGGCTCAAAGTGTTTCATTGACAGTGTAAGTTAACATGGTCAAAGGGGACAGATGAAGCAGGAACTTAAAGTTCAGGTTAAGTAATTTACCTCTGTCAAATGGTGTGCTAGAGTCAGCTTACACTGACTTTCCATGGGTGATTGTGCACATCTTTTGCCAACTCTTCACTCAGTGATGTCATATTGCAGGCTTGAAATAGGCCACTATAGGAGTAACCTATGGAAATTTTGCAACTCTACAAATTAGGGTTTTTATCCCCCCCCCACAAATCTTCCCTGTCAACTGATTGTCAAACACTGAATGGTATAACACTGCCTCCATCTTTCTAATAATAATGATTAAAAAAACCTTGCAATCTTTTGAAATGGAGGCAGAGCTAAGGATGTGCAGCATGATCAAATTTACATTTTGAAAAAGAAAAAGTACTCTGAATGCAGGATGGAGAATGGATTGAAATGGAGATGTAAGTTCAAAGAAAAACAATATAAAGCTATTACCAGTCTAGCACAAAGTTGATGGTAGTTTAACAGGGTAATGGGGTTAGAATTAGAAGAGATTTTCAATATTGTCTTATTTTCTGATTAAATGTAGAAAGCTCCAAATGGCAGTGGGCACAAAGGGGTGATGATTTTATGGTTTGAAAGGTGAATTAGAGTAATTTGAAATGAATAGACAAAATATGTACATGATGTTAGGTGAGTTTTCAATACAAGAGCTCATGTTAAGCACCAAACTGTCAGATGCTTGGTTGGAAATGAAGTAAGTGAAATAGATTCTAAAATTTCCAATAGAAATAGAAAAGAATTCTGGAGGATGGTATCAGTAAGGATAAAGAATTGGATAAGTAAATATCATGGACTTCAAAATTGAAGTAGTGGTTAAATTATGCTAAAGATGTGGAAGCAGGAAACAAAGAGAATGCTGCTTTTCTCTTAATCTATGGAAGTCTTAGAGCAGTTGGGAAAGAAGAGGTGCCATTTAAAAAGAAAATGAAAGAGGGGAAATGCTCCGTCCAGACAAATGTGCATTGGAAGAGAAATACTGAGGGTATCTCCATGGCAGCTAAGTCCCAGCCAGATTCTCCATTTTACTTTGAAGCAAAGCCTTTCAGAATCTGTCCACTGCTTGGCACATTGAGGGCTGGGAAAAGGGACAGCCATTATTGAAAATTGGCTGGAAGGATATGCAGGTGGAGGGAAGAGAGACAAATGAGCAGCTGGAAAACACTAATGAAATGTTTGTAATGAGGTGGTAGCTAAGACTTAAGAAATACTGTCTTACATTTTCCCAGATAGTAACTCCAAGAATAAAAAGTGATTACTTTGACTTCTTTCACCATTCCAAGCATTTCTTGCTGGAAGTTCCTTCTATAAACATATCTAACTTACACTACTCAGTGGGAATTTTGATAGAAACTTACCTTAGTGTTTGGCTTGGCAGAGTAAAAGATGACACTTGCCATCAGTTAGCAGAGCATGCAATATTCTTGGATTGAGAGTAAGAGATTACACTTGCCCAGTTAGTAGAGCATGCGTTTACTCTGTTAGAATCACATTTGAGGGCGTTTCCCGCAGACTCAGCACATACGTCCCTCAGATTCTGATAAATGAAAACATTTTTTCAGTCATCTTTTGGGTACTGATTTTTAGTCTAGAAATGTTTCAGACATTTTAAGATCAAATCACAGTACATAACTGATGCAAATTTAAAAATTGTATTTTTAAAGTATAGCTACCAAAAGTCACAAAATATTTAGTTAATATATTTTATAATGTTATAATTGACTCACAAAGTTAGCTAGAAATGCAATTTACTATGCATAGACTATAGTCATTCCTCCTTTTCAAATATCCTATGTGTATGTATGCATATGTGTATATATGTATATATAGAGAGAGACTACAATCATTTGTGTGTATGTATGTATGAATGTATATGTGTGTGTATACACACACACACACATATATGTCTTTCTAAGTTTACGCATATGTGTGTGTGTGTATCTATATGGAGAGAGAGAGAGGAAAAGACCTTGACTTTTTTACAGTAGATTCTTTTTTAGATTTTATTTATTTGTCAGAGAGAGAGAGCACAAGCAGGGGGAAAAAGAGGCAGAGGGAGAAGAAGGTTCCCCGCTGAGTAGGAAGCCCCATGTGGGACTCGACTCCAGGACCCTGGGATCATGACCTGAGCCAAAGGCAGATGCTCAACCAACTGAGCCACCCAGCGGTCCCTTTACATTAAATTCTGCTATGGTTGCCTTAACAAAAGAGAAGACAATTGTAATAGATATTTTAACTATGAGCTATTTCAAAACATCAAGAAAAGTTTATTAACATAAGGCTTGCTGAAGAATCTTCCTCAATATATTGCAATAGTGTGAAAAATTGATGGGATTACTAAGGAGAACTTTTTTGTTTTTTTATTTTTTATTATTTTTTCTCCAATAATTATATTGCTTAGTTACTAAAGGGACAGTATTGAAGTTGGCTAAACTTGATTAATCTAAATATTTCTAACTTCCAGGAGGGAATATGGACAAGACTTTATCTCCCTTCAGAGACCTGGCAAATACAACACAAATGTCCAATCGTGACATAAAATTTCTAAGACTTTTCTTTTTTATGAACAAGTATTTTTTAAATTTGGACAATTAATTTAGAAGAGGGGAACCTCTTGGACATTGATGTATTGTGTTTAATAATACTGAACACCAGTTTTTTGTTGTTTTTTTTCTATTGAACACCATTTTTATTTATTTTCTGTTTTTTTATTTTTTATTTTTTGGTTTAAGGAAGGGAGATTTATTTTTTTTAATTTATTTTATATTGTTATGTTAGTCACCATACAATGTCATTAATTTTTGATGTAGTGTTCCATGATTCATTGTTTTTGTATAACACCCAGTGCTCCATGCAGTATATGCCCTCCTTAATGAACACTATTTTTAATAGATTTCTCTAAACATTTTTTTCTACAAACATAGATTTCATCCACACAGGATGGAGACTTTTCAGGAACATGTCCCTGAAGAGTTAAGATGTTACTGTACTGTAAAATTACTGGAGTGATTCTTTTTGACAAGATGGTTATGTGATTAATTATTTTTAACCTTTTTGTTTGATAAGTTTTTTTTCTATAATGAACAGTTCCTACTTATTTAATAAGCTTTATTATGTAATAGGATAATTGAATAAATCAATTAAAATGTCACCTGAAGTTCTTCATGCTGTTTTCTAGAACCACACTTAGTAAGTCTATAACTTGTTTCCCACAGCCTTAATTTAAATAAAGTCAGCAATTATGTAGCTCCTATGTTTTAACCTTAGTTCCAGCTCAAATATCCACAAACCTTTTAATCCTAGCATGTACAAGTGTTTATCCCAGTCATTCTTAATCATAAAATTTCCCTGGGGATGTATTAAAATGTATATCTTGAACCCTACCACACATCAAAAAATAGTATATCTAAGAGAAGACCAAAATCCTTATTTTCAATAATCTTTATAATCAAACTAATTTGAAAATACAATCTTACAAGATGGCCTAGACCACGAACCAGTATCTTCCTCACCTACTACTGCCTGTAGTTATATGCTTGTAGCATCTCAGGCCAATTTGTCTCTTTGTTGGCTTCTTTGAAGTGCAGAAACTCACAGTAGTACATTTTCATCAGGGAGTTGTAGGAGAAAAGGCAAGTACCATTAAGTTAGCTGGTGTCCTCCCCCCACCAAAAAAGAGTTAGCTGGTTCCCTAACCCTGCAGTAGCAGCCGGGGTTGTGATACAGTAGGGCCGTGGGAGGGGAAAGATACTCTCACCAAGCTTCCAACGTTTTTATTGTTTGGGTCACCTTTCTTACTGATCTTTCTGTCTTTTATTTTCCCCCTCCAGACCGTGGTCTGATTTATGAGCCTGCCTTCTAATCTCTGCTCTGTTTTGACCTTTGACTTTTGATATGACTATGATAATCTCATTCTGGTTTTTGATATCTTTCTTTTCTTGATCACTTGGGTTTGGGACACTAGACCCTCAAAAATCTCTCTTTTAAAATGAACAGTCCAAAGAGTTTCTACCAAAAGATTTAAGTTATTTATTCTGGAGAGAGACAGTAACAACAATGAATTGACTCAGGTAGGGAAATACCCTAACCGATCTAGATGTTCTTGACCAGATCCATTGAATTCTGACATAGATACACTGTATCAGGCTATAATAGAAAATATTTAAATTAATTTGACACACATCAGACAGATATAGCTTATTTTTAATTGTGTTAATTTATGGAAAATGAGACAATAATTTTTATTAATGGAATACCGAAAACTTTAACTTTTTTTTTGGTTTTAATATAGTTGATGCATAATGTTACATTAGTGAAGGAGAACAACATAGTGATTCAACTTCTTAATATGGTATGCTAATGTTTCTGTGTAACGTCATTCAGAAGATATTTTCCTGAGGTTTGAAATCATACTTTGGAATAAATTGCAGAACCTGGCAAACTCCAGTCAGACACACTGGAGGTACATTCAACACACTAACAATAATTATGTTAGTGTACAGAATTATCTGCCACCATGGTTTATAATCCTTGGGTGTTTTTCTAGAAGCTGGGACTAACCTTGTAATTCTTATGCTCTGAACCATGTTTTTCTCAAGATCATCAAAATTTAAGAAATCGAGGGTAAGGAGCTTCAGATGTGAGTATCAATACAGGTTTGCTGTTGGCCATATCTTACTTTTGCATGTGTCACAATAAGACATCTCCAACTAGTGACCAAATCAGTGTTTTGCATCTAAACATTACTACCCATTCCTTCTCATCCTCTTTTGTACAAAAGAGCCCACTTCAATTTCTTGCGTATTATCCCAGCCTTTCTGGGCTTGAGATCTGCTATCTATCTCCTTAATTTAATTCATTTCCAGGAAATGAAGCATTTTGTCTGATACCTGGCACCTAGACTAATTTTTCTTTTACCCTTATTACCTTCCTCAGTTGTCTTCCCTGTGAGGTTTGCAATCTCTGGTCCAGCTTTTTCTTCATCTGTTCTACTGCCTAGTCATGGGATATGTTTCTGTGTTAGATAACACTTACCTGCTGTATCTCTTCTAAAAAGTAGACAATAAGCAACAACACTGTGCAACATGGATAAAAATCGTGTCTTCCTAATAATTTTACAGTCATTCATCTTTGGCCTAATATATTCCAAGTAATTCTGTGCAAGAGGACACAGAACTGAGTAATTTCAACAAAGTCTGTATTTTTTTTAAGATTTTATTTATTTATTTGATAGAGAGAGAGATACAAGAGAGGGAACAAAAGCAAGGAGAATAGGAGAAGGAGAAACAGGCTTCCTGCAGAGCAGGGAACCCGATGCGGGACTCGATCCCAGGACCCTGGGATCATGACCTGAGCCGAAGGCAGACGCTTAACAACTGAGCCACCCAGGTGCCCTGAAAGTCTGTATTCTCATGGTCCTTACCAAGTTCTAATAATTCTGAAAAGCAATGAGGTAGAGTCAGATGCACCTCAAATTGAGAGTTAAGATACCAGGGACAAATGATAACTTTACCATTCTCGGGCTCTTAATCAATGTGGCAAGATTTGATAACCAATATTCCTATTTCAGCGACCACTTTAGCCTCTATAATAGTGCATTTTAAAGTTATTTGAGTATTTTATTGCCTTTTTGCATTATTTTATGAAAATTAATATAAACTGGAAACATAAAATTGCTGCTTCTATGAAAATGTATTTGAGAGAAAGATGGAAATCATTAAGTACTTTTAAAGTTGCAAACTTTGTCATTTTAAAAATGAAAATATATCACCAATGATACTAACAGTTTTTAGCATGAGAAGGATTGGAGAGAGCTTTAAAATTATGAAATTAAACAGTTATTTAAAATGAAAAGTTCACAAGCTCATTAAGCATTCCATTTGGGGAAGAAGAAATTTATTTCTAATACCTTTATTAAATAAAGCCAGTGTTTAAATTTCTTTTACCTTCAGCACACTATTTATATGAAATATAAATTCAGCCTCATAGTCTCTTACTGATTCTCTTCCTCAGTCACTTGCAAAAGTCTTCATCAGCCAGGTCTTCTTTTGATTGTTGTATCAAATTACTTTCTTTCACATAAGTGTCACTTCAAGCAAAGCTGAGAAGTAGAAATTTCATTTTATTGCTTATAATTCACTCTGATAATATGTTTGCAAAAATAACTTATATATTGTGTAATTCTTGGGAAAATATACATTTTGCACTATTGTTAAATATTTTATAGTTCTCTGGGAGCGTTCCTGACCCCAACCCATAACGTACATCTCTCTCTTGCTTTTTTACATTTCCTTCAGACATGTTTTCTTTATAGTCTGAAAATCCTGGCAATACAAATAAGGCATTTATTAAAAAAAAGTGTTATACATATAGTGGCTGTTATTAAGTAGCTTTTAAATTAAAAACAAACAAAAAGAAATATGACCTGATGCAGACCATTTAGATAATGTTCTGGACTTGCGTCTGATGTTGAACTGTTTGTATCTGTACCTTGGGTAATTATCTGACAAAATGCACTACTCTTGGGGAATGCAAGCATCTCTTCCTGTTTAATATTCCTGTAAATGTATTTTATATATATTTTATGTATATAAAATCAGCCAAGAACAAGGAAATATAATCCAGTGTAGCATGAACCTAAATGTTACCTCATTTTACACAGAAAGAAATCCTTTCCCTTTCCCACCCCCTTAGAGAAATTGGCACATTGTGACGAAAGGATCTAAATGTTCTTTCACTGCAGTTGAGATCGGGGGAAGATGACTATTCTGATCACTGCTGGTTGCAGCCTACTTCCCTCAGCAGCACACATTCATACTCACAAGACTGAAGTGATGCTGGGAACCTCTGCCCACAGCCTACCTGCACTCTCCCTCCCTCACACATTAGCAGTGTGTGGGCCCAAGCCATTTGAGTCATAAAAAAGGAGACAAATACATGGTCTGCAAGTCTTGTTCCATTATTTGTCCTTGGGGATTGTCTATCTCCTTGTGCAAAGGGAAAGTCCTATAGCATCTGCAGTTATTTATACCTTGTTTCGTCCTCCACCTCACTTCCTTAGGGTTGTAGGGCATTATTTCAGTTTGGGCCAGCATAGCTCTCACATCACAGTGGCTCAGAAGGATGCGAAAAAGTCTCCTTCCCACTGCCCTGCCTGTTGGTTTGTGCCTCTGTTGACTTAATGCTTCATAAGGTTAAATGTGCAAGTTTACATTAAACAGAAGACCTCAGTTTTTCTACTTTTCAACAATGTTTTCTTGAGTGGACCTAAGGCCACTCAAGAAGATGTTTCTATATTCGTCATGGAGGGCTGTGGTATATCTCCAAAATAAGCTGATATATTGATATTCTGGGTCAAGTGAGTTCAGTGGAGAAAACTGAAAGCCTGCATCGTCATTGCTTCATAATGGTGACTAAGATCAGAGGCCTTACATCAATACTTCTCTACTATTTGTTCTAGGAAATTTTTGCCAAAAAAGGTAAGGCTGTAAGTCATTAAATATTTTTGTTAGTCTTGGGAACTCCCCTAAATTCTATTAATTCAAACACTAGATTGTTAAACCAGTTTACTTCTTAGGAAAATAGTTTGTACATGTGGGTAGAGCTCTTATTGGGACAATAGATGACTCTACTGAGCTAATTTGCTTGCCTATCAAACAGCTATTTACTCACTGAAACTATATCTTCACTGTGTCCATCAATGAAAAACTATTATAATACAGTGTTTGGCCAATGCCAGTGAAATCCAACATGGAAAGACTCAACTTAAACTATTACCACCAAAAACTCTAAACCCTATCATTACCCACCCTTAACCTCCCTTTCTGAGCAAATACTCTGTCAAGGTGGGATTCTCCCTTACTGCAGAAATAAACTAGACTTTGTTTGGTCAACAGATTATTCTGATTGGTATTGGGGAGGAAATCAATACATTAATTTTCTAGATCATGTGAATTTGGTAGTACAAGCAACTATCCTTAAGCTAGTCCTAAATAATAACACTTAGCTGATTTTTGATATTCTAAAATTTGAATCTCAATTTTGAAGAATAGATTAAAAAAATTAACAACAACCCTATACATATGACCCTACTCCAAGCCAAATCTCTTAGGCAGTTTTATGTGATTATAGATTTACCTTGTCTTTCTAGAGCAGATAAGGGGAAAAAAAAAAGAAAACATACATATATATGTGTATATATATGTATATATATATATAGGAATATATATATAGGAACTTAGATAAGATTTTATAAAAGTATTTTCTAAATATTAGTGAAGCCTAACTGAAACAGAATAAATTTAGGCAATTTGTAAAAACAAAGCTTCTCTTTTGCATTAAGGGAAATCTTGCCAGTAGATGGAAGATCACCCCTGGACATCCTTTCCTGACCTGGGATTTATTTTTTCATGTACAGCTCATGAACACGGGCCATTCATTGGATTAATTCAATTAGCAGCTCTAACTCATATTCTAAGCTTTATCTCTAATAGATTTTGAAGATGATTTGACAATTTGAAAGTTTATTTGTATTGGCCTGAGGTTCTTTACATAGACTCTGATATTATAAAGTAAATGCTACAGTAAAATCAATTTCTCCCTTAATATATCAGCTCTATTTCTTGTACTGTCCTAGAGACTTATTGTTTAGCATTTCCCTGGGTAATAAAGATGCATTTTACTGTGTGTGTGTGTGTGTGTGTGTGTGTGTGTGTGCGCGCACATGCATGCACACAGATGCAGGAGTGCATGCACTAACAGACTAGAATCCTGTGCTTTCCAAATATAAAGTATATGTATTAGGGGTGCCTTTGTGAATGATAAGCAGCTTATTTATTTGTTTGATTGATTTTGTTTTTAAATATTCCCTCATGTTAAGTAAGCTGTAGCCTCATGCTCTGTTTCATCTTAAAAAAAAAATTTTTTTCCTTATGTCTCTTTTGAGCAATTGTCCTTGCCAAAAAAATTAAATATTTTTATTTCTTTTTTATCTTCTCTGGAAAACTAAAAAGATCTGAGGGTGGAGACTCAAGCAAAATATATTATTAACTTTGTATCATCATTGATTTAATTCTTTAATAAATTACTAGTAATATTTGGACTTCTTAATGAGTTTTATATATTGATCAGTTTACATAAGTAATATGTTTTGTTGTTTTGCTAGAATAATATTGCGGTCTCGAAGTCTGTTGCTAGGAATTCACAGTTTCACCATCTGCTTCTGTCTTCTGCATATAAAAACATAATCAAGTCTGGTTGTGTGAGTATGTGTGAGCATGTGTGTGCCTCTGTCTCTGTGTATGTGTGTGTTTAATTCTAGAGGATGAGGGGAAGATAAAGTTAAAGAAATTCTAAATTTTTATAAATCAATACTAAGCATTTGAAATGAAAAAAGCTCACAATAATTTTCACACGCATGCACTACCATTTTATTTAAACATATTCTGAAATGATAGTCAAAAGAATAGTAAGCATTGGGACTTCAGTTCTTTTTCCACTTGTTAATTAAAATTTGGAACTTCAGTACCTATGTAAGGTAGTATATTTCTTCTAGGATCACCCTTTAAAAAAACCAAGTAAATAAACCCCAATATTTCTAGGCATCCCTAAAGAGGCTATGTTCTCCCCATAGTTATTTGTCATCTTATGATTCTAACCTTCTTCTTACTTCAGTTTGAGACCATGTCCTGATATTTTGTCACTGCTATTATCCTTCTGTCATGACAGGTTATCTTTAAATACCTCAATTATTTCCCGTCTGTGATCTCCCTTGTATCCCAGGGGCTAGAAGCCTGGTAATTCTGTATCTCAGGATCCCTGCAGGGAAGCTTCTAGTTTCCATTTTACCAGTGAGAGACACTCAGGAGAATTCCAGCAAGTAGAAGAGAAGCAGAGGCAGTAACTGTTGTAAGAGGCAGCGCAGGCCAGAGGGGTTTGCCGACCACAGACGTGAGGTTTCCCCAGCACATTCTGATTTCCTGGATTAGTTTCTCTGGCCTTCACTCTGGCAGGCCTTCCTATTTCTTCATACTTAATGTTTTCCTGCATGAAGTACTTAGAACTCTGAATAGCTTTTGTTTTTCTAAGGGACCCCGAATGCTACAAATGTTCCTAGAGAGGAAATTTTGCCATCTATAATGATTTCATTATACAAACAATTGACAAACCTTTTCCTTGATTTCTGCTGAGTAATCAGAGGCAAGATCCAAGACTATATCAAACATTTTGTTGAATTAGGCAATTTTTTTTGATCCAATAGACATCTAAGTAAACTTCTGCCATATATTTTTTCATGTAGAACTTTACATATACACTTAAGTATTGTTAAAGAATATTAAACAAATTTTTGTTGTTGTGGAATATTAAAACAAAATTGAAGAAAAATTAAAGACTCAATATAGATATCAGGAATATATATTATAGTTTAGTCCATAAGTAGATTCTGTTGCGTTTATAACTAAAGATAATGAAGAGTGAAAATCCTTTCATGCTGCTTTTTTACTAAGCACAACAGGATTGCTAGAGCAATTGTGCCCATAGCTTGCTTAAGGTTCATATTAAGCATTATTTTGTTCAAATTTTTTTCAATTTGTAAAGAAGAAATTGAAAATAGGACTAATTAACACTTATTATTGGGCTTCTCCATTTGTCTCAGGTCCTGTGTTTCACATATCTTAAATTGTTTAATCTAGATAAATGACTTACATGACAGTTGCTATCATTCTAATTTTACAAATACAGAGACAGATTAAAAGAGATAACTGATTTTCCCCATGTCAAAAAGCTAATTGGAATTAGAACCAGTATTTGAGTCAAGTTCTATCTATTCTTTAACATACCTTCCTTCTACTATGACAATATGCTCCCTCCTATGGTTTTGTATGATATTTTGCCATAGAGTTTGGAAAGAATCATTAGTATGTTAATTGGTCTGTTATAATTTCTGGATATTTAAGTAAAAATTATTACTCAAATACTGGGCAGAGAATATTTGATGCATTATAATTACGTGTTTTTATATTCAGGCAGGAAAATGACAAGATCTAGACTTTAGTTCCTAAATCCTGAACTGCTCCAGAACAGGATATGTAGTCATTGGGTTATATGATTGAGAAAATTAGTGAAGATGCATGTGTATGCTCTGGGCCCTGGGATTTCATGATTCCATAATGACCACATAGCTGATACCCTGAGGGTTAAGTGGCACTAGTCACCTTAGTCATAAAGAGGGCAATAGATAAAGTGCTTCTACTGTGTAGTTCACAGCCTTCTTAGTCCTACATCAAGGGACTCATGTGCATTAGGATTCATTCTACGCAGAGGCTAACTAGATGATATTAAAGAATAGGCCTGAGGGGCGCCTGGGTGGCTCCAGTCGGTTAAGCATCTGTCTTTGGCTCAGGTCATGAATCCAGGGTCCTGGGATTAAGCCCTGTGTCAGGCTCCCTGATCAGCTGGGGAGTCTGTTCCTCCCTCTCCCCTCCCCACCCCCACTCATGCTCTCCCTCTCAATTGCTCTCTCAAATAACTAAATCTTTAAAAAAAAACAAATAGGCTTGAGAGGCAGAGTCTTTAATCAGGAAGGAGTTCTGAAGAAATGTTTGGGTTGGGGTGAGTTGGTGCTGCTGGGTGACAAGAATGTTTTTGTATAGCATTCCTTTGGTGAGTGAAAGACTCCTAAACTGAGGGAACTGAGGAAAGAACCAAGGGAACGCTCCTGTGGCTTGGGAAGAAATTAATGTAAAATTCTATAGTGAATATGATGAGTGTTCAGAACTTGGATGCTTTAACCAGTCTATTTGTTTGAAATATCTCAGGTCCACTTTGAGTTACCTTTCAACCATTTTAAGAGAGATTTTGAAAAGTCATTCCAAAGGTCATTTTCAACTGGCAGCTGACAATCAACAGTTGCTATGGAGACAGTGGCCCTTGCTCTAACTCGACCAAGTGCATATGACTTATTGGGGGTGCTGAGGATTTGTTTTGTTGTTGTGGTTGTTGTTGTTTTAGATCTTATTTACTACTTTATTTGGGGGGAGGTGGGGAGTGGAAAGAGGAGAGTGAGAGGGACAAGCAGACTCCATACTGAACTTAGAGCCCAGCGTGGGACTTGATCTCCCAACCCCAAGACCATGACCTGAGCTGAAATCAAGAGTCGGATGCTCGACCAACTGAGCCACCCAGGCGCCCCTGCTGATGCTGATGATTTCTAACTGGTCTTGAGTGTGACCTAGTGCTTTGGAATCTGCCAGTTGGCTAACTCCACAGCACTCTGAAGATAACTTTGGAAATTATACTGACTGGCTAACTTCTTGTTTTTATAATCACTCAGGAGAATTGGGGAATTCCTAAGAAGGAAGAGAAGCCTGCTAAAGCTTATTTTGATGAAAAATGAATCAATAGTTCACAGTTGTGTCTCAGAGCCAAGCTAGGGTCAAAGAGACTCTACAGGAAGTTATATATATATGTATATATATAACTAAATAAGTTATTTATAAACAGACTTGGGACAAGAGCAATCATAGTATATTCCTGACTGCCTTTTCATCTACTTCTGTCATATGATAAATCTATTTCAGGTAGGTGAATAATATCAGATGATTTCTCTGAAATTCTTGAAAAATCATTTTATTTCACTTGGATTCTTTTTTTCTGTGAGCTGAGAGAATTACAATGTATGGTTGTCTAAGTTTCTTCCAGTTATAAAAATTCTGTGGCTTTATGGCTGTGTTGAAAAAAATTATATCATTATATGTCTTCCTTTTTGGACTGAGTATAAAGATGTGGGAAAAAAGACTGTTTATTTATTTGTTTGTTTTCCTGAGTAGTCATGTTTTACATATAGTAGGAACACAATGCCTAAAAAATTCAATTTTTAGAATTGAGTTGAATTTCATTTTCTTGGAAAGTAAGTTTAATTTGAAATCCATTGCATTCACTGAAGCCTAGGCTGTGAGCCAGAGAACTGGCAAGCCTCTTCCCATTATCCTGTGTTTCCTGCTCTCTCTCTCTCTGTCACACACACACACACACACACACACACACACACACACACGCGCACGCCCTCCAAGGGCCCTCTATAGTTTCCTCATCCCCACATCTTATTCAAAGACCTCGATTCCTAAAATATTCCTTATTCCAAAATTTCTTGCTCCATTTTGCCCCATCAGTCAAAACTTCCAAACAAATTTACTGAAGAAGTGGAGGGGAATAATCTCATTCGATTAATCAACTCTATGCAATGAGTGAAAACCCCTTTCATCTCTTGAATATATTTAATTTTAGAAATAAACCTTGTTAACCTCAGTAAATGTGAACCTGAGATTGGTGACAACCCTCCTGTATAACAAAATAAGCTGACAAATATATTGAAATATAGTAAAAATTGGAGGATAGTCTGGGTGTCTAGGTTCAGAGTTGGCTTCAGTAACAAGAGCCTATCTCCACCTCACTTCCAGCTTTTTCTCTTTCTTCGGTTCGAATCTGCAGACTCTAAAAATGCCCAAAGCTTGACAGTGTTTTTCAAACTCAAACTAAGTACTGTGTTAGGATGACATCACGTGGCTGGGGAAGATTTTTTTTTTTTAAGATTTTATTTATTTATTTGAAAGAGAGAGAGAGTGCACAGTGTGGGGAGGAGCAGAGGCAGAGGTTGAGGGAGAAGCAGACTCCCCGCGCACCAGGGAACCCCTTGTGGGGCTGGATCCCAGGACGACCTGAGCCAAAGACAGACGCTTAACTAACTGAGCCACCCAGGCACCCCAGGGAGGATGTTTTTAAGCAATTATTTTTATGAATCACTTATTTATGAATGTGAAGAGCCTCTGTTTTTAGGAGAATCTCTGTAGAACACAACTATACAAAGAGGAGGGTTTTTTGAATGCTTTTTCACACTCCAAAGCAGCCAATATCTGTATTAGTTCATGTTTCTAAAATGAAGCTATTATCAGGTTAAAGATTGATGATATGAAATATAAGCATTACCATTCAGTGAAATAAAACCAAATAATTTTGAAGTTCAAAAAATATTTTAACTGTAAGCAAAATCTACTTTGAAATATGGCAGCATAAATAAAATTGAAACATTAGACATTTGCAACCTAAAATATTAAAAATCACTTATGGGGCACCTGGGTGGCTCAGTCGGTTGAGTGTCTGCCTTCAGCTTGGGTCATGATGTCAGGGTCCTGGGATCCAGTTCCTCATTGGGCTCCCTACTCATTGGGGAGTCTGCTTCTTCCTTTCGCTCTGCCCCCGCCCCGCTTGTGCTCTCTCTCTCTCTTGCACTCTCTCTTTCTCAAATAAATAAAATCTTTAAATTTTTTTTCAAAAAAATTAATTAATTTTAAAAATCACATAAAAAGTAAAATGAGATTTAAATACACTAAGGATGACATATGGAACATTTCAAGTGCTAAAGATAAATGAAACATTTTATATATTGTGCTATTTTACCAGATACAAACCAAAATGCAGTATTACCAATTATTTTTAAAGTCTGTGAATGAGTCTTCTGCCTTCAGAATGAAACCATGATTGTCAGGTGATTTCCCTAAATTTTAATAGTGTATTTGTTTTGTTTCATTTCTGTTTTTGTTTTTTACAAAGAATGTTTCAGTGTTGACTAAATTCACATAAAAAACAGGCAATATGATCCACTGGAAAGATCATTGTGTTCAAATCTTGAACATAGTTTGCAAGTCAACATCTCCCCACTAAAGATCAGGATGACTTTAACAAGTTACTTAAACTTTCTATGCCTCATTTTCTTGCCTGTAAAATAGGAAAATTGGACTAAATGATTTACAAAAGCTCTGCTGGAACAAAATGTTATTGATAACAACATCACTTTAAGATGACACAAGAGAGCAAGTTATTTGACAGGAGACCTGGACACTAAACTATTGGAACATCTTGCAAGGAAGGAAGGATGATTCAGAGCTTAGACCTTAACGTTTAATCCATTTTGTAACTCTCTGTGTAGTGCTTTCAATAGTCAAATTTTAAGATAAGTAAATTGAAATGAATTTGAAATATTTTCAATAACCCCAACTTTTTGAACCAGTGGAAATTAGAATTACCTGGGAAGTTTGTTAGAAATACAGATTGAGTCATGAAGCCCATTCCCAGAGAGTCTGATTTGGGAAGTCCTTTGAGAGACCAAGGCATGTTAACAGTTATCCTCAGAGCACTGTGAATTGTACAAGACTGTTGAATCACAGATCTGTACTTCTGAAACAAATAATGCAATATATGTTAAGAAAAAAAAAAAGAAGAAGATAGCAGGAGGGGAAGAATGAAGGAGTAAGTCGGAGGGGGAGACAAACCATTAGAGACGATGGACTCAAAAACAAACTGAGGGTTCTAGAGGGGAGGGGGGTGGGGGGATGGGTTAGCCTGGTGATGGGTATTAAAGAGGGCACATTCTGCGTGGAGCACTGGGTGTTATGCACAAACAATGAATCATGGAACACTACATCAAAAACTAATGATGTAATATATGGTGATTAACATAACAATAAAAAACCAGCTATCCTCAGATATTCTGACCCAGATAGGAAAATGGACACCGCTTTGACAAATGTTTTTCTAAACCACTGTTTTTTTGTGTGTTTTTTTTTGTTCCTTTTTTAAAGATTTTATTTATTTATTTGACAGAGAGATGCACAGCGAGAGAAGGAACACAAGCAGGGGGGTGGGAGAAGGAGAAACAGGCTTCCCGCTGAGCAGGGAGCCCGATGCGGGGCTCAATCCCAAGACCCTGGGATCATGACCTGAGTCGAAGGCAGATGCTTAATGACTGAGCCACCCAGGTGCCCCTTCTAAGCCATTGTTAGAGCAGAATCTATAGAAATTCATAATGGGAAAACAATGGATGATCATGGAACCATCACTAATACTAATCTTGTTTTAATTTCTGGCTCAGTGCCCATCTTCAAACATTGTAATGACTCATGATGAGTCCAGGGAAGGAAAATGGTAGCTACCATTTCTGAACTTGTTTCTCTACTCTTACCTAATATATAGATGGCAAGAAACCTTCTTCTGACTTATGGATTCTTAATTTTATTTCACCCAGTTTCTGACTCCACCGTTGTAATAAACAAAAGCCTTGATTGTTTTTTTAATTCTGTGTGAGAAAAAAGAATCAGAGTTTGGGGAATAAATCCCAGACCTAGGCTAAGGGATATAAAAATATGTCTATAGAATTGAATTGGGACCTTTTTTATAAGATTTTATTTATTCATTTGAGAGAGACAGGTAGCAAGAAGAGAGCATGAGCAGGGAGGAGATGGAGAAGCAGGCTTCCACTGAGCAGGGAGCCTGATAAAGGGCTCAATCCCAGGACCGTGGGATCACGACTGGAGCCGAAGGCAGTCACTCAATCAATTGAGCCACCCAGGCACCCCTGAGTTGGGACTTTTGTCTGCATTTAAAATTGTCATACTTTTTTGGATTTGGGTAGTGGCACTCATCAAGGACAATTGCAGAATAAGCTCAAGGGCGTTTCCTAACAGGAAAGTGGTAGACATAGTAAACAGCTTAAGCCAAACAGAAGTATTTCCGATCTACTTTATGAGTATTCTAGCAACGGGAAACATTGAATGACAGGTAGGCAGAATTCTAAGTTGGTTGCCCAAGATTCCCTCCCCTTAATGTGCATAAATGTTTACCCAGCTATTCAACCAACATTCATCTAGATGCTGCTATGAGAAGATTTTGAAAATGTCATTAAATTCTCAAACCAACTGACCTTAAAATAGAGAGATTATCCTGGGTAAGTCTGAAGTAATCAGATAAGCCCTTAAAAGGAAGTGTGAGATTTAACATTGAAGATGGAGGTAGCCACCTGGCAAGGAATGCAGGTGGGCTCCGAGAGCTGAGAACATCCCCTAGCTGATCATCTATAAGGAAATGGGGACTTTAGTTCTACAACTGTGAGGAAGCGAATAATGCCAGCCACCTGACCACTTTAAAACACTCTTTCTTGGCCAAGCCTTCAGATGAGAAACCAGTCACACCAAACCCAGACTTCTGACCTATAGAACTTCGAATTAATAAAGTTGTATTGTTTGAAGAATGCTAACTTATGGTCTTTTGTTACAGAAGCAACAGCACATTCATACAACTCCTCATTCAATGTTAAATCACATTATCCATTAAGGATTGCAAATTCTTTCAGGTCACAAGTTGTATATGACAATGATTTTAGTGATAACTCTCTTTCACCACCCTCTAACTTTTTGCAAATGTATGACTTGCCCCAAAATAGCTTTGTTAAATCTCTATTAAAATGAATAGTTAATTAACTAAAATGGCCTATCATCTGGCCTTATTGCTTTTAATCACTGTCACTTATACATATCTTATTTAACATTTTTAACAATATTGTGAAAAAAGTATTATCCCTATTACACATAAGAGGAAACTGAAATTCAGCAAGGATAAGTGAATTGTGTTCCACAATCTTACAACAAGTTAATGAAAGAGTTTGGATTCAAAATGTATCTTTTGATTCTAATTTCAAGACACTCTATACTTTTCTACAGCTATGGCTCATCCCAGCTATTTGAGAGCTGGAATTGTGAAGATCTTTTTTTTTTTTAAGATTTATTTATTTGAGAGAGAATGAGATAGAGAGAGAGAACATGAGGGGTTGGGGGGAGGATCAGAGCGAGAAGCAGACTCCCTGCTGAGCAGGGAGCCCGATGCAGGACTCGATCCCGGGACTCCAGGATCATGACCTGAGCCGAAGGCAGTTGCTTAACCAACTGAGCCACCCAGGCGCCCTGGAATTGTGAAGATCTTTTATGGACTTGTTTAATATGAAATGATTGATGTGTAATGTATGAGGCTCTTTACTGTGTGCTCTGGAAATTTAAAGAAGAAACTCTGAACTCAGTTTTTATTCATTGATATTCTTGGAATTAGAGCAGAAGCTTGTTAGCAAAGGATATTAAGTCAGATTATTCTTTTGTAGTGTCTTACCTCATTCTGATCTGGTTTGCTGAACTCACCCCTAACCCTCAGAAATGCACACAGACAAACAGTAGACAATCCTATTTTCTTCACCTTTATTGCTTCAAAAGTTACCATCATTTGCTCCCAAACATTGAATGGAAACTCCATTCCCTCAGGACATCTCAACTAGTTTCCAACAAAACCTCACAGCAGTTCAGTATATGGACATTTGACAACATGGATAACAAAGGTTTGAATGTGAGCTCTGGAGCTTACTAGCTATAGAAACTTTGGCAAGTTAGTTAAAATTCTCTCTCCTTCATTTTTCTTCTCTGTGCAATGGGATGACAGTATATCTATTGGCTAAGCTTATTATGAGTATTAAAATATTTAGTACATATAATACACTCAAAGCTGCATATACACAGTAAGTACTAGATATGTGTTAACCATTGTATTATTATTACTATTATTTATTATCTAGCACTTAGGAGAAAGCTTAATTTATATGTTTAATGTGCTGATCTTTTCAGCACTCTTCAGAGTTTGAAATAAAAATCTGTTAAGGAAATAATAAGGATTCTGATACTGTGATTTTAATAAATCATTGAGAATTACCCATAAAATGGAGATCATCTCATTTCAACCTCAGATCACCTTGTGAGGTAAATATTACATACACAAAGTTAAATTTAAATTGCAAAGCTCTACTTAAAGGATCATATTCATTATAATTCATATTGTGGTTCATGATGTTATGGAACAAAATTTACTGAGACTTTGTGATTCAACTACATATTTTATCTAGACCAATCTATGTTGGCTAAATATTTAGACATGGGGGACCTGGGTGGCTCAGTCAGTTAAGCATCTGCCTTCGGCTCAGGTCATGATCCCGGGGTCCTGGGATCGAGCCTCGCATCAGGCTCTCTGCTCAGCGGGAAGCCTGCTTCTCCCTCTCCCTCTGCCCCTCCTCCAGCTTGTGCTCTCTCTCTCTCGCTCACTCTCTGTCTCTCAAATAAATAAATAAAAAATCTTTTAAAAAAATATGTAGACACAAGCATGCCTCTATATTGTACCTCGTAAATAAAGTGAAATAAATCTAAGCATCTTTTCAAATATCTGGAAAATTATCAGCATCCAATCTGATATTGTCTGAATTCTGAATTTCCAGTCTTCTGATTTCTAAAAGGTGTATGCACAGGCATGATTCATCTAATTAACTTTATTTTAGAATACATCATTGTCAGTATTTTCTGGATTTGGATTCCCTAGGTCATCTTGACTCGGCATTTCTTTCTGTCCTGAATCTTTGTCAGTGGGGATAAAAAAAAGGTTTGGTAATGAAAAGAAAAGAAGTCTTTTGATAGTGGAAGATTTAAAATGGATTAAAAGGTTTTTATTGGAATGTCTATTCATTAGGTGCATTAGGGGAAGACACTAAAAAAAAAATCGATGTTTGACTTTTACTTTAACCTTAAAATGTCATTAAATTCCACACATGAAAAGGTTGATGCAAACACCCTTTTTACTTAATTGACAACACTTCCATTCTCTGTAGCATTTTGTTAAAGAAAGGGAGCCTATGTAAAAGGTGCACGAAAGGTCAAACTGCAACTTGAAATATTTAGTGTTTAGGTAGGAGGTCTTTATGAGTGCAGACAGATTTAATAATTAATTTTTCCACTTTTTCCATGTAACTCATCATTGTTTTTTTCAGAGGCATTCAGATGAATACTTTTTACAGACTAAGCTGCATAATTTATATTTAGGCATTATGACACTGTCCTGCCGTTAATGGTTATTCAGTAACCTTTCACCTGTTCTCACCATGCTGCTAACCTGGAAGAAGTAATGATTTTTGTCTCATGTTATTTTTGTTATTAATATGCTTCCTCATCATAGTTGTTAATAATGCAGAAGAAGGAGCTGGCTGTGGACAGAGCATTAATTCAATTAGTCACATTTACATACTTAGCAAATGATAACTTAATCCTTGTAGCTGTGAAAAAATAAATCCTACTTTTAGAGGTGTATTATTAAAAAAATTTCAATACTCTGTTTCCCATCAATGATATGTGACTTCTAAGCAAATAGCCATTAAGTTCAAGCTTTGTCTTCATAGCACTAGTTCCTAAGGTGTTTTTAAAATTCCAATTAGGCATTTAAAAATCTAACTCCCAATAGATTTTGTTGGCAACATATTGCAAGGACACGTTTACATTCTAAAAATATACTTCTCTATTTTTGTTCGAATGTCAGAAGATAGACTATGATACCAAGTTCCCTTTTAGATGTGCTAAAAAGCTAAATTTTGCCATTTACCAAATCTACAAATACCCTGTGAAATTGCGGTTGACATTTGTAACAGCAGTTATCTGCATGCCAATTTCATGCACACGTAAGACATTTTATACCATAAAAGAATGCATGGATAAAATCAGACCCAGTGCTCCAAACTCTATGATACTTTCTGTGGGTAGGGAAGATTTGAAATGGAAAATGGGAGAAAAAAAAAAATCATGGGCTTTGCAATCAGGCAGTTGTGGTTTCAAAACCTAGCCCTACCATTTCCTATTTTTGTAAAACTTGCCAAGCTATTTGGTCCTCTGAACCTTAGTTTTCTCCACTATAAAAGAGTATAAACGACCTCCTCAGAATTAGTGAAGATTATAAGAAATGATTTCACGAATGTTACAAAATGTAATATACACAATAAACCCCAAGTGGTAAATAGCAGATGCTCAGTGAAGGTGGATTTTCATGTATTCACTAGTCATCACATTAATGTGGGAAAGTATGTTAAATTAAAAAGATATACTGTTAGACAAGTGGATTAGAAAAGGAGTTATTTTTTCAGTATCGAATATACATATGGTATAATTGACATGTAACATTGTATTAGTTTCAGATGTATAACATAATCCCATTTTTGTATATATTGCAAAATGATCATCACAATTAGTATAGTTAACATTCATCACCATACATAGTTTAAAAATGTTTATCTCTTGTGATGAGAATTTTTAAGATCTACTTCCTTAACAGCTTCCAAATTTGCAATACAGTATTATTAACTATAGTCACCATGCTGCACATTATATCCCCATGACTTATTTATTTTATAACTGGAAGTTTGTACCTTTTGACAGATTTGATGGCAGAGAATAATGAAGATTACCAGGACCCTTGATAGGTCTGGGCTGGACAACTTGAAGAAATCAGATTATCTGCAGAGTTTGAGAAAAGTAAAGAATAACTGAAAGGTACGAAAAGAACACTCTGACCATGTTTGGTTTTGCCTATTATAAGAGTAATATCATTTATAAGCGAAAAGCATAAAACAAGGTCTCATTTTTTGTTAGGCCATAGTAAAAGAATCTCTCTAGAGAGTCTGTAGAGTATGTAGAGTAAATTCATGGAAAAATATAGGTTGCAGAGTGGTGTTATATCATGGAAGGTTGGAGGAAGAGAGCTATGGTATCTAAAACAGAGAATTTATTTTGCCTCAAAATCTAACCACTCACTACAGGTAGGGAATAATAACATGGAAGCTCCGCAGCGATGAAAAACTATTAGCAGAGTCTGACTGTCTACTTATATTTTCTTATGCTGCTAGATGGGATGTGCAAATGTGCACTCCCCTCATAAATCAATCCTAAACTTCTTTTTTCCTCTGACAATATACATTGGAAACGTACAGTGGAAATGGGTTATTAATCAGTGTATTCTTTCTACTCCTTCAGGTTCTTCTCTAGCCCAACTTGCTTATTAGAAAATATTATTGTGGGCAGCTCAATATCTGGCTATGTCAGAAGAGTGTACAAAAACACCTGTTCCATATTAATTGGAGTAAATTGTTTAAATACACTAGAGACTTAGAGAGCTAATTATGGTAGGAAGCAGAAAAAGAGAGGGGGGAAAACTTAATTGAAATTCAGGGGTGCCAGTATATACCATAAGATATGAACAAAAGAGGAGAGGGTAGAGTAGCCTAGCTATCACATCATATTACTTGGACAAAGAAATCAATTACATATTTAAAAATCAATAATCACTATATTTCTTACAACCTATAATGCCAAATATTTTACTTTTCTAACCTGGTTGTTTTGCTTTTAATTAAATTTGAAGTTTTAGTCAAATTGGAATTTGTTTTTATTGAATATATTTTATTCATTTTAAAAGATAAAATCTATTTATTTTGCACATTAAGTAAATGCAAAAACAGGCAAATGGAGCCAGAAGCAATTGTTCATGTTCCACTGCCAAGACACTGCTAACAAATGCTAATATAGATTAAAAGAAATGTAAGAAACACATCAACCAATTTCAATGAATACTTTTTAAAAGGAGGACAAGAGGAAAGCAGGGAGGAGGTAGAAGAGATTTATAAGCCAATCAGGAAAATGTGGACACTCACTGTTTGTGTGAGGCTATTAAAGAATTTATTTTGATTTCTGAGTAGGATGATGATATTGTGGTTATATTCCAAAAACTAGAATCTGTGTCTTAGAATGAATGTATTGAATTTCACAGATAAACTGAAAGATGTTTGGAATTTGACTAAAAATCATCCTATAGCAGGGCATCTGGGTGGCTCAGTTGGTTAAGTAGCTGACTCTTGATTTTGGCTCAGGTCATGATCTTGGGGTCCCAGAATCGAGCCTGCATCAGGCTCCATGCCCAGTGGGGAGTCTGCTTGAGGATTCTCTCTCTCCCTCTCTCCCTCTGCGCCTTCCCCTTTTCATGCTCTCTCTCTCTTTCTGTCTCTCTAAAATAAATACATAAAATACAATAACAACCCAGTAGCAGAAAGAAATGGATATAGAAGAAACAAAATTAGTAATGAATTAATAATTGTAGAATCTTGGTAATAATATTCCTGAGTATCAGATTGCTTTCCAAAAGAATTCTCATAGTTTACACCACCATCAGCTCCATTCATTTCAGAAAGCACACCTTTACTGGTATGCAGTATTGTCATATTTATATACCTTCCTGAAATATTGCTGTATTTAGTTTACCAACTCCCAGGCTCATCCATCATAGTCATCAACCATGCAAATGCCAGATCTGCAGTCTTAGTCTTGAATTGGGGGAGGTAGGAGATGGGTGACAAAAGGAGTAAATTTGCCAAATCTGTATTGTTGAAAAATAAACATCGGAATTTGATGGGCAGCTGCTACATCTCCATGAGGTTTGAGTCTAGGATTTAAAACTGTCACATGAAAAGCCTTCGATATATTTATAAAAATTGACATTTACATGATCTTACTATGTTTCAGTCTTGTACTTTGCAATTAGTGATTTATGAGGTGAGAAAGAGCAAATGATAACTGTGTCTTTTATTTTTCAGGACATCCTCTTTCTATATTCAACAATGTATAATCAAATTCCTCAGCACTTTCATATACTATTTGGCCTTATCTGATGTTGGCAAGCTAGTAAATTACGTGATATGCTAAAAAATAACTAAATTTCTTTGACAATAACTGCCCCATTTTATTAAATATCTTGTAATGGAAAAATATTGAAGAAAGAAACTTATATTCATAGTTATAAGAGGCATTTTATCGATATCTACAGAAGTATCACCAAGTCTGAAAAGTAATTTAGATTTCTTTCCATGTTAGGGAGTCTTTTTGTGAGAATGTGTGAAGTCTCATGAATATTTGTTAAAGAAACTAATTAACATATAGGTGAAGCAATTTGAAAGGTGAAATATTTTATCTCATGGCAAGAAAATACTTTTTAAAGTAATGTTACCTTTTATTCTGTGACACATACCACTCTGTGGTTACAAATTGGCAGGTGTTCTTTATTCCAAATTATTCCATCCATAATACTAAAGTAACTATAATGCAAGCATATTCAAAGATCATAAAGAGACTTAATTTTTATAAGAAGTATGATTGTCTTTATTAAAAGTGGAACCCTAGGGAATAGTTTTAAACATTAAACCCATTTAACATCAAAGGAAGAACTTTTCTACAAGACTGCCATTTATTTTCTCTAGATAGTAAAGAGTTACCTATCTGTATTGATTTGTCTGTAATCCCAACAAAGCATAGACAGTAGTTCCTACCTGAGAGAAAAAAGAAGATAAATCCTGAATCAAAATAATGCTCCTTCACCAGCATCACCATGCAATGTTAATTAAATTATAACATTCTTAGAATATTATACCCACCCCATCATTGTACAGATTAGTAAAAAGATTCAAGGAGATGGAGTTCTAATGAAATACAGTTAGAGCAAAACCTAGAATTTAGAAGCCAAGATATTCCATATGATATTCTTTCCAAAATATTTGGCTGAAGTAAATCAATATCCCTTTTATGTTAGTTATACTGATTTTGGTTTAGAGTATGAACATATTTGTGTAGATATTATCAAAACATTATGCACAATTGAGCATGCTCATGATTCTTAAGTCTTATATACACATGAAATTTTGAATTTTTAAGTTGGAAGACACCTAACATCCTCATGCAACACAAATTGATGACATAATGTGTGAATAGTATTTTTCTAGGATCTGGGGATATAGCAGTGAACAGATAAGATCCCTGTCATTATGGAGCTTACTTTCTAGTGAGAAACAGATAACAAATAAATGCACATGTAAAGAAGAAAAGAAATTGATAAATATTATGTGGATATTAAAATGAACTGTGATACTGCCTAGATGACTACTTTTTATTTGATGACCAGAGAAGACCTCACTCTGTGAGAGCTCATTTAAACTGAAGTCAGAATGATGATAAGATTCCAGGGGGGGTGAAGATCCTGAGGAAAGAGACTTTGGGGCAGAAGAAATAGTAATTTCAAAAGACACTGTGGTTGAAGATTAGAGGATAAGAGGAGTGTTCTATGACCTGAATTGGAGAAGTAGTAGAGATTATATGATACAGAACTGATAATCCAGGTTTAGAGTTTGAATTCCATTGTAAATAAAATGTAATTCCCCTGGAGTGCTCTAAGTAGGAAAATGATGTTATGTGTTTACATTTAAAAAAAAAAATCACTTTGGCAACTAGTGTGATGAATGGTGGCATAGTGGCAACACTATGTGATGAATGAAATTTTCATGTGGTGAACAGGATGGAAAGAGTAGAAGCAAGTAGACTGTCAGGAGACTTTTGTGATGTCCAAGCAAGAGAAGACAATGATTTGACTTAGAACAGTGGTAAAGGTGACAAAGAAAAGTGGACAGACTGGAGGTAGGGTGGACACTATCTTCCAAAGGACTGAATGTGAGGGGTTAGTAAAACAGAAATCTAGGATTATTCCCAGAAGTTGGCTTGAGCAACTAAATGGGTGGGAAAAGAAGATTTGGTGCAAAATTGGGAATTTTGTCTTGGCCATATTTTTGAAATATGATTAGATATCCAAGTGAAAAGGATAAATCAACATTGATTATTGAAATTTGATGGGGAAAGTTATATATGTATTGTATTTATGGACATGGAAATGGATAAAACCATGTAAGGAGAGTATGAATGTAGGAAAAAGATCAAGTAGGTGGGTTTTTGCTAAATCCAAATCTAAAATAATACGTTCCTTTTTTTTTTTTTATCAGAAAGAAAGAGAGAGATAGCAGAAGCAGGGGGGCGGCAGGCAGAGGGAGAAGCAGGCTCCCTGCTGAGCAAGGAGTCCAGGGTGGGAATTGATCCCAGGAATCATGACCTGAGCCGGAGGCAGACCCTTAACTGACTGAGCCACCCAGGCGCTCCAATACAGTGTTTCAGTAAGGAAAAAATTATCAACTGAAACAAATATTGCTAAGGGGGAAATTAAGATGACAATAGGGAAATAATCATTAGATTTCGGAGACAGGAAGCTAAAGACACTTTTGATAATAAATTAATAGAGTGGTGAGGCTATTGGCCTAATGAGTAGGTTAAAGAGAAAATTCAGTGTGAATTAATGTTGACAGCAACAAGAGATGCCTCTTTCAAGAAATTTAGCTACAAATGTGTGTGTGTGTGTGTGTGCATGCTGCTATAACAAATTACCACAAACAGTAGTGTAAGAAACACAAATTTATTCTTTTATAGTGTTGTAGGTCAGAAATCCAACACAGCTTTTACTGGGGCTAAAATCAAGATGTGGATAGTGCTGTGTTCCTTTCTGGAGGTTCTAGATGAGAATCTGTTTCCTTGTCTTTTCCAGCTTCTAGAGGTTACCCCTTTCTTTGATTCAGAGCCCCATGAGCAAATAACATTGAGTCTCTTCATAACTAGCACCATTGACTCTCTCCAACCCTTTTTTATCATCTCTCTCTCTCTCTCTATCTCTCATCCAGTCAGAGTTTTAAGGGTTTATATGATTAGACTGGGCCCATCTGAATAATCCAAAATAATCTCCCTATCTCAGTGTCCATACCTTTAATCACACCTGCAAATCTTTGTTTCAAAGATAACATATTTATAGGTTCCAGGGATTGGAGATGTACATATTTGGGGAGGCCATTATTCTCCCCACATCAGAAAGAAGACAATGAGAGTGAGTAGGGAGTTGGAGGGAGAGATTGGGTTAAGGAAGCTTATTTTATTTTATATTGGAAATATTAGAGTCAACTAGAATATATCTAGTATTCAATAGATAAAATGTAAACATATTTGAATATGTCTGAATACATAGTGTATAATATTCAAGATATCAGAGGTGCCTGGGTGGCTCAGTCAGTTAAGCATCTGCCTTCTGCTCAGGTCCTGATCTCAGGGTCTTGGGATTGAGTCCTGCATCCTGTCAGTTGGGCTCCTTGCTCAGTCTGCTCAGTGGGGAGTCCACTTCTGCCCCTCCGCCCTGCCCCTGCCATGCTCACATGTGTTCTCTCTCTCTGCTTCACATAAATAAATAAAATCTTTAAAAAGATATTCAAGATACTATGTTACTCTTACCCCTCCTCTTTTTCTTTACCTTCTCCCCCTTGACACAGATTTTTAAAATTTTAATAAGTTAAATTTTTATCAAAGTACTATTTACATCCTTCTAAAAATACATTTTTCTTAATTATTCAATAAAGCAATTAAAAGACTAGAAAACATACTTTACCTGCCTTACACCTCCTCATCCCACAATACCATGAGGAGAAAAAAGTAGTAAAAGAAGACAAAGCTAATCACAGAGCACTATTTGGTTTACTAAGGAATAGTATTTTTATATGAATTGTAATGTATAGGATAAATGTTGATTTAATTAAAATCACAATTTATATTTTGAGAGAATAGCAAAAGCCAACAAATAATACCTAAAATATTCATTGCAACGTGGTTTGTACTGGTGAAAATTTTAAATGTTGTAAATGTCTTTTAAAAGAAAAAAGAATGGGTAAACTTAATGAATATTATACAGCTGACACAATAGTAAAATAAAAATAAATAAATGTGGATAAAGGTAAAAACAATTTTAGGGAAAAAGTGTTGCAGAAGATATGATAACATCTTTTACATTTTAAAATATGCAAGATAATATAAAAATAGTTTCATGGGTAGAAGAAATATAATTCATAATAATTACTTCTTGGATGAGAAGGAGAGAAATGGGGTCATGGAAAGCTACCCAGAGGACTTAAATTTTATTTCAAATATTTAAGCTAGGTGATAGGTACACAGGTGTTCATTATATGCTTTTCTATGCCTTTACATGTCAGTAGTATTTAATGAAAGTAATTTTTGGATAAAATTAAGCAACAAGCAAACAAATTCTAAGACAAAACGGTGATGAGAATACTTATGCCGGAGAGGTTCAGGAGGGAAAATACAAGATACCATCTTAAAAAGACCTACATAATGCCTAGCACATATTAGACATACAATAAATATTTTCCTTTTAAGGAATTCTTTAAATGCGAAGGAACATCAAGGGATGGTTATATGGATAGATCTACTATTAGAGATAGTGTGACTTCATAAAAGGAGCAAGCCAAGAGAAGGTGTTCCCTAAGCTGGCCATCTCCTTGAGCCTCAATTATTATGACAAGTAATTCCCAGTTTGTGATGCCATCAGTCTTAAAACTGCTTAATATAGTTCCATTTTCTTTTCCCATAAGAAAGAGAGAATTTTTCCAATTTGAAAGCATGTTGGGTTGCTGCCCAAAAGCAGCTACAACATTTATTTATTTTTTTTTTAAAGGTTTTATTTATTTATTTGAGAGAGAGAGAGAGAGAGAGAGAGAGAGAGAAACAGCATGAGAGGGGAGAAGGTCAGAGGGAGAAGCAGACTCGCTGCTGAGCAGGGAGCCCGATGTGGGACTCGATCCCGGGACTCCGGGATCATGACCTGAGCCGAAGGCAGTGGCTTAACCAACTGAGCCACCCAGGCGCCCCAGCTACAACATTTAAAGTAATTGAGTTTTCCTTTATTTTAGTATACTTTATCTTACAGTAGGCTCTCTGGAAGAAAAGAGGAAGACCTCTTAAGCAAAGATGGTTAAAAGTCATAAAATTTGTTTTTTCAGAAATAATGTTTTATCACATTACTGTATCTTAGAATTTAGTCAAAAGTTATTCTCATATTCAGACTATTTTATCTCTTTAAGACAATCTGAAGTATTTATTTGTAGTACTATGACTCATCTCATTTATTGTGAAATATTTACTTTCTCCTAGCAGCAACTATCATATATTTTGTTGAATCTATTTTCAAATACCAAAACACTGAGATAGTCAACTTTTTCAAATAATATTCCTATTGTGGCAAATATTTTTTTTAATTTTTTAATAAACACATTAAGCTGTTTTCATCCATTTACTATGAAATAATCTAATATCATTATTCTAATTTTTTTCTTTATGTTTTATTTTTGCTGTGTGATACGTTACAGCTGATGTTTTATGGTACATGGTTGTGGCAGATATTATTTTACAAAGACCTGTTTAATGCTATCACCTATCAGTCATGGACTTCTTACTCTGTGACCTTACCACTTCTCCATCTACGAAAAGAGCTGATGTTCTTTCATCTTGAGTCTAGGTGGAATGTTGTTATACCATTTACTGACAGAGTATAGTGGAAATGATGCTATGTGATTTCTGAGGCTAGGTCATGTAGACAATCTGCCTGTTTCTTTCTTATGGAACTTGCTTTTGGAATCTAGTCACTATAATACAAGAAAATCTAGGCCACATTGTGAAAGGAGGCTGATTCTGGGCAACAGCTATTATCAACTGTCAGATATGTAAGAAAGCTTTAAAGATGACTCCAGACCCAGTGGTTATCTGATGACAACTGCATGAGAGACCCCTAAAGGAGATCTGCCTAGCTAAGCAGAGTCAGTTCCCAAAGCCATGGGAAACACTAATAATAAATAATTGTTGTTGTTATACTTCATTAACTTTGAGATACATTTTTATGCATCTGTTGTATCCAGATCAGAGGGATGCTACTATACTAAAACCTAAAATATGTGGCTTTACTTTTGGGAAAGGATCATGAGCAAAATCTGAAAGTCCTTGAGGCTGTTTAGTGGAAGCCTAATGAGCCCTGAGAAAAGTATCTTTGAAGGCCCAAAGGAAAGTCAGGAAAATGCAAGTGAATGATGGAGGGTAAAAGGCTTATATATTGGCAGAAAATTAAATAACAAACATTACCTGTGAAAATATAGAAAATAAACCTAATGTATTCTATGATTTAATAAAGGATATTTTCAAGTAAAATGTTGCATGACATGCTTAACTTCTTCTAGCTACTGTTAATAAAATGAGAGAGAGGAGAAAGAAAAAAAGCTTAAGAGGAATGATGTCACCAAGATGGAAACTTGGAGGCTGAGTTTCCCTCCTCCCATGAAGGCCCCAAATACACATGTACACACAGATCAATTCCCTCTGAGAGAAATACAGAAACTAATTGAGTGACTCCTACCTATCAGGTGACTGAGACAATATGGTTCAGTGCAATTACTATCAAAATTCCAACGACATTTTTCACAGAAATAGGAAAACAAAAAAACAAAAAACACAAAGACCTGAAAGCCAAAACAATCTTGAGAAAGAGCAAAGCTAAACACCTCACACTTCCTGACTTCAAACTATATTGCAAAGCTATAACAAAAGCAAATCAGTATGGTATTGGCATAAAAGCAGACAAATAGATCAATGGAACACAACTGAGAGCCCAGAAATAAATCCATGCATATGCATATGTAGCAAATTAATTTTTTACAAATGTGCCAAAAATATAGAATGGAAAAAGGATTTTTTTTTCAATGAATGGTGTTGGAGAAACTGGATATCCATGTACAAAAGGATGGAAATAGACCCCTGTATTACACCATACACAAAAATCAACTCAAAATGGATTAAAGACTTGAATGTAAGATCTGAAACAGTAACATTTCTGGAAGAAAACCTAAGGAGTAATCTTTCTGACAATGTCAGGGAAATGCAAATCACAACCACAGATATTACTTCACATTTATTAGGATGACTAGCATCAAAAAGACAAAAGATAACAAGTGTTGGTGAGGATGCAAAAAGGGAACCCTTATTCAGCATTGGTGGGGATATGAACTGGTACAGTCACTACCAAAAACTCTATGGAGATTCCTTAAGAAATTAAAGCCTCTTGGGGCGCCTGGGTGGCTCAGTCGTTAAGCGTCTGCCTTTGGCTCAGGTCATTATCCCAGGGCCCTGGGATCCAGGCCCACATCAGGTTACCTGCTCAGCGGGAAGCCTGCTTCTCCCTCTCCTCATTCCCTCCCCCCCCCCCCCCGCTTGTGTTCCCTCTCTCGCTGTCTGTCAAATAAATAAATAAAAATCTTCTAAAAAAATAAAAAAAGAAATTAAAACCTCTTTGTACAGAACCTGGTTTTCATGAGATCATGGACTTTTAACTTGCAGCAATGAAATTAAATTTGGATATGCATGAGAGAGGATAAATGTATTTTTCATGTTGCAGAAATGTGAACTCTTGTGGTCAGAAGAAGGATTGTGGCAGATTTTATTTTCCAAAGAGGTTGTAACAGTATCTCCAGGCTACATGCCGTACTTAAAATGTGACTTTGCCATTGGAACACTAGTGCATCAACTAGCTGAACCTTCAATTTAATTATAGTATAAAATACTACTTTCTAATTTAAGGAAAACATCCTGAATATCTATCTGCAGACTTTGGTTCTACTCCTGATCTTGCATCTCTGGCCTTAAATATTTTTACCTCTCCAGACCTAAATTTCTTCAAATGTGAAATGAAGGACTTGAATTTGGTCAGGGACATTTAAACAAGGGCTTCTTGACTTGCAGCAAATTCCATTGCCATCACCACAGGAGTTGAGCTCTAGGGCTTGCACCTCATTTCAATCAGAGCATCTCTCATTTTATCTGTTTTACACTTTGGACTCCTGCATAAATTTTCATTTGAAAAAAGAATTACACAGCTTAAAAAAATAAAACTTGAAGCTGCTGTCTTTGCTGATCCATATTGCCTTTTTTAACTGTAAATTCTATCATTCTTTTGTTTTGTCAAATAAATCATCTAATCCAATGACTTCAAAATTATGCTTTCTCCTACTAAACTATTAAGGAAGGTTAAAGAAGTCAGTCAGTTGCCTGAAAAGGAGTAGTTGAAGGAGTCATTTGGGATAATTTGGTTTATTCAAAGTTATTCTCTAAATTTACTAAAGACAAATGTAAAAAAAAATCCAAGGAAGGAAGGAAGGAAGAAAGGAAGGAAGGAAAAAGGAAGGAAGGAATTAATTGAAATAATTTCTAAGAAATGAGGATTGTCTTGTAATATTTTAAAAGATATTGTTTCTATCAAATTTTACTGGATTTATTTTATCTTAATTAGTCTTAGATTGTATAATTCTTAAAGGCCTCTTTCTGGTTCAGCAGAATGGATAAACTTCCATTAGATTGACTACTGAAATAATGCCAAATGATGATATGTGTTTTGTGAGGGTTTAAGGAGATTTGTTGTCATGATGAAAAAGTGTGGGATGTCAGTGACCCAGGGAGAACTCGGACAAATGATCTGAAAAGCAATAAGCCACAATGTATACTTTTACTTAGAATAAGTCTGTGGCAAACCCTCATTCTTAATTATTTTAGCTGTTATGTGTTAGCTACTGGTCATCCATGTATTAAAATCAATAAAATAAATCTTTCAAAGCAAAATGCAATTTTGTAGCCTCTTCTACCATTTGCATTCTTTAGCCAGTTTGTAATACCCTTATTTCCTTGCTTTCAGGAATAATAAGCAATAATAGTAGCTGAGTGTTATAATTCAAGATGTATGTTTTTTGAATACAGTCTTTGTTTTGTCTTGTTTTTTGCTGTTCTATCATTAGTGCCAAAGACACTACATTTCTGACACATAATACATGCTTAATAAATATTTGTTGAATAAATAATAATAAACGATAACATTTATTTAGCCCCAAATGTGTGCCAGGTAATATCCTAATTGATACACACAGACACACACACAACCTCATGTTACCAACAACCATGTTAGGTAGGTAGTATTACCATCCTCATTTAATTGAATTTAACTTTTCTTTTTACCAAGTCACACAGCTAGAAAACAAAAGAGCCATTTTTTTTTTTTTTAGCCAAGACACTCTGTTCTAGAGTGCTGTATCATTATGCTATCTTGCCTCTGTAAGTGGAACAAAGCCTTTTTGTCATAAAAACATATCCTGCTAAGAAATTGATTGTAATTTGGTTCATAAAGAGAGAAGAATACTAAATATAAGATAAATAAGTATTGGGGTATGGGGTGAAGGAAAATATTGACCCCCAGACCACCAGATTTTCAATATATACAGTGTTCAGTATCATCAAAGCAAAAAAATAGTAAACACCATGCAGAAACTCAATAGTATAAGAGGGACACATATAAACCTATGGGTAGAATAACTCCTAAGGGAACTGTAGAGCAGATGACATTTGCCTTTTTTCCTCCAATCATCCACTGGTTCTCAGGTATTTTTCAAGGCTTTTTCACCTGAGAGAAGACAGCAATTTCTCCCAAGTATTCAGATCCTAAGACAACGACAAAATCCACCTTCAATATTTAGCCAATTAGATTAAATAATTATTTCATATGACCTTGAACAATTCAATTTAAAAAATAAATAAGGTTAAACAAGCTAAGGACAGGGAGCTCAGGAAACTGTGACTTGTGGAAGTATTTCCAACAGCATCACACTGTCACTGGGGGCATGTATACATCAGGTCCTTTTAAATACCCCTCACGTCACATCTTGCTGGCACTTATCGATTTCTCCCGATTTTCAAAGAAGGCCTTCCTCTATGGTTCACAAGAAGTCAATGATCAGTCATATTGATTTTTTTGTTGTTGTTAAGAACATCATATTCTATGCAGTTCAGTCTAATTTATTCTAACTTTCTGTTTACAGAAAGAACCAAGGATTTATTAAGGGTCTTCAAATACCATGTTCTATCCACATCATAACTAAAATATGACTTCTCTAAAATGAGATTTGGCCACTCAATGCCCTCTCCAAATATCGCCACAGATAGTGGCTATTTAAAAATAAAAATTGAAATTCTTTACTTGTATTGTTAGTGGATCCTTAGAAAAGAGAAGAAAAGCAGTGTCTAATCTCTGTATATCTATTGCTGCACAGCATTCAGAGGCCCCAAGTGAAGTAAAAGTAATTTATAGACTAAATAAAACCTCAATAAAAAGTGGAGGTGAGAAAATAAAATATTATATTTAAGCCTAGTCTAAAATATAGGATGTTATTAAAGAAATGCCATTAATAGTAGACAAGATAATATTTTCTCTCTGCAATAAATAGGCTTATAGTTAGTTAAATTCCTTTACTTCTTATAGAATAGGCCATTTGGCCTCATCTGAATGGAATCTGTAATGTTCCACTTTTATTCCCAGTTCTTAGTTATTTACCTCACAAAGAATGTTATTTAATACAGAGCTTGATTTCTTCATGTCCTTCTGAAAGCAGAACAATTCAGGGTAATAGTTCCAAATTAAATTATAACATATTGCCCTGCAATAGACATTTTCATTAGAGAATCTCAAATCCATCACCAATAATAATTAAGTAGAAATATCAAATATACTCTGAGAGGATTTGGTGGGTATTTCTGACTGCTGCACTACAGTTAGAGGAAATTAAATGCCTGCCAAAGGCTATTCTGTGACTCAGTTGGTAAGGTAGATTAAGAACACAAGTGTCCTAGGTCTTCATCCATATTGAGGAAAAAACAAAACAAAATAATGAGACAGAAGAAACACTTGAGGGGAATTGTCTAAAACTAATGGAAATACATGTGAAAAATAATAATTGAGGCATGTGCTATTGCTCTTTTTAGAGGAAGCCAAGGTGCTATGTTTTAAGGTACCATGCTGAGAAATTAAAGTAACAGCTTATATATTTGTTGATGGATAATCCTTTTTATTCTCACTTAGGCATAGTTTTATGTGACTCAAAGAGCGAATGATACAAAGGCACACGGTTGAGGATATTCAGAAGATGAATTTGTTTTATATGTATGTACATATGTGTCAGCTGTGAATTTTAGCCCTCAATCTGAAGTATGCAAGAAATGACATATTTGTTTATTTTCTTTATTTTTTTAAAGATTTTATTTATTTAAGAGAGCAAGAGAGAGTGCAAGCTGGGGGGGATGCTGGGCAGAGGAAGAGGGAGAAGCAGGCTCCCAGCTAAGCAAGTAGCCCCACATGGGGCTCAATTCCAGGACCCTGGGATCATGACCTGAGCCAAAGGCAGATGCTTTACCTACTGAGCCACCCAGGCACCCCTGCTTATTTTCTTTAAATCAAATTAACTCCAGCTATAAGCCTCTTTCCTGCTAGGATAGAGGAAAATTTTTTCTCTGGAATTAATTGGAGGACCAGTTCCTTCCCTAACATTGCCCTGAAACCAGAAAGGCCTAAGTAGTGCTTGACAAAAGAAAGAAGGGGCTCTAATCTTCAGTCATCATGGTCACTTCTAATCACTGCATTGTCCTAGATATGCAACAGCTGGACTGCTCTTATTCCATGCTCAATGTACAGGCACCTTTCCTGGGTTTGTGTACCTGGGTCTGCCTACAATTATGCCATTTTCCTCTGAGCTCCAGTTACTGCCTTGGTGCTCCTACTGGGAAATGGGAACCCCCACTAGGGCAACTTCTAGGGCCTTAGTCTCTTTCCTAGGCTCAGAGAGTTTTCAGTTCACTCTCTCTTAAATCAAAAGGCTCACCTCTCCCCCATCACTTATAGGAAGGCAGAATGCTTTTGAGTATCTTCTATTTTTGATCCTGAATAACAGCTTTCCCCTGACACAGGAAAATCCAAATGTCTGGCTGCCTGTGTTGAGTTGGAGGTATGAAGGTAAGGAGGGAGGCTGGAAGGAATATTGAAGGCAGAAGAAAAGAAGACATTAATATTCCAATAATTGAATCTTTTAAAGAGGTATGCATAATGCATCTGACTTCTAAACATATGTAGTGTTTGCATAACCATGTAGATTTTTTCTTAGAGGGAACATTATGCAAATGAACTATATTCCGCAAGATTGTCCCACTTTGCTCAGATACAGGAAGAGTGTCAAATTATTCACATCAGCAGTGTGATACTATTGAATCACTAACAAAGGCTCATTACTAAGTCATTCAAAGCTCTGTGGACAGGAGTGCATTTGATATATCCTCCCTTTTCCAATGTCATGAGGAACTAAGGCATTTAGATTCTATGAAGTTTGGATGGTTTCACCTATAGAGCAACAATAAAATACTTTTTCAGTGGATGAACTCTAAGACATCCTGATTAATCTCAGCATCCCAATGCAACATTAAAGTAAAGGAATAAAGGGAGTTTGGCCAGCCCCAGTCAGTAGCACTGTGATCAGGACACTCCAAAACTATTTCAGGTTTGGCTTCAGAGGTCTTGAATTTCATAAAGTCTAGAAATAGAGAGGTCTGAACAGAATTACAACTTATAACATCTTTTTTGCTTGTTTCCTTATCAGTAAAATAGAGATAAAATAGGTAGATCATAGGATTGTTGTGAGGATTGTGTTAATATATATGTAAAGTATTTAAAACAGACCTAGGACAAAATGGTATTCATAAATCTTTGCTGTTTATTAATATTATTATTATATTTATCATTACTGTTTTAATAAATATGTTGAGCATAATGAGATTATTTTATAGCTGGGCATGCTAGGGTGAGAATGCATGCAGTGCCTCAGGTTAGATACTGTAACATGGAAGACCTAAAGAAGGATGTCTTATCACTGAGAATATAAAGTAGCAACATAGCATAATGGGTTACAACAGGGTCTTAATTTGTTCTTACATAGATGAACCTCCTTTTGTATTCAAATATCCAAACACAATATCCAAATACAATTCAGTCTCTTGTTTTCAATTGAATTGAAATTCTGGGTCCTAGATAAATAAATATTGAACATTAACCAAGGGAAGATTAAGACTATTCCTTTTAGAGCAGCATCAGATTAAGCATAAAAGAACAAATTAAATATCAGCTCAAAGTTTTAAAATAATGAAGCAGACAAAATTGTTTTGCTCTATTTCAGCTACTGGCAGAATAAAGAGTAGAAATTCTGTTACACTTCACCCCTGTCCCCATAATACTTAAACACTCTATATACACTATAACTTCTCTCTCTGTCAAATTAAAAAAAAAAAATCTTTAAAAAAAAAAATACACTATAACTTCTAGACCGGAGGTTGACAAACCTGTTCACTAAAGAGTCAGATAGTAAACATTCTCAGCTTTGCCAGCTGAACTATCTTTGCACACAACTCTGCCAATGTAGCACAAAAACAGCTATAGACAATATGTAAATGAATGCATTTAACTGTGGTACCATAAAACTTCATTTTAGACTCTGAAATTTGAATTTCTTTTTTTTTTTTTTTAAAGATTTTTTATTTATTTATTTGAGAGAGAGAGAATGAGAGATAGAGAGCACGAGAGGGAAGAGGGTCAGAGGGAGAAGCAGACTCCCCGCCGAGCAGGGAGCCTGATGTGGGACTCGATCCCGGGACTCCAGGATCATGACCTGGGCCGAAAGCAGTTGCTTAACCAACTGAGCCACCGAGGCTCCCTGAAATTTGAATTTCTTATTATTGTCATTTGTCACAAATATTTTTTCAAATATGACTTATTGCAACCTTTTAAGTAGTAAAAACTAATTTTAGCTCACAGGCTATGCAGAAACAGGTGGCAGACTGGAGTTGACCAGTGGGCTATAGTTTGCCAACATTTGCTCTAGAGTATGGACTCTTTATATGATAAGAAACTTGGTTACAATTTGTAAGCAAGCAAAATCTATTATGTGGGAGAACCTATGAAATAAATACTTCTCATGAAATAAGTTCTCAATGAAGCAGTTGTACTTGAAGTTCCTCCTTAAAAGCAGTCTGTTCTCTTTAATTTGCAAAAATTCAGCATAAAGAAGCTCAGTTGTTTAGTAGACTTTAAATTCATGGAAACACAAACATTGTATTAAAAAAGTCAACTGCCTAATCAAGCAATTTTTCCACCTTGCTCTCATTAACTGGCCTTCTAAATGACAGGGTTTCCTATTCTGAGTGTTCATTTAACATCTGAAAATTGATTGCTCATTATTGTGATTAACACATTATTATAAGTAAATGATGCATCAGTGTGTTGGCAATCTGAACAGTTTCTAAACAGATGGAAGATAAATATAGATGATGTAGCTTTTTTTCTCATTTTAAGATTCTGACCTTATTTAATACAGTCTAAATTGACTAGCTTCCACATTACAGTTTGTAATTTCACCTTGGGTGTTGCCAATTTAAAATACTAACATTACAATATTTTAAATAGACTTGAAGAGAAATTAAAAGCAAAAAAGATCATGAAAAATACATCCATTCAGACCAAGGATAATTATCATAGCTCCTTCTTTAGGAAGGCTTATTACCTGGCAAGCACCTACATAAATGAGTGACATGCAACTTAGTCATTAACATTATTCCATTATATAAAAGGCCAGGAATACAGACTATCAGCATGTGAAATGTTTAACATCTCATAGTTTTGAGAACATAGTCTCTACTTAATCTTAGCCCATACTCTTGCAAATGAGACCAATTTAAAATATATATAAAAGAAGAGAGGAAATTGTATATAGGACTTACTATACCTAAATATCATGATTTGATGAAAAATTCAAAGTTCATACTACAGTGTAGTGGGTAGACATCTTTCATATATGAATCTGAAGATTTCAACAGTTGGACTCAGTTCTATGTGTGAATAATTTCATTCTTTAACTTAAAAGTGTCTTATCTAAGAATTTAATACTCTCCAAAATATCAATCCCTGATTTAAAAAAAAAATAAAATTGTCAACAGTGTGTCTTGTCACCTCAATTGTTATTAAGAACAATCAAGCTTTTATTGAGTTTTCTTTGTGCTCATAGAATTCTGTGCCTGTCACATTATTTAACTGGCACTACATTTGAGAAGGAAAACAAAGGGAATGTCAACTATACGACAGATATGGACCCAAGCATTATGCATTTTATTTCATTAAATCTTTACAACCACCATTTAGGATAAGTGCTCTTAGCCCTACTTCATATATCAGAAAGAAACTATGGCTCCAGATGTTTTAATACCTGGCTGAAATTTACCCAATACAGTGGCAGGGATAGAATTTAAACCCATGACTCTTTGCCCTCTGGGACTGTAAGCTCTATGGGAGCAGGAACCATCCCTTTCTATGTGTTGCTCTGTGCCCAAAGTAAAGTACAGTAAATATTCATTAAATGATGAATATGCTATTTCCTCCCTCTCTCTCTCTCTCTTTTTGTCTCCTTTTCTCTTTTGTATCATTTGTTCTTTACTGGTTACCCGGTCTTTTCCTCTATTAGATCCTTTGCTAACCACCAGAAAAAAGCACCTTGCAACTACCCTACTTGCTTTTTAACCTACCTAGAAATAAAATCTGACAACCAGGCTGAGTAGTTTACTCTGTTCCATAGTTGAAATATTTTTAACTTATACGCCTAAGACAAATCAACAAACTACAGTGGTAAAGCCAAAACATTCCAGGTTGGTTATTTAACATCAATCAGTAGGCTACAATGAAAAAGACTTTCAATTTCAACTTTCTCATTGTTCAGGTACTCCTCGATCTTTAGCAAGGATGCCCATTTCACTGTGAAAGAGTGGTACTCTAGCAAATTAGCTAGACTTTGTGATTGACCAAAGGAATGGTCTTTTTTGACCTCTTTTCTTTGATCTTACTGTCCATTCTTCCTTTCTCAAGGACGTCCTTGACTTAGATTTATGTTTGTCTTCCTAGCTCTTCTCTAATTTCCTTGAGCACCACTTCTCATGCTGTTTTTCTATTCCATTTCCTTTTTACACCCAAGAAAAAATAAATTCTGGTCTAAGTTTTTATTTTTTTAAGTTGTTTTTCTATTTTGTGTACAACATTTGTACATAGATTACAGCATTTACATTTACTATCTCATTTACACACAGGTCTCCACAATTCTACAAAATCCTCAACGTAAACTTAGAGAAAAAGCACTGTGTGTGTATTTATTGGTTGAGGGGGATCTGAAAACAATACATCCAAGAGAAATATCAGGGTTGCTTATGTAAGGAGTTCTATATCCTGCCTCTCCTGTAGAAATACACAGAATATTAATTAATTTGTAGCTTAGAAAACTAAAGGAAAATGAAAAAGAAAAATTGCCTACATATAAACCTTAAGTGTGGTTTCTAGAACAAATAAAATGACGCACATTTCCTGAACCAGGTATGGCTAGACCATAGGCCTAAACCAAATAAAAAACAATTCTGTGATTCATGTTTTAAAGCAAGGCAAATTGATAAGGGCGCCTGGGTGGCTCAGTTGGTTAAGCGACTGCCTTCGGCTCAGGTCATGATCCTGGAGTCCCGGAATCGAGTCCCACATCGGGCTTCCTGCTCAGCAGGGAGTCTGCTTCTCCCTCTGACCCTCTTCCCTCTCGTGCTTTCTATCTCTCATTCTCTCTCTCTCTCAAATAAATAAATAAAATCTTTAAAAAAAAATAAAGCAAGGCAAATTGATAAAACCACCATGCTTTGATCAAAGTTGAAAAAAAAATGTTACCCTTGAGGCCAAGTGATAACATTATTATAAATTAAATTGATGTTATAGTCAAAATAATGTGTTCTAAATGATATAAAACATTAGAAGCCAGTAGTATAATGTACACAGAGCTCTAAAAATTAATATATATATATATAAATTGTCATTTAAATTATTGTTGTAATGGAAGCAGAGAAGAATAGAACCTTTGCTAGTGAAGCTGTTAGGTTCTGAATCCTGTCCTTGGTCAGGTTTTTAGACTTGAGTCAAACTCGTTCATGATGTCCTCATAAGCCTTTCTGTACATCTTTTGAAAAGTATCCATCATTTAAAGAACTAAACAAAGACAAGGATACTCAACAAGTTTATGTTGGATGCCTTCATCTAATATGACTGGTGTCCTTATCAGAAAAGGGAAAAGAAACATACACACAGAGAAAACCATATAATAATGGAGGCAGAGATTAGAATATTAAGGATTGCCAGCAACACCAGAAGCTAAGAGAAAGGCATGGGATGGATTCTAGTCTTCAGGATAACATGGTCCTTCTGACAACTTGATTTTAGACTTCTAGCCTCCAAAACAGTAAGAAAAGGAATTATCTTGTTTTGGGCGCCTGGGTGGTTCAGATGGTTAAGCATCTGCCTTTGGCTCAGGTCATGATCCCAGGGTCCTGGGATTGAGTCCCACATTGGGCTCCCTGCTAGGCGAGGAGCCTGCTTCTCCCTCTGCCTCTGCCTCTCTCTCTCTCTGACTTTCATGAATAAATAAATAAAACATTAAAAAAAATAATTATCTTGTTTTAAGGGCCTTTGTTATTATAATCCTGGGAACCTAATGCAGCATAAGGCAGAATTTAGAGTACTTCAAAGGGATTAAGCTAAAATGCTTCCTATGACTAAAGCTATCGTAATTTTGTCAACCATCATTTTTCCTATAGTAAGCAAGTGCAAGATTTTGTAGCTGTTCCTATATTTATTTGTTTGTTTTGTTACTTGCAATCAAAAGTATCCCAACTATTATATTTCTTTCTTGTCACTATCTATATTCTTGTCAAGCAAGAGGTTCAAGCACTCAGGGAGTAGAGCTGTCTGATTAACCTGCCCAATGCTTTTGAAAGTAAAGACCTAGCTTGAGTGCCTGGATATCACATCCCCATGGTATTGGTCAAGGGTTCTCCAGAGAAACAGAAGCAATATGTATTTACAAATATATAAATATATGCAATATATTGAAGAAATCTATAATAAATCTTCTCATATAAATATATGTGATATAATAATATATAGGTACATATATAATGCACACATATATATGTATATGAGGAGATTTATTATAGATTTCAGCTTATATGGTTATGAAGACTGAGAAGTCCCATTATCTGCCTTCTACAAGCTGGAGAACTAGGAAAGTTGGTGATGTGATTTTGTCTGAATCTGAAGGCCTGAAAATCAGGGGAGCCAATGGTGTAAATCCCAGCGTAATTCCAAAGCAATGACAACCAGGGACACCTGAAGTCCAAGGCCAGGAGAAAATGGATGTCCCAGCTGAAGCAAAGAGTGAATTTTGTCCTTCCTCCTATCTTTTTGTTCTGTTTAGGCCCTCAGTGGATTAGATGAGGCCTACTCACATTCTTTATTTGGTCTACCAATTCAAATTTTAATCTCTTCATAGACATTATCACAGACACACCCAGAAATGATGTTTTAGCAGCTATCTGGGCATCCCTTAGTCCAGTCAAATTGAAACATAAAAATAACATCCACTTTGTGTATCTATGGCTTGGTAGCGAACATAATAAAGGAGGACTATATAAAAGCAACTTGAAGAATTAAAGATTATTTGTTGCCTACCAGATATTTACATTATCAAAGTGAACTAAAACAAAATTGTTTGTGGGTTATTTAGTGGTATAGGAAGGAGAGTATGCATGTTTTCTGGAAGTAGATAGATAGATCTATAGATATATACAGGTATCTCTCATATGTATATATAGAAATGCATTCATAAAGTCAATTTCGCTTTAAAATCGTGGCTCTTTCCATTGTACTAGAGTGAAATTTTTTTCATGTTTTTAAATTCTATAGTGTATATGAATGAGATTCATAAGGTACTTAGACTTCTTTACATAAAATGCACTCAAAATTGAGTACAAAAAGTATTCTTCCTAGTAGGAAATTATAGTCTATTTCAAAAGATTATTATTACTATTTTGCTATCTTAAGGAGCACTTGAAAATTGCTACTGTTAGTTACTCATTCATTTATTCATTACAAAAAAAAAATCGGAGGGTTGAGCTAAGTGAAACAGGTTTACAAATGAATAAATACTAATCCCTCTAGTTAATGGATATTTCCACAAAACATCTATAACAGAATGTATAAGCCCCTCACCCAGCCACCCTTTCTCTGCTCTCAAAGTCCAATCCTCTATAATGGGATTTACCTTCCCAATCACTGTGGCCAATTATGGTTAATTTATAAAGTTACATGGCCTTATTAATCATTATAATCACACTCAACTTAGATCCATAGAATGCAATTTAATGTAAAAATGCAATTTGGTCAAGAAATTGAATTGAAAGTGAATCCCAGCTGAATGGTGAATTAATTTTAGTTGCAAACTATACAGAACAAATTGATTAAAATAACAGCAACAACAAAAGTCCACCACTTCAACAATGAATGACATAACTGGTTAAAACATGGAGCATTTCAAGCATTCCTTTGTGTCATGTTCACAGAGGCTGGCTGGGTCCTAGGACATACATTATCAGTCAAAACTGGGTTCACCTTTTGGTGAATGTCAAGCCAAAAGACACTATGAAACCAAAGAATAGGAAAAGGAAGGATTTTACTCGTAACCAAGAAAGGAGAACACTGGGGATCTTTTCCCAAGCAATGTCTCCCCAAACAACAAAATTCGGGAAGTTTTAAGCTAAGGGTACATACATATTCATGAAGGGGCTTGTGCAATGGGAAATATGTGGAACTGGGGCAAAAGTCATCTTAAGGTGACAGAGTCCAGGTCCAAGTCTCAAGGGTGCACAGTGGTCAGCACCATTAATTCTCTGGCTTTGCTGGGTCCTGTATCTGAGTGCTCAAGGGGATTTAAATCCTGCAAAGGTAACTCAAGATTGTGTGTAGAGTCAGTCTTCACTTTTCGGTGGGTTTTGGCTATCTCCTGGCCAGATAGTGGCTATTTGTTCTTAACATTCTTTCACAAGATGGCTGGAGGCCTAAGTTGACTTTTCTTAGGTCAAGAAAGCTATGTCTTTCTTTTTTGGGAGACCTCTAACTCTTTCTGCTTACACTACCCCATTTCAATAAATCAAATTAAAGTAAATATCATGGATTATTTTGAAGGGTGTCTTGGCTCAGGCTGCTATAATAAAAATACCACACTGAGCAGCTTAAACAGAAATGTATTTCTCACAGTTCTAGAACCTGGGAGGTCCAAGATTAAGGAGCCAGCATTGTCAGGTCTCTGTGAGGGCCCTTTTCCTGGTTTGCAAATGGCTATCTTCTTACTTTATCATAAGGCACTGAGAGAGAGAGACAGGGCATGTGCGTTCAAGAGAAAGCAAGCTCTAGTCTCTCTTCTTACCAGGACAATAATCCCATCATGGAAGTTCCATTCACACAATCTCTTCTAAACCGAATTACCTCCCTCAGGCCCACCTTCTAATACCAAGCCATTCGGGTTAGGGTTTCAACATATGAATGGGGGGGCACTACATAATAGAGGAGAAAAGGCATTCATTAATATGAATTCCTAAAGATCTGTAAAAGAGGATAAATCCAACCATCTGATTATAGACATCCTCCCTTAGGACAGGGACCAGGTCTAGTTTATTGACTAATGTAAAACTATTACTTAACATATAAATGATCAATAAGTAGTTGTTTAATGAATAAACAAATACATCAGCAGACCAATCAGTGATATGATCTGATTGCTTATTTATAATTTTTTTCTCTTTTTAGCACCAGTCAGTGAACTGAACTCATCTTCTAGTGGCAAACCAACTCCATCTCCCCATTCTGCAGCCACTTTTTTTTTTCCTTTGTTGTACATTTTTTTCTGCAATTCAGTATTATAATGGTATCTATACTTAATTATATTGTTGATTCCTAAGTCAGGGGCATCTTCCTTCCTATTTATGCTTATATTACTGATTTGCTGAAAAATGCTTAAAAAGTTCACGGAGAATGAGAAAACACAAACTTTCTTAGAAGGCTTACCAACAAAATAATCTTTTTGCCAGACCCTAAAGTTGTGAATTTCCATGGACTTCAGAGCTGAACTAAGACACTTGAGAGAAAGAGAGACATCTTTTTCCAAGGTTCCCACTATTCACTGCACATTCAATTTTTCTTTAACAGAGATGGAACCATAACTCCAGGAACTAAGAATTTGGGTTAAAAAGATCTCCAAAAAAACATGTTTCTGAGAATTTTTGTGCCGAACTTCAAAGTAGACCATGTGTGCATTGCATATGAGCAGAATTTCTCCTGTCTCTGACTAGCAGCATAATAGGTTAAAAAGTAATCCTCTCCAGTAACTTGTAACTATTTCTAAATAAGACTAAAGAAACTTACTGTGGATGAATATGTCTGAAAAGAAAACAGAAACTGATTTTTACTGAATATTTGATGTATGACATGACTCTGCAAGGTGCTTCTATGTATCTATCTAGCTGTCTATCTATCTATCTAGAGTACCTACCATGTGCCAAGCACTGATAATGACAGTGAACAAAACAGACAAATATCTCTGCCATATCTCACTTAATTCTCATATTAAGCATGTGAAATTTTATTATATTCTCCCACATGACAGATGAGGAAAGTAAGGCCCTAAAGTGTTTAATGACTTATGTCTCAAAAGTGGTATAGCCAGGATTTGAACCTAAGTCTACTTAAGCCTAATTGTTATAGTCTTATTACTACCTTTATGCTAACTCCTCAAATATTTTATTTTTGAATGTTTGAATACTAGTCCTTTGATTAAAAAAAAAGAGAGAGAGGAGCATCTGGGTGGCTCAGGTCATGATCCCAGGGATTGGGCCCCACATTGGTCTCCTGGCTCAGCGGGGAGCCTGCTTCTTTCTCCCTCTCCCTCTGCCTCTCCCTCTGCTCATGCTCTCTCTCTCTCTCTCTCTCTCTCTCTCTCTCTCTCTCTCTCTCTGTATCTCTGGGTCTTAAATGAATAAATAAAAAAAAATCTTAAAAAAAAAGAGGTGTTAGAGCTGAATTATATTAAGTTAAAAACCACATTATCTTTAATTGCCAAAACATGTTTTCTACAAGATATTGTTCCACCCAACTTCTTGTGGGAAAAATTTAATTTTGCAGAGAGGTGAACATTTGAATGCAAATAAATTAGTGTTCTTTATAAAATGTAGAGATTCTATGAGCATTTGTGCAGATATACATAGAGCAAAACTAGATTTTTAGAAGTTAAGAAAACATGGAGAATAAAACAAAAATGTGGCAGTAAGAGGAAGATGGAGTTACATTAGTACACAACATATTTAACATAGTGACACTATGCTAGTGGTAGGTATCAAGTTTGATTAAGCACGTCCTACTTACCAAAACAAAGAAGAAAGCCTATCATGAATAAATACACATTGCCTGGAAAATTTGTTAAATGAGTTGCTCAGTACAAGTTTTACTAAATATCAGGGATTAGCAAACATTTTTTTTTTCTGTAAAAGGCCAGATAGTAAATAATTTAAACTTTGTAAACCATATGATCTCTGTAGCAACTGCTCAGCCCTGCCACTGTAGCGTGAAAACATCTATAGACAATATATAAATAAATAGGCATGGCTGCATTACAATAAAATTTTATTTACAAAAACAAGCAATGGACTGAATTTGGCCCCCTGGCTGTGGTTTGTTAATCCCTGCTCAGAACCATCACAAATAGCCCACGGCAGAGGTTGCTTCCTTATGAATTTTTCTTCAGGAAAAATAATATTTTCACACTTTTGTATTTTATGTCTCCTCAATCTAGTCTACTGCTGTAACAGGCATAAATCTATTAATGTCCCGAGGAATCCTTACCTGGTGGTCTTATCAAAGGAACAGCTAGAAAAGAGAATGGGTCCTAAACTCTTAAGGCAGTCTTTTAAAAATGTGTTTTGAAGCAAAACTGTTAATAAGAATTAGGTTGCTGAGATCAAGGTTATATTTATCATCGCAAAATTTAAATTTTGTGTATATTCTATATTCTATATTAAATTTTGTGTATATTGTGTATATTCTATATTCTTGATCTGCTGCTATAACAAAGAGGATATGGTAAAAATTAATGGATTCTGATACAAAAGGATCGATGAGTAGTGATTTTGTGGAAGTAGAATGCTTCTTTTTTTTTTACTTTTATTTTTATTATGTTATGTTAATCATCATACATTACATCATTAGTTTTTGATGTAGTGTTCCATGATTCATTGTTTGTGCATAACACCCAGTGCTCCACGCAGAACGTGCCCTTTTTAATACCCATCACCAGGCTAACCCATCCCCCACCCCCCTCCCCTCTAGAACCCTCAGTTTGTTTCTCAGAGTCCATAGTCTCTCATGGTTTTCTCCCCCTCTGATTTCCCCCCCTTCATTTTTCCCTTCCTACTATCTTCTTTTTTTTTTAACATATAATATATTATTTATTTCAGAATACAGGTCTGTGATTCATCAGTCTTACACAATTTACAGCACTCACCATAGCACATACCCTCCCCAATGTCTATCACCCAGCCACCCCATCCCTCCCACCCCCCACCACTCCAGCAACCCTCAGTTTGTTTCCTGAGATTAAGAATTCCTCATATCAGTAAGATCATATGATACATGTCTTTCTCTGATTGACTTATTTCGCTTAGCATAATACCCTCTAGTTCCATCCACATTGTGCAAATGGCAAGATTTCGTTTTCTTTGATGGCTGCTTAAAGGTATAGGATAATCTTGCAATGCTAACATACTAACCTTAAACCTGTGAATTTACATATCAAAAAGAATGTTGATCTGCATATAGTCAACCAACAATTGCCAGCACCAAAAGGTAAATAGTCTGGTTTGCTCTCATATTTATAATTTTTGCTACTGATTGATGTCCTAGTTCTGGACAAAACTAACCAATAACATATTTTTTGGCTGTATATTAAAATAATTTTTATTTGTATCATTGATAATATTTTACATTTGCACATTTAAATATTTGATTTTTTTCATATCCAATTAACCTAATGTCTAACTGTGCACATTTGTTTAAGAATTAGCCAAAGATATAGGTACTTGTTGGGGTATTGGAATAAAGCAAATATAAATGGTCCATTCAAGAACTGAACTCATGACTCTTGTATTACAAGCAGCATGAATGTCTATTTCAGCTAGTAGACAAATTCTGATAATAAATTATACAGAGTAAATCCTAACAAAAACTTGAAAGTTATTCCTGGATCAATATTATAGGTTAATAAATATTCAATTTATAGAAAGGAGGTAAGTAGGGAAGCTAAAAATACACTAAATGAATTTTTAGTTATTTCCCCATCCCACACCCTTTCTTACACATTGCTTAAAGAAACACTTAAATTGTCTTTTTATTTTTTTATTTATTTTTTTTAAGATTTTACTTGTTTATTTGAGAGATAGCTAGAGAGAGAACATGAGCAGGGGGGAGGGGTAGAGAGAGAAGGAGAAGCAGTTTCCCCACTGAGCAGGAAGCCCGATGCAAGACTCGATCCCAGGACCCCAGGATCATGACCCGAGCTGAAGGCAGATGCTTAACGACTGAGCCACCCAGGCACCCTAGCAAATTGTCTTTTTAAATAAAGATTATGGGGTGCCTGGGTGGCTCATTCGGTTGGGCGTCTGCCTTCGCCTCAAGTCGTTATCCCAGGGTCCTGGGATCGGGCCCGGCATTGGGCTCCCTGCTCAGCGGGAAGCCTGCTTCTCCCTCTCCCACACCCCCTGCTTGTGTTCCCTCTCTTGCTGTGTCTCTCTGTCAAATAAATAAATAAAATCTTAAAAATAAATAAATAAATAAATAAATAAATAAATAAATATAGATTATGGTGGCTCTACTTTGCAGAATACTATACTACCATGAATGTATTTTTATAAAATGCATATCTCCCACATATCCCCAAAATTTAGTGTTGGTTTTCAATGGGAAAAAAATAAATAGTACATCAAAGTATGAGTGACTGAATATTTACACCAATTTACACCAAGCTTTTAAAAACCAAGGTGAATGGAGAATTGGGGTAAAATTCTAATTATTCTATCCAATTAAAATATAATGTTAATATTTTTTTAAAAGATTTTATTTATTTATTTGACAGAGAGAGGCACAGTGAAAGAGGGAACACAAGCAGGGGGAGTGGGAGAGGGAGAAGCAGGCTTCCCGCGGAGCAGGGAGCCTGATGCGGGGCTCAATCCCAGGACCCCTGGATCATGACCTGAGCCAAAGGCAGATGCTTAACGACTGAGCCACCCAGGTGCCCCTAATATTTTTTTCTTATGTCAAATATAATGCCAGTTTATTTTGAAAATCTTTACCAGCAACAATTGAAAAAATAATGCATACTGTTAATAGTGAGATTATAGAAAAAACACTTATGATAAACTTGTTTCTTATATCATCCTTATTAAAGACCAATAGCATAACATTAATATTAAATTATAGGCTAACAAAGACATTTCAGAAAGAATCAAAGCCAACAAAGTTTAGGTTTGTAATACTCTGTGGTATAATTTGATATAAAGAAAGACATCTAGCAGATGGAATCAAATCTATCTTAATTAGTCTCACTAACTCTTTAATGGAGTTAGAAAATACTGGTTGAATTCTCGAGTATGGTCCTGGTGCATAGCTAATGTGTATTGCTGATAGTAGGGAAATCCAAATGCTGAGGATTCCATTTATCAAAGCAGAATAGATGGTATTAAGAATGATATATACACAATGGAATATTATGCAGCCATCAAAAGGAATGAGATCTTGCCATTTGCAACGACGTGGATGGAACTGCAGGGTGTTATGCTGAGTGAAATAAGTCAATCAGAGAAAGACATGTATCACATGACCTCACTGATATGAGGAATTCTTAATCTCAGGAAACAAACTGAGTGTTACTGGAGTGGTTGGGGGTGGGAGGGATGGGATGGCTGGGTGATAGACATTGGGGAGGGTATGTGCTACGGTGAGCGCTGTGAATTGTGCAAGACTGTTGAATCACAGATCTGTACTTCTGAAACAAATAACGCAACATATTTTAAGAAAAAAGAAAAAGAAGAAGATAACAGGAGAGGAAGAAAAGGGGAGTATGTCAGAGGGGGAGACGAACCATGAGAGAGGATGGACTCTGAAAAACAAACTGAGGTTTCTAGAGGGGAGGGGGGGAGGGGGATGGGTTAGCCTGGTGATGGGTATTGAGGAGGGCACGTTCTGCATGGAGCACTGGGTGTTATGCACAAACAATGAATCATGGAACACTGCACCAAAAACTAATGATGTAATATATGGTGATTAACATAACAATAAAAAAATTAAAAAAAAAAAGAATGATATAGGATCATAAGTTCCATTTTTATTTGAGTAAGGATCGACTCATGTCTAAACTTCTATAGGCTCAGAGGAATTCTCTTAGAACCTCATTTTCCTTTCCCCTTGTTGGGTCTGCTCAAGTAAACTTATCTGATCCTAACATGCTCTCCCTGAATTAAATAGAGCTGAACTTTGGGAAGAAAACTGAATGGTAGTGTTGAAGCATTATTGGATAGATGTGTTCTTTGTGAAAAGCTTATCTTTCATGGTTTTCTCTAAGAGTGCAGCAGAGGCACAACTTCCATTTGGAATTCTGTTGTCAGTCTAAGGGCTCATAAAAAGGAAATCAACTCACAAGACCTTTTATAACCCATTACTTCAAAAGAATTAAAATATTATTTTTAAGGAATCTACAGAAAGCACGTGTTCTACTGTGCCTTCCTGAATTAGACTCAGTTCCAATGGTCTGATCCCATGAAAATAATAAAATTAAACTTCTTATGCATTGTATCCCAGATGACTAAGAGAATCTGATGAGACAGTTTGACAGCAAATTGCTTCATTACTCAATAAATGAAAGCTGTACTCATTAAAGGTCAGTGTCCACTTTTTGATGCATATTAAGTGAGGAAATGTAGAAATCATCAACCTTAGCTTTTTCAGAGACAGCTACCTGTCCTGCTGATAATTGAACCTACTTTATCCCTAAGGAAATAACAAATGAATGTTAACTCCCAGCTCTATCTGTTTCTGCATAAACAAAAAGAGTTCCATGCTTTGCCAAGATTCTAGGTTCTAAACCTCTAGAGCAAAGGGGAAGACTCATTTTGCCACCTGCAAGCAAAAATTGTCCAAATGAGAATCCTGTTACTTATTCAGCAATGGCTCTGGGAATACACTCCAGATGTGTTGAATCCCTATTGACAAACATCTGCCTTCTGGTTTTATAGTTCAGCAGTGCACTATTACCTGCCCTAAGTTGTCTGAATTAGATGGTTCCCATTTCAAAAATGTTATGTAGTTACTGAACTCAGACCTACTTAGTATAAGTAAGTCTATACATTGAGGTTTGTGATCTTTCAAAAAAAAGTTTTGTTCCATCTTCTAGTGGTTTTGACCCTTTCTATAAACAATATCTTACCAAATATCTATAGAGTTCCATTCCTTAGAGTTAAGCATTTCTTTCTTTCATTGTATTAGCCCATGTCCTGGGAAGGGTGAACACTTTAAATTCATAGATACTTAGAGTGAATTGATTTACTCTCTGGTTTTCTTTCACATGAACCCAGAGCAGCAGGAAAGCAATTTTACATAGAGTCCACCCCTGCTGAATCTGATGTTTCTAATCACAAACAAATATATAGCAAAATGTTGGCTATTTAGTTATCAGGACAGAAAGGAAAAATGATCTTCCAATATGGTAGAAAGAGCTGGAACAAGATAATTTATTGGCACATTAATTTATGTGTGTTATTTTTCTATTCCCTCACCTCTAAAACACATGCAAATTCTAAGCAGGTAGCTAAACATTTAGAGATTTCTTCCCTTGTAGATTTGTACAAGGAGGGAAAACACAAGCTTTATTTACCTTTGGTAAAAGTTTAATTTTATTACTCCCATGATCCAGGAGTTGGAATGGGGTTGAAGGAAGAAAGAAAAAGCAGAAAAAGGAATGTGCTTGAAAGGAGGAAGAAAATAAGATTTTTTTCTCTCAGACCGTGAAGATAACAGAGATGTGTAGGACAAACATAGCAATGGAATTGTTTCTTTTTCTTCTCTTTTTTTCAGTTTTGAATGCCAGCTTACCATAACCTACAATTTACATAAGAAACCCTGAATTTACTCCCTTATAAAATGGAAAATATGATTTTTCAATATTTTAAATTAAAAAGCACCTTCACATGCATTTCTCTCCCAATCACTCATTAAAAAATAAGTTGATTGACATTCTCCAGTAATGGATAAAAGTCTGTTCCAGGACTGGGGCAGGTAAAGTAAAAGAATTCTCTTGGAACATCTCATTGCGCAAGAAAGAAAGGAAGTGCTAGAAGAATAATGGGGACCTATCAGAAGGACATAAAAGGATAATGTGAGCATCAGATTATATAATGAGTGATGAATTACAATGTATTCAGCAAAATAAGAATCCATGATTCCATACTGAAAAAAAATTAAACATTCTTAAATTCTTATATGGACTAGAAACAAAATAGCAATGATGAACCAATGGATATTAAATATGGGGACAAATCAACATCATGCGACTGTTGATATAATGCAGTAAGAAAGACACCATATCACTTTGTGGTATTACTGCCAAAAATAATACATAATCTGAATCTTATCATGAGGAAACATCAGACAAACCCAAACTGAGGTGACTTCAACTAGCTCATACTTCTGAAAAAAAAATATTTTAGACACAAAAAGGAAGTCTGAGTATCTATTCTAGATTAAAAAGACTAAAGAAGGGTGCCTGGGTGGCTCAGTCAGTTAAGCATCTACCTTCGGCTCAGGTCATGATGCCCGAGTCCTGGGACTGAGCCCCTCATCCAGCTCCCTGCTCAGCTGAGAGCCTGCTTCTCACTCTCCCTCTGCCTGTGTCTCCCTCTGCTTGTGCTCTCTCCCTCTCTCTCTATCAAATAAATAAATAAAATCTTTAAAAAAAAAGACTAAAGGGTGGCTGGGTGACGGACATTGGAGAGGGCATGTGTCATGGTGAGCGCTGTGAATTGTGTAAGACTGATGAATCACAGATATGTACCTCTGAAACAAATAATGCAATATATGTTTAAAAAGGAGAGAGAAGATAGTAGGAAGGGAAAAATGAAGGGGGGGAATCGGAGGGGGAGACGAACCATGAGAGACTATGGACTCTGAGAAACAAACTGAGGGTTCTAGAGGGGAGGGGTGTGGGGGGATGGGTTAGCCTGGTGATGGGTATTAAAGAGGGCAAGTATTGAATGGAACACTGGGTGTTATACGCAAACAAGGAATCATGGAACACTACATCAAAAACTAATGATGTAATGTATGGTGATTACACTTGATCTTAGCCAAAAGGCCAAGAAGCGATGTAATGTATGGTGATTAACATAACATAATAAAATAAAATAAAATAAAAAGACTAAAGAAACAGGACAAACAACTAAGATGCAATATGTGATTCGGAATCAAGTTCAAAAGTAGGAACAAAATAGCTATAAAATAAAATTGGGACTATAGATGAAATTGGAATATGGACTATAGATTAGGTAACAATTGTATCAATACTAAATTGTCCAACTTTTGATGATAATAATAATATGGTTATACAGATAATGCCCAGGTCTTAGGAGATACAAATGAATTACTAAGATGTAAAGAAGCACAATATCTCCAACTTATTCTCAGATAATCCTTATCAACAATGATAAAACAAATGAGACAAAAATAATTTGGGTAAGGGATAAATGAAAGTTCGTGTATAATCGTTACAAATTTTCTCTTATTTGAAACTACATAAAAATTAAAAGTTACAAGAAATATAGTGAGTTGGGGTTAATGGTCCTTAAAGTTTCCTTCCTTAAAACTTATGATTTTGGAATTAGTTTCATCATGAAAATTTGTCCAGTATTTCTCCAGGAAAAAATCACTCCTTCCTCTGAATTTATACCCTTACAGCCCTCCTCATGTTCCATTAATTCATGACTTCAATAATTAATTCATCAATTATTTATTGAGTACTTAGTATAAGTTGAACTGAAATAGACACCGGGACTCCATTATAAGCAAGAAACAAAATTTTATAGAGTTATAGCCTATCTTACTGTATTTTGAGTAGATATGTCTTATTTGTTTACTAGAATTCTAAAATCTTTTAGAACCCAATCACTCATGAACATGTCTAATATTTATGTCAATTAAAATGGCAATTGAAATATACTATATTTTAATTAATTAAATTTAAATTAAAAATAAATAAATAGATAAATAAAATGACAATTGACTATCCAGAATGTCACTTGTTTTTATTTTTATATTTATTTATTTACTTATTTTAAGTAGGTTCCATGCCTAAGGTGGGGCTTGAACTCATGACCCTGAGATCAAGAGTTGCATGCTCTACTGACTGAGCCAGTCAGATACCCCAATTTAACCTACTTAACCCACATTTAAACATACTTGCTATAGAAATTAAGATTATGTGATAAATTTATTTTATAGGTAAAACAAAAATTTTGAAAAAATTTTGAGAGTCTGCAATATAACACTATAAAGGAAGAAAAGATGTCCTATGTTAGGAAGAAAATAAGGAAACTAATATTTATTGAGACTATACTGTGTTCTAGAAATTGTGTTCAGCAGCATATACCAATTATTTCATCCATGCAACAGATCCATAAAATAGATATTATTAGCTCCTTTTTACAGATCAAGAAACTGAGGCTTAGTACATTTAAGATGCTTATGTAGGTTTATTCATGTTTGTAAGAAGATTTTTTGAATTCAGGGCTGTTAAACTCTAGATCATTCCACCATTATCCATTCTGATGACTTTTGGCCAGTCATCACATTTTCTCTTTGGAGTTGAGGGAGAAAAAGATGATATGTCGAAGGAGAAGTCAAAGAAGTGAACAAGTGTTCAGTTGGCCTAATAGATTTTTATATTGTTGTTCTCAATTATTTTTAATCCATTTACCCTTTACACTTATTGAAAGCATAATTGCTGCATGAATGTGTGTTTGTCAAAGTATATTCAGTGACTGGTTATCATGATCAAAATAGATTATACAGTTATTTCTTTTTGAAATAAAGAACAGAGACCTGAAAGTGTCAAGAAAATCCATAAATACAGTAACTTACATTTGTTAACTTCCAACATGTAAATGATTTTCAAATGAAGTTTTCTACAGATTTCAAATTCTGAAATCCATATATTTTTTCATATAAGAATAAATCCTGAATTAATTAACAGTAGATGAGTACATTTTTACAGTATTATTCACTCAAAATTTCCAACAGTATTTTGAAAGAGCAGATATCTTACTTAGCTCCTTGATATATGCAGAATTAGGTGCTTAAAAGCAGACAATGAGTGAACATTAATGAAAAAGAGTTCTACCTTTGCTTGGAAAAGAACTGAGCAGATGGCGTATTTCTCACTTCCCCACAACCAGATCAATCTTCCATTTCACAGAGTGAGAAGGCAGTAAATGAGTAATGATGGCAAAGGAAATTGTCTCACATGTGGAATCACCTGATTCCCCTATCCTGGACATAGTCAAAGAAGGTCTGGTTGTGAGGTAGACAGATAGTCTTGAATTTCTAGAATAAATACAGAATGTAACTAAGATGTGTTTTAATTTCTTTGAGGCAGATATATTTGTAGAGAAAATATTTTGTAACTTAAATTATAACCATAAAATATATATAAAAATGTATCTCTCTTTTTATATATTTATATTTGATATAAAGTAATGCATAAGAGTAGAAATAGTGGGTGCCTGGGTGGCTCAGTCAGTTAAGTGTCTGCCTTCCGCTCAGGTCATGATCCTAGAGTCCTGGGATGGGTCCCACATTGGGCTCCCTGCTCAGCAGGGAACCTGCTTCTCTGCCCCTCCCCTGGCTCGTTCTTTCTCTCCCTCTCTCTCAAATAAATAAAACCTTAAAAAAAAGAGTAGAAATAGTAATGATCAAGGGACAGAAAACCTGAAATCTTGTTTTTAGTCTATCAAAAATAAATTGGTGATTATAAGCAAGTCACTTAAATCTACCTCATCCATACTTTCTGAAAATGAGAGAAACAGAATAATCTTCTGTGATCCTTTCAGTCTTCAAAATTATTTGGCTTTACTTAACCAAACTGAAATCTCTGTGCCAACTGCTGTGCTTCTTCTTAGGAAAAATGAGAAAATATATAGAAAATTTTATGAATCAGATGAGGAAAATAAAACAACAAACCTAAGACTAAGAATAATTTTGCACTGAAGTGATTTTTTAGGTCTAGGACCAACAATAAAAATTACAATTATTGAACTGTTTATATGTCCCAGGCATTGATCCGTGGACTTTCCATATATTTCCCATGTAATTATCATTAAAAAATAAGCATGTAGTTTTGTTTCTGTTTATTGATAAAGAGACTAAGGCTTGTAGAGGTTATTTTGATGTCACCCAGATAATAAGTGATGGAGCCATATTTTAATAACTTTGAAACCCTTTTTATCTTTGGGCTACTATACTTTATGTGGACTCTAGTGCTCAGGGAAGGCTTTTTTAGGGCAAATAAACTTGGTAAGACTTTAAAGGACTTAAGTAAGAAGGGTGGGAAGGAAGGAAGAAGAAAAGGATTGGAGTAGTTTTTATATTCTTATGTTTACTAAAGTCCAAGTTAGACCCTACATAAACAAACACAGACACACATGATCATACACACATATATATTAAAATATATAGTGCATTTTACATATAATGAGTCTTTCAGCCAGTGTTCATTCTTACTACAATTCTTAGAGCAAATATTAGCTGCACTAACATCAATGAAATCAGCCTTTGTCTCTTTTCTGAATTATCATTGTTTTATATTCCTCTATAGCTTTTTACAACTTGAAAAATTCACAGCAGTTGCTCATAAATGCAAAAGGAGTAAAATTTTCTAATTGGCCACCTCCCTTCCCAGACATGATGTATTTATAACAAATACCATACTAAGTTTATGTTTCATTTCCAACAAAAGTATGCCCATTAACTTTTCTTCAGTACTCACATTATCTGTTAACTTGGGTGTTTAAAGTACAGGGACAAGGACCTATGGGCAGAGAAAGTTGCATTGGGGTCATGAAAAGTGGCCCGGTATGTGCTTCCAAGTTAGGAGGAGGTTAGGGATAATGTTAAGTCTCTAAGGAATTTGGAAGCAAGGTTTCCAGGACCTTGAGGAGGCTAGCTCTTGTTGGGAAAGCATCATTTATTACTGTCTCATAAAGCCTGAGTCATGAGACCCTTCAGATGTATATATATCGGTGGGTCATATGCTTGGAGGATGATTACCAGCATATATCTTGGGGGGTAGAGATAAAATGGAAGTTTCCAAAAGAACTTTTATCTGTTAAAGTAGGCTTACAGGGGCACCTGGGTGGCTCAGTTATTAAGGGTCTGCCTTAGGCTCAGGTCATGATCTCAGGGTCCTGGGATTGAGCCCCGCATCAGGCTCCCTGCTCCGCGGGAAGCCTGCTTCTCCCTCTCCCACTCCCCCTGCTGTGTTCCCTCTCTCGCTGTGTCTCTCTCTGTCAAATAAATAAATAAAATCTTAAAAAAAAAAAAAAGAAGTAGGCTTACAAGATCATGGGCACAGGGGGTGGGGGGAGTAGGTGTTCCACTAGGATTGTCTTTTGCCCTTAGCAAAGTGTCAACATGGAGGCAGTTGAGTCCCTAGAGGAATGTCACCCTGCCTGTTTCAAGGACTTGTCAATGGGCTGCAGGTAGTAAGGAAACTTAATAATTTTTCTTCTGTCTTTGTTTCCCACATCATTAACTACATTTTTATAATTCATTGAATTTTGTAAAACTTGAACAATAAAACCATCGATTGAGAGTTTCTCACCATTTCTAGCTTCAGGGTCAAATTAAGGATGTTGTCCATTAAAGTCCTTCATGGATGTTCTAAGAGTACTTATTCAATATATTTTCAGTATAATAAATGTGAATGAGGGGAGTCTGACTGCTCAGTCAGTAGAGCATGTGACTCTTGATCTTGGGGTTGTAAGTTTGAGCCCCAGGATAGGTGTAGATATTACTTAAAAAAATATTAAATAAATGTGAATGAATTAGGATAACAGCTTGAGAATTAGTCTATCACATTTATTTAGCACATAAAACTCTGACCTTTGATCATTATGTTTTTCTTTTTCTCTTACTATTTTAATCTCTTCCCAAAATTTTACTAGGTCATAAAGCAACTCTAATCATCAGTGCCTTATCAATAAAATATATAATTGCTGTAAATTCAAATGTCAGCATGCTAATGAATGCATTTCAAATTCTGATTTTCTCACAACATACAAATGTGCTTTGAATCTAGCCAGTTAGATGATATTTTGCTTGGCTGGGTTAATCAGTTAATTAACATGTTTTTATTAAGGGCCTACTATGTAAAGCACTAAGTTACTTTCTCATTAGAATAACTAATTTGTATGATAATATCAACAAAGACTACCTGAGATGATTGTCTTCTCCTGAAGCAATTTTATTTTGTAACATAAAAGCAGGATCCCATTCAGAAATAGCCAATATCAATGCCAGTTCGTTCTTGCTGTTGTTAGGGGTGGTGGATAGGGAAAGACAATTTTTTTAAAATATAGGACAGTGATGATTACAGTTTAACTTCAATTTTAAGAAAATATTTGAATAACTTTAATATTTAGTTTTCCTTTTGAATTACCTATGGAAATTGCAGAAAGTGTATTAAGCTTTCTCTGCTTGTGGTAGGTACTTTGCTTATGTTGTTTGATTCTTCATAATTCTGTGAGATTGGTGCTATTATCCTTAATTTACAGATACTGAAATTCAGAGAGGTTAAGAACAGAAATATTAAGAACTAAAATATTTTATGCAAAATCAAGCAGGATGGTACATAGCAAATACAAGATTAGAACTAATGTCTTTCGTGAGTCCCTGTGAGCAAAGAATTCAGAGTTTTTACAGCATAACATTGCCCACCTAAATATATATGTTACAGTCATGTTTAAATTAATCACAACTTAGGACCATTTTGCTGCAAATTTCACTATTATCAGAGATTGGGAAATGTTGTACCTCAAATCATGTTTTCTTTTTTAATATTATTGGATTGTGAGTATTTCTTAGTATGATAAAAAGTACTATCTTTTCCCCATCACCAGCATGATAGAATATTTGGCCCTATTTTAAATGGAAAAAAACTAAGAAATAGTGCAATATCAGTAACCTTGCCAAAGGTGACAAAACAAGTGTGCCCCGGAGACAAGATTAGAACTTATTCCCATTTTCCAAAAGATATGACTATGTCTTGTTTCCATGAGGATACAAGAATATAGCAATAATGCTCTTGCTGTGTCAGCTTTGACTTGGCACATTTTGACATTTGGCCATTTACATTCTTTGTTCCTTTCTTTGTTGCCTTGGATGTGTTTAATTTCTCCTTCATGTCTTAGAAGAGAGCAACTTAAAAAAAAGCATAATAGTTTAATAACTCATTCAAATAAGTGCTTATTTGTTTAAATTTGTGACATTCTATTTAAACAAATTTGCTGTTTTGTTTACCTGAATGTGATATTGTTAAAATACGCAGCTGTCTTTGTTTCAATGTGGGATGTTTTAGATACACTGCCTGTCCAAGTATATTTATATTCTTGTATATTTGAAGCCTCACACCTCACTACACACTTAACAGCTTATAGAAACAGCATCCCACTCATGTGGGATGTCAGATATTAGTTCTTCACAACAATGTTGTCTATGATTATTTATTTAATACAACTTATTTAAAATGTATTTAACTATGCCTTGTTAACGAGTTTTTAGTCCTCTTGGAAACCAGTTTACCATTTTAAAATATAGCATCTTCATGTTTTCAGAATCTTTTAAATGACTGCTCAACTGCTTGCTCCTTAAAAAACAAAATTATTTTCTGTTTTGATAAATATTTTTTAAATAAAATCTCCCTCTCCAAAGGGACATATCAATTGAATTACTGCTGCCCCCTACCACTAAAGAGTAGAAAGAAGGAGAGGAAGATTTTAGGGTGAAAGTAGAATTACTAGTGCCTACAAATTGAGCCTGTTAATGGAAAAGACTTCTCATCCATAGCTACAGTCCCACTAGCATAACAACATAATTAGCTTTGGAGTTTTAGTAATTACCAACTGGATTCCCAAGGAAAACAGTCTTGAAATTACTGCTGTGTAATCACAAAGAAAATTGTAGTTTCCTGTTTAAATTTATTTCAGCTCATAAACAGAAATATTTGCCAAAGATCTTGTGATAAAGGATAAGCTTGGGAAAAAAATCTCTAATTTCAGAAATCTTTGAGAGGTTTCTCTATATAGCTTCACTTCAATAATTCTTTATCCCAATATCCTCTCACCATTTGTAGCCACATTTGGAACATTGGGGCCATTAAATTAAACAAACTCAATCCACTCAACCCTGTCCCTTCCCATGACTCATTTTGACATGCGCCTCTGGTCTGAGATTCAATCTCCTGCCTTCTAATTAGTCATAATTACTACCCTAGGCTCAAACTTCAAGATATTTCATTCTATACTAAGAAGTATAGTACAAAAAATAAGTATATTTTTATTATTATATTATATATACACACATATATACACACTTACACATACATATTTTAATCCAAAAGTATGGAGTTACTTAGATTAGTTCTTACTTGCTGTGTGACCATGGTTAAATAGTGTAACCTCTCTTTTTTAATTTTTTTTAAGATTTTATTTATTTATTTGACAGAGACACAGCGAGAGAGGGAACACAAGCAGGGGGAGTGGGAGAGGGAGAAGCAGGCTTCCTGTGGAGCAGGGAGCCCGATGCGGGGCTCCATCCCAGGACCCCGGGGATCATGACCTGAGCTGAAGGCAGACGCTTAATGACTGAGCCACGCAGGAGCCCCAGTGTAACCTCTCTAAACCTGAGTTTTATTTTCCAAATTCCAAGGATATACTCCTTGTTTTATAAAATGTATTCAATAAACTATGCTGTATTAGTAATAATTTTGATCAACTGTACCTAAGTAAATTCACCCATGCTGTTTTCTCTCATACCACATTATCTCTGGCAAACTTACCCTTGCCCTAATGAGAAGCTCTACCATATCCTCAGTCATTTTTTTCCTCCTTCCCTAAACTGAAGCCCAGAGGTCCTTAATGACATTATTTACTTCAAGCTACTGCCTAAGATCTTATTTTCCTCTATGCCAAGGCCACATTCTGTACTGTGCATCCAATTAACAGAACAAGGAGGAAAGTTTAGCAGTTCTGTTCCTTTCTGAAAGAGTGACAATTCTTAAACATCTTTCTTTATCAGAAATCAATGAACTTTCTCCTTATTATTCTCTTTATTGATTTATTTTTTTTGCTACTATCATCAAAAAATGTAATGGACATTATTGTAGGCCACCTACATTAATCTTCATGACCAAGGCATTCATTTCTTCAGCTGCCCAGAATGTTAGTTGCTGGTGACTCATGGCTGAGTCCCTCTGCAGGAATAGCTTACATTGTAAGAAAGCTGCCTCAAAACTTCTGCATGTAACAACTGTTTGTGGTATGGGTACTGTGTCCCTTGACTTTATTAGAAAGTCTGTAAAGGGTCCCAGGTCTAGTACTTTCCATGGGATCAGTTGTGGCCACTTTTGCACTTATACCTCAATTCAACTACTCCTTCTACCCGGTTCTACACTCTTCATGCCTGGTAGATGTTATTATTGAGATCTCATCCCAGTAAGCACCCCCGACCACGCACACATACAAATATCAGAGTCCCTGAGTCTATTTTTCATGGAATGAGATTCATGATAGTTGGTACAGGAGAGATCCTAGGAAGTAGACTCAAAGATAGGATGTTGGATCTGCGTCACTCACTGGCTATCTGTTAATGAGGATGTCATCACACATTTCAGTGGAGCACTGATTGCCCTTAGCATAAGTTTGTAATTCAATGTTAATAAGTTTACAAGCAGTGAACTAGGAGGGGATACAGGAAGATGGAAATGCACTGATAAGTATAACATTAGAGTTGTTAGAGAGCTTTGAAAATAGTAGGTATGCATACAAAGGAGTCACTGATGCATTGAAAACACACACACACACACACACACACACACACACACACACACACACACACACACAAAGGCTTGAAGTAACTGATCACCAATACAAGGCTAGATGTGAAAGCCAGATGGGCTCCTTGAAGATTTTATAAAGACTCTCTGCCTTGCAGCTAAGGGGCAAAAAAGCTGTTCCAGAAAATATTGAATTCTCAACCCTGGCATGTCTGCTATGCTAAAGTTAGGACCTATATTGGGAAGAAGTGGGACCATGAGACTTTCAATGGGGATATTTGAGACAGTGCACCTGAAAATCATTAGTCCTTATATTCTTGTCTGGGGCTCTGGAAATAGTTCATCCGTCTTGTAATAGGCTAGATCTTCCTCCACTTGTTTAAAAATAATATAGAGCACCCTGCTTTGCAAGAATATATGTACTTCTCCCTCCCTCTTAAGATTTACTGTCGGGCGCCTGGGTGGCTCAGATGGTTAAGCGTCTGCCTTTGGCTCAGGTCATGATCCTGGAGTCCTGGGATCGAGTCCCGCATCGGGCTCCCTGCCCCTTGGGAGCCTGCTTCTCCCTCTGCTTCTCTCTCTCTCTGCCTCTCTCTCTCATGATCCTGGAGTCCTGGGATCGAGTCCCACATCGGGCTCCCTGCTCCTTGGGAGCCTGCTTCTCCCTCTGCCTTTCTCTCTCTCTCATGAATAAATAAATAAAATCTTTAAAAAAAAAAAAAAAGATTTACTGTCACTTTTTCTTCTGGCCACCAGACTAATAATTAGGGTCAGGTTACAATCATCCAGCCAGAAAAATATTGAACCTTCTAAGGGAGAAGGTTGTTATTTGCTGAAGGGTCTGCAAGACGCATCCAACACGTACCATCAGTACAGTAGAGTGCATATGGGACTGTATCTAAGGATGCTAGATAAAGGAAAATAATAGAAATTTAAATATGAATGATAATATCATTTTAGAGATATAGCATTTAAAAATCCTTAAAAGGACCCTAAAGATGATACTAATAAATACACTTCAATGTTGCTTCTTGCACATTTGGAAAATTCAATGACTCACCTTAAATAAGCTACAAGTGCCAGAAAAACTGTTACAAACAATGGAAAGGGAATAAAAATTCTTAAAGAATTGGACATGATGGAATGAATATACTATATAGTGACCAAAAATCTCCCTAGGCAACTGTTTTGATACAGGTCCATGAATGTGCTACATTTACCAAAGCAATAAGAAATGCTCTGATAAAAAGAAGCACTCATATTTTTTTAAAAGACTCAATGGTGATCATTTTGTAAGCAAGGGTTAGAGTAGGTGATGTAGTTATAGACCTAGCTTTCTAATAACGGTGGGAATGTTAGGATTTCAAAATAATATAAGTCACTTGGTGGCACTTGATAATAAGAAGCAAGATAGGTGCAATTATTGTTTTGAGCAGCAGGTCAGAGTAGAAATCAGAAGGACCTCACTTGAACAGAGCTATAAAAATTGTAACATAATTATGTATTCCTAGTGGCAAGGTAGATGGGTAGTCAACAAGGTTATTGGTCCATTTATACACCACTAACAAATCAGTGATTGATAATCAGGAGCCTGAAGACAGCTGCTCCAATAATGTCATGATTCCTTTCCCAGGTTCCAGACATGAATGAGCTTTCAGAATTTATTGACTAATTGGGAGGGAAGGACCTGTATGAACATGGCAGCTGTATACATAACAATTTCTTCCTTCTCCATAGTATCACACAGATTTATATTCATATACCCATAATAGTAGAGGTAAGGGTCTTCCAGATATTTTGAGGATAACAGACACAGAATCTGAGCTGATATTAATACCTGGAAATATAAGATATCATCATAGAAATCTTGTCAGTGTTGGGGAATATGGAGTCCAAGTAAAAAAATGGGAGTCTAAGCCAAGGTCTAACTCACACCAGGTTGACTAGTTCCAGTGGTCATTTTCAAGGCACCTGAAAAGAATGGACATATTTGGAGGTTGGTTAAACCTTCACGTTGTTTTTGTTTTTTGTTTCTGTTTTTTGTTTTTTTTTAAAGATTTTATTTATTTGAGAGAGAGAAAGAGAGATAGCAAGAGAGAAAGCATGAGCAAGGGGAAAAGGGAAAAGCAGGCTCCCTGCTGAGCAGGGAGCCCGATGTGGGGCTTGATTCTAAATGAAAAAACAGTGTTACATCTCAGCCAAATAATTGGCCCAATTGCAGCTATAATCCAGATATCCTTGTTATAGTTTATGAACACAACTTTAGGTGTGTGGTATATTGCTACTGATCTGGTAAGTGTACTCTTTTCCATACTTATTAAAATGAGAAAAACAAGAAGTTCACCTTATATGGGAAAGGCAGGAAATATATATTTCTGGTCTTGTTCTTAGGCTCCTACACTCTCTCAAAATGTAATTCAAGAAAGTAATATTATTCAGATGCTTTGCAGAATGACGTATTTGTCCACAATATTGAAGACATTATGTTAACTAAGCCAGGTGATCAAAAAGTGACAAATACATTGGAAGCTTTGATAAGAAACATGAGTTCTACAAGGTGGTCTGCCACATCAGTGAAATATTTAGGAATCCAGTAGTCTAGGATCTCCCAGAACATCTATTCCATAGTAAAAGACAATTTTTTTGGTCTCTCACTTCCCACCATTAAGGAGAAAGCTTATCACCCATTAGGCTTTTTCAGGGTCTGTGGAATCACACTTGAATAATATTGATTGCCCTGACCCATTTACTGAAAGCCAAAGAAGGCTGTCAGTTTGTGGAGTAAGGGGCAATGAAGGAAAGGCAGTAGGTTCATGCTATGATGCAAGCAGCCCTGCCACTTGGGTGTACATTATGGAAGTTTTGTGGTATTATTTTAGACATCTCTGTGCTAAATGGAATCTATTAACTCCAAAACTACAATTACAACTTAAAACTCTATGGTTCTGTAGCAAATATATCTTATCTACCTGGGCCCAGGTGAGACAGAGTCTCTGGTCATGGAGCATCAAATGGTCAGCAAGAGCTATTCACTTTGAACCAAGTCATAAATACAGTCAGGCCCAGAAGTAATCCATCATAAGATGGAAGTGAGACACTGTTATCAAAACCCAGGTTTGGCTGTTTGCCACTTGAAAGCCTATATTCAAGAGACAAGTGTTGGTTTGAAAGGAAAGGTAGCTTTCTTTATTCAGGAGGCCAGCAACCTGGGGACATATTGGACTGATGTCCAAAGACCATCTCAGGTTCTAGGTTAAGGAGCAGATTTTTTTTTTTTAAAGATTTTATTTATTTATTTGAGAGAGAGAATGAGAGATAGAGAGCACGAGAGGGAAGAGGGTCAGAGGGAGAAGCAGACTCCCCGCCGAGCAGGGAGCCCGATGTGGGACTCGATCCTGGGACTCTAGGATCATGACCTGAGCCGAAGGCAGTCGCTTAACCGACTGAGCCACCCAGGCGCCCAAGGAGCAGATTTTTTAAAGGGGACATTCAGGATAGGAGATTACATGCACATTGATGAAAAGGGCAGGGAAATGTGAGTATTCATGAGGAAAGAGAGAGCATGTGCACTGAGCAAACATGCATGTAACGTACATCCCATATTCACTTTGAGGTGGAGACTTGACATCAACACAAGGCAAAATTCAGCCCCTGATGTCAGAAGGTTCCCTTAGGACAAGGAAAAGGAGCTATGGCATGCTCTGAGAGCCAGTATAAACTAGATCCCATCTTGGGCTCATTACCTTGGGTAAGGAATTCAGGGCCTTGCTTGTTCATAGGCTGGAACCATATCTGTTGACCTGGAGTGCAGGCTTCTGCAGAGACAGCTAGTGGATTTGTTAGTGGGGTTTGAAAAGACACAATAGCTGATTAGAGAGAAACAGTTCTCTGAAAATCAAGCTTTAAACTTCCTGCTAGTTTCAACCGCATTAACCCTATGGGGCATGGTTTCAGATTTTCCCTGAGTTATGAACATTCCTCAATCTTGAAAAATTGGGATGATGACCCTCTGGTGACTTCCTTATCTTCTCTAGTGAGGTAGGTTTCAGATAAAGAGCAGATTTTGCAAATCCTAGTTGTAAGCAAAATTCCTTTGATGAAGGAACATGCCTACATGCAAGGCAAAGTAGAAGTTTCTAATCTATAGGTTGGGAAATAGGAAAAATATCGAATCAGACATGCAAGTTTCTTTCCTGTTATACCACCAAGAATGCGACATGAGCAGAATCAGAAGTAAGCTGCACAAGAAAATAGCCCGAATCCCTATGTTACCCACTGCTATTGCTCCAGTACCTCCCAATCAGCTTACATCTTGCAGTCACAAGCTAACAGAGAAGGGAAAATACCAAGTGTAATTTGTGGATGAATCAACATAATAGGTGTCTGTGTGTCTAACTTGTACTGCTGCTATACTCTGGTCCCACTCAGTGGTGGCCCTTAAAGACAGTGGTGAGGGGCAAGCCCCCTATTGGGCTGAACTTGAGGTATTACACTTGGTCCTCTAATTTGGATGGAAATAAAAGGAGACATATGGGCAGTGGCTAAGGATTTGGCAGCCTTGTCTGAGGCCTAGAAAGAGAGAGATTGGAAGATTGAGGACAAGAAGATCTATGAAAGTGACTCCCTCAGAAAGAGCTTCAATCCAAGAAGTAACGAAGAAAATCTGAAATCTGCAGTATCTGAGAACTGCAGATAATGAGTCAACAATAGAACCAATTTAGGAATTCCTTCTTGGTGACTATGATATAAAAAATGATAAAAATGTATAAATATCTGAGAGGAAGTTAATGTAAATCCTTCAGACCATCCTAGGAAAATTTTACAACAATGAGGATCTTAGTTGAAGAAGCCAGAACAGCTATGACAATAAAATAATCAATCTCGGAATGAATAGTTTTAAGACCCTAAGGAAAGGTATAAAGAAGAAGAGATAAACTAATGGGAAAGGAGGAGGAAGGCAGTGTCCTAACAAATCAAGTATAAGCTTGGATTAAATTTTGAATTGATAATAGACTATTTTTGTCATAGATATGTTCTTGTTAGACACGTGAGAATTGACAGTCCTAGATAGTTGATGTTTAAGCAAGGGCAGATATCTAGAATTTTATGTCTCTTATTATAGGGCTCCTTTGGGAAATAATTTAAATAACTGGTAGGAAAACCAAAAGCCAAGAGCAAAGGGTCTTAAATCTACATATAGTAGAAGACAAACTAAGTAACATAGAGTTGAGTAAACAAACTAAGTAACATAGAGTTGAGTAATTTTCAAACCTAAGCTTTTTGTTTTGTTTTGTTGTTTTAAAGATTTATTTATGTATCTTTTAGAGAGAGAGACCAGGAGGGAGGGCATAGGGAGAGGAAGAGAATCTCAAGCAGATTCCCCGCTGAGCACAGATCCTGACTTGGGGCTTGATCTCATGAACCTGAGATCATGACCTGAGCTGAAATCGAGAGTCAGACACTTAGCTCTGACCCACCCAGGCACCCCCAAACCTAAGTTTGGAATGCTTGAAGGACATTTGGCAACAGCATATAAAAATTAGGAAATAATCATTTTTACTTGTGTGAGAAAAGTTAGTACTTAAATTTTTAGTTTGTTAAGATTTCTAAAATTTTGCATTTAGTGGAAACCTATTCACATCTGTTATAGTTAGCATTGTGTACCCCCTAAATTCATATTGTTGAAGCCTCAATCCAAAGTACTCAGAATGTGACTGTATTTGCAGATAGGTCTTTTATTTATTTATTTTTTCTGTTTTTACTTTTTATTTCTTTCTTTTTATTTAAATTTCTTTTATTAACATATAATGTATTATTTGTGTCAAGGATACAGGTCTGTGATTCATCAGTCTTACATAATTCACAGCGCTCACCACAGCACATACTCTCCCCATTGTCCATCACCCAGCAACGCCATCCTTCCCACCCACCTCCACTCCAGCAACCCTCAGTTTGTTTCCTGAGATTAAGAGTCTTCTTATGGTTTGTCTCCCTCTCTGGTTTCGTCTTGTTTCATTTTTCCCTCTGTTCCCATATGATCCTCTGTCTTGTTTCTCAAATTCGTCATATCAGTGAAATCATACGATACTTGTCTTTCTCTGATTGACTTATTTCGCTTAGAATAATACCCTCTAGTTCCATCCACGTTGTTGCAAATGGCAAGATTTCATTTTTGATGCCTGCATAATATTCCATTCCATACACACACACACACACACACACACACACACACACACACACACACACACCACGTTGTCTTTATCCATTCCATATATATATATATATACACACACACCACATTGTCTTTATCCATTCATCTCTTGATGGACATCTAGGCTATTTCCATAGTTTGGCTATTGTGGACATTACTGCTATAAACATTGGGGTGCAGGTGCCCCTTCATATCACTACATTTGTATCTTTGGGGTAAATACTCAGTAGTGTACTTGCTGGGTTCTAGGGTAGCTCTATTTTCAACTTTTTGAGGGACCTCCATACTGTTTTCTGGAGTGGCTGCACCAGCTTGCATTCCCACCAACAGTGTAGGAGGGTTCCACTTTCTCTGCATCCTCGAAAACATCTGTCATTTCCTGACTTGTTAATTTTTTTTATTTTATTTTATTATGTTATGTTAATCACCGTATGTTACATCATTAGTTTTTGATGTAGTGTTCCATGATTCATCGTTTGCATATAACACCCAGTGCTCCATGCAGTATGTGCCCTCTTTAATACTCATCACCATGTTAACCCATCCCCCCAACCCCTCCCCTCTAGAACCCTCAGTTTGTTTCTCAGAGTCCATAGTCTTTCATGGTTCGTCTCCCACTCCAATTTCCCCCCCTTCATTTTTCCCTTCCTGCTATCTGCTTCTTCTTCTTCTTTTTTTTTTTTTTAACATATACTGTATTATTTGTTTCAGAGGTACAGGTCTGTGATTCAACAGTCTTACACAATTCAAAGCACTCGTCATAGCACATACCCTCCCCAGTGTCTATCACCCAGCCAGCCCATCCCTCCCACCCCCCCACCACTCCAGAAACCCTCCGTTTGTTTCCTGAGATTAAGAATTCCTCACATCAATGAGATCATATGATACATGTCTTTCTCTGATTGACCTCTTTTGCTCAGCATAATGCCTTCCAGTTCCATCCACGTCGTTGCAAAAGGCAAGATTTCATTCCTTTTGATGGTTGCATAATATTCCACTATATATATATATATATATATATATACACACACACCACATCTTCTTTATCCATTCATCTGTCGATGGACATCTTGGCTCTTTCCATAGTTTGGCTATTGTGGACATTGCTGCTATAAACATTGGGGTGCCTATACCCCTTTGGATCCCTACATTTGTATCTTTGGGGTAAATACCCAGTAGTACAATTGCTGGGTTGTATGGTAGCTCTATTTTCAACTTTTTGAGGAACCTCCATACTGGTTGCCAGAGTGGCTGCACCAGCTTGCATTCCCACCAACAGTGTAGGAGGGTTCCCCTTTCTCCGCATCCCCGCCAACATCTGTCATTTCCTGACTTGTTAATTCTAGCCATTCTGCCTGGTGTGAGGTGGTATCTCATTGAGGTTTTGATTTGGGTTTCCCTGATGCCGAGCAATGTTGAGCACTTTTTCATGTGTCTGTTAGCCATTTGGATGTCTTCTTTGGAAAAATGTCTGTTCATGTCTTCTGCCCATTTCTTGATTGGAGGATTTGTTCTTTGGGTGTTGAGTTTGATAAGTTCTTTATAGATTTTGGATGCTAGCCCTTTATCTGATATATCATTTGCAAATATCTTCTCCCATTCTGTCGGTTGTCTTTTGGTTTTGTTTACTATTTCCTTTGCTTTGGAAAAGCTTTTTATCTTGATGGAGCCCCAGTAGTTCATTTTTGCCCTTGCTTCCCTTGCCTTTGGAGATGTTTCTAGGAAGAAGTTGCTGCGGCTGAGGTCGAAGACGTTGCTGCCTGTGTTCTCCTTTAGGATTTTGATGGACTCCTGTCTCACATTTAGGTCTTTCAACCATTTGGAGTCTATTTTTGTGTGTGGTGTAAGGAAATGGTCCAGTTTCATTCTTCCGCATGTGGCTGTCCAACTTTCTCAACGCCATTTGTTGAAGAGACTGTCTTTTTTCCACTGGACATTCTTTCCTGCTTTGTCAAAGATGAGTTGACCCTAGAGTTGAGGGTCCATTTCTGGACTCTCTATTCTGTTCCATTGATCAATGTGTCTGTTTTTGTGCCAGTACCATACTGTCTTGATGATGACAGCTTTGTAATAGAGCTGGAAGTCCAGAATTGTGATGCCACCAACTTTGCTTTTCTTTTTCAACATTCCTCTGGCTATTGGGGTCTTTTCTGGTTCTGTACAAATTTTAGGATTATTTGTTTCATTTCTTTGAAAAAAATTGATGGTATTTTGATAAGGATTACATTTAATGTGTAGATTTGTCTAGGTAGCTTTGACATTGTCACAATATTTGTTCTTCCAATCCATGGGCATGAAACATTTTTCCATTTCTTTGTGTCTTCCTCAATTTCTTTCATGAGTATTTTATAGTTTTCTGAGTACAGATCCTTACCTTTTTGGTTAGATTTATTCCTAGGTATCTTATGGTTTTGGGTGTGATTGTAAATGTGATCAACTCCTTAATTTCTCTTTCTTCTGTCATGTTGGTATATAGAAATGCAACTGATTTCTGTGCACTGATTTTATATCCTGCCACTTTACTGAATTCCTGTATGAGTTCTAGGAGTTTTGGGGTGTAGTCCTTTGGGTTTTCCACATAAAGTATCATATCATCTGCAAAGAGTGAGAGTTTCACTTCTTCTTTGCCGCTTTGGATGCCTTTTATTTATTTTTGTTGTCTGATTGTTGAGGCTAGGACTGCTAGTACTATGTTGAACAGCAGTGGTAATAGTGAACATCCCTGCCATGTTCCTGACCTTAGGGAAAAAGCTCCCAGTTTTCCCCTATTGAGTATGATATTTGCTGTGGGTTTTTTATAGATGGATTTTATGATATTGAGGTATGTACCCTCCATCCCTACAGTGTGAAAAGTTGTAATCAAGAAAGGATGCTGTATTTTGTCAGATGCTTTTTCTGCATCTATTGAGAGGATCATATGGTTCTTGTTCTTTCTTTTATTAATGTATTGTATCACATTGACTGATTTGCGGATGTTGAACCAACCTTGCAGCCCAGGAATAAATCCCACTTGGTCATTGTGAATAATCCTTTTAATGTACTGTGGGATCCTATTGGCTAGTATTTTGGTGAGAATTTTTGCATCCATGTTCATCAGGGATATTGGTCTTTGTTCTCCTTTTTGATGGGGTCTTTGTCTGGTTTTGGGATCAAGGTAATGGTGGCCTTATAAAATGAGTTTGGAGTTTTCCTTCCATTTCTATTTTTGGAACAGTTTCAGGAGAATAGGTATTAATTCTTCTTTAAATGTTTGGTAGAACTCCCCTGGGAAGCCGTTTGGCCCTGGGCTCTTTTTAGTTGGGAGATTTTTTTTTTTTTTAAGATTTTATTTATTTATTTGACAGAGAGAGACACAGCGAGAGAGGGAACACAAGCAGGGGAAGTGAGAGAGGGAGAAGCAGGCTCCCCGCTGAGCAGGGAGCCTGATGCGGGAATTGATCCCAGGACCTGGGTTCATGACCTGAGCCGAAGGCAGACGCTTAATGACTGAGCCACCCAGGCGCTTTGCCGGCATATAGTTGATCATAAAATGTTCTTATAATTGTTTGTATTTCTTTGGTGTTGGTTGTGATCTCTCCTCTTTCATTCATGGTTTTATTTATTTGGGTCCTTTCTCTTTTCTTTTTGATAAGTCTGGCCAGGGGTTTATCAATCTTATTAATTCAAAGAACAAGCTCCTAGTTTCATTGATCTGTTCAACTGTTCTTTTGGTTTCTATTTCATTGATTTTTGCTCTGATCTTTATTATTTCTCTTCTCCTGCTGAGTTTAGGCTTTATTTGCTGTCCTTTCTCCAGCTCCCTTAGGTATAGTGTTAGGTTCTGTATTTGAGAACTTTCTTGTTTCTTGAGAAAGGCTTGTATTGCTGTATACTTTCCTCTTAGGACTGCCTTTGCGGCATCCCAAAGATTTTTTTTTTTTTTAAGATTTTATTTATTTGAGAGAGAGAGCACATGAGAGGGAGGAGGGTCAGAGGGAGAAGTAGACTCCCTGCCGAGCAGGAAGCCTGATGCGGGACCTGATCCAGGGACTCCAGGATCATGACCTGAGCTGAAGGTCGTTGTCTAACCAACTGAGCCACCCAGGTGCCCTGTATCCCAAAATTTTGAACAGTTGTGTTTTCATTTTCATTGGTTTCCATGACTTTTTTTAATTATTCTTTAATTTCCTGGTTGACCCATTCATTCTTTAGTAGGATGCTCTTTAGCCTCCATGTATTTGAGTTCTTTCCAACTTTCCTCCTATGGTTGAGTTCTAGTTTCAGAGCATTGTGGTCCAAAAATATTCAGGAAATGATTCCAGTCTTTTGGTACCAGTTGAGACCTGATTTGTGACCTAGGATGTGATCTTTCTAGAGAATGTTGCATGTGCACTCGAGAAGAATGTGTATTCTGTTGCTTTGGGATGGAATGTTCTGAATATATCTGTGAGGTCCATCTGGGCCAGTGTGTCATCTAAAGCCTTTATTTCTTGTTGATATTTTGCTTAGATTATCTGTCCATTTCTGTGAGGGGGGTGTTAAAGTCCCCAGCTATTATTGTATTATTGTCAGTGTGTTTCTTTGATTTTGTTATTAATTGGCTTATATAATTGGCTGCTCCCTTGTTAGGGGTATAGATATTTACAACTGTTAGATCTTCTTGTTGGATAGACCCTTTAAATAGTGTCCTTCCTCATCTCTTATTATAGTCTTTGGTTTAACATCTAATTTTTCTGATATAAGGATTGCCACCCCACCTTTCTTTTGATGTCCATTAGCATGGTAAATGGTTTTCAACCCCTTCACTTTCAATCTGGAGGTGTCTTTGGGTCTAAAATGAGTCTTTTGCAGACAGCATATTGATGGGCCTGTAAGGTGACTGTTTCTGTATATTGTCTCTGTTCTTTTCTGTTCAGTGTTACTTTTAGGCTCTCTCTTTGCTTAGATGACCCCTTTCAATATTTCTTGTAGGGCTGATTTGGTGTTCGCAAATTCTTTTAGTTTTTGTTTTTCCTGGAAGCTTTTTATCTCTACTTCTATTTTCAGTGACAGCCTAGCTGGATATAGTATTCTTGGCTGCATCTTTTTCTCATTTAGTGCTCTGAATATATCATGCCAGTCCTTTCTGGCCTCCAGGTCTCTGTGGATAGGTCAGCTGCCAACCTAATGTTCCTACCATTATAGATTACAGACCTCTTGTTCCGAGCTGCTTTCAGAATTTTCTCTTTGAGTCTTGTGAGATTTACTATTAGATGTCAGGGTGTTGACCTATTTTTATTGATTTTGAAGGGGGTTCTCTGTGCCTCCTGGATTTTGATGCCTGTTTCCCTCCCCAAATTAGGGAAGTTCTCTGTTGTAATTTTCTCCAGTATACCTTCTGCCACCCTCTCTCTTTCTTCTTCTTCTGGGATCCCACTTATTCTAATGTTGTTTTGCTTTATGGTATCACTTATCTCTCACATTCTCCCCTCATGATCCAGTAGTTGTTTATCTCTTTTTTTTCAGCTTCTTTAATTCTCCATCATTTGGTCTTCTATATCACTAATTCTCTCTTCTGCCTCATTTATCCTAGCAGTTAGAGCCTTCAGTTTTGATTGCACCTCATTAATAGCCTTTTTGATTTCGACTTGGTTAGATTTTAGTTCTTTTATTTCTCCAGAAAGGGATTCTCTAGTATCTTCTATCCTTTTTTCAAGCCCAGCTAGTATCTTTATAATTGTCATTTTGAACTCTAGTTCTGACATCTTACTAATGTCTGTATTGGTTAGGTCCCTGGCAGTCAGTACTGCCTCTTATTTTTTATTTATTTATTTATTTTTTTTTGAGGTGTTTTTCTGTCTTGTCATTTTGTCTGGAGGAGAATAGATTAATGAGAGAAAAAATGCTTAAAAAATGCTAAAAGGGTAACAACGACCCCAGAAAATTATACACTAAACAAATCAGAAGAGACCCAAAACCAAGGGGGAAAGAAAGGGGAAAAAAAAAGGAATATGATCAGGCTGGTGAATAGAATGAAACACTTTTTTCAAGAATGAAAAAAATTAAAAGAAAAAAAAGAGAGAGAATGTGATCAGGCGGAAGCCTAGGACAACGTCATACACTGGATTTAGGGTATATTTTGGTCTGTTAGAAGAAACTGTATCCCAAAATTTTAAAGAAAAAAAAATACACACACACACACACACACACACACACAATAAAGTTAAATACAATGAAAGGATAGAATATACCTGTAAAAATGAAAAATTAAAAAAGCTTTTAAAAAAGGAATTGATAAGATGTCTGTTGAAAAAGGAAAGAAGAAAAATTCAGATAAAAAAATAGAAAAAGAAAATTTAAAAAGTTAACTTTGAAAGACTAAAGCATCATGGGAAAAAAGCCATGAATTCTATGTGCTGTATTCCCCTAGAGCTGGGGTTTTGCACTTCTCATTGATCAGTAAACTTGGTCTTGGCTGGATTTTCTTGCTCGATCTTCTGGGGGAGAGGCCTGTTGCAGTGATTCTCAAATATCTTTGCCTGAGGGGAATTGCCCTGCCCTTGCCAGGGGCCAGTCTAAGTAATCTGCTTGGCTTTGCTCTCAGTAGCTTTTGTTCCCTGAAAGCTTTCTGTACAGCTTTGGAGGATGAGAGTGAAAATGGCAGCCTCCCAATCTCCAGCCCCGGAGGAGCTGAGAACTCAGGGCTCCACTCCTCAGTGAGCCCTCAGAGAAAAGCTGTCTATCACTCCCATCTCCCCAGTCTCTGGCCACCCGTGCTCACCCGGCCTGTGACCGAGCACTTCTATCTCTGGCACATGACCCTGTTTGGAGTCTCCAAACCCAGCAAATTCCTGCGTTGTGCTCCTGCACCGCTCCTCCCTGGGGAGGAAGGGGAGTCTCCCTGGATCTGCCACTTGTTGGATCCCTTCTCAAAGAGCAGTGGCCCGACTGTGCCACAGAACACAGTTTATGGCAACCCTGAACTGAGAGCCCACTCCTTGGCTCCATCTATGCAGCCGGCTTCCGCGCTCCGATACTTGGGGGCTCTGCCACACTCAGGCACCCCCAGTCTTTCTGTGAACCCAGGGGTCCTGAGACCACATTTTCTCAGCAAGGGTCCACCTCCCTCCCCCCGCCCCCCAATTAGCCACTGGAGTGACATCCCTTAGCGGAGCAGACTTCTTTTTTTTTTTTTTTTTAAGATTTTATTTATTTGTTTGACATAGAGAGAGATAGAGTGAGCACAAGCAGGGGGAGTGGCAGGCAGAGGCAGAGGGAGAAGCAGGCTCCCCACAGAGAAGGGGGAGCCTGATGTGGGACTCGATCCCCGGACTCCGCGATCATGACCTGAGCTGAAGGCAGTCGTTTAACCAACTGAGCCACCCAGGCGCCCAGTGGAGCAGACTTCTAAAAGTTCTGATTTTGTGCTCCACTGCTCTATCACTTGCCAGTAGCTGGCTGACGGAGGCTCCCTCCCCCCCCAACCCCACAGTCTATCTTCCCATATATCTCCGCACATCCTACCTTCCAGAAAGTAGTTACTTTTCTGTTCAGAGAGTTGCTGCTATTCTTTTCTTCAATCTCCTGTTGAGTTTGTAGGTGTTCTGAATGGTTTGATAACTATCTAGCTGAATTCCTGGGGCCAGATGAAATTTAGGTCTCCTATTCCTCCGCCATCTTGCTCCTCCTCTGCAGATAGGTCTTTTAAATAGGTAATTAAGATCAAATGAAGTTAAATGGGTGGGCCCTAATACAATCTTACTGGCATCCTTGTAAGAAGAGGACATTTGGACACACAAAGATAGCAGGTATTCACAAACAGTAGGAAAAGTCTATGTGATCACTCAGTGAGTGGTGCAAGAGTGCCATCTATAAGCCAAGAAGAGAGGGCTCAGAAGAAAACAAAGATGCCCATGCCTTGGTCTTGGACTTCTAACCTCCAGAACTTAAGAAATAAATTTCTGTTCTTTAAGGCACCCAGGTTATGGTATCATGTTATGGCAGCCTTAGAAAATTAGTACATTATACTAGTGGTAAACAGTCTAGTCTATAGCTGCTGAAGATGACTATACCAGTAATGTGAGTGAGATCCTCCTGATTGAACTAAATTCATTAAGAAATTCGGAGTGGACTGACAGACATCCGCAATTCAATTTCTTTGGACTTCAATATTTGTGAGGAAAGGAAACACGGAGCATTCTTCATTATATTAGATATGTGGATACGTGGTGCTCATTTGATTACATTTAGTTCGCTATGTTGAATAACACAGGTAGGTTTACTTTGAGATGGGTACTAGAGTGGCAGTTTTCCAAACTTGTAATGCAGTTAAATACTCTGATTAAGGCCCATGGCAAAGACTTCTGTCAATATATTTGGGCACGGGAGGACACAAGAACACCAGTTACTGTTATGAAGAGAACAGCCTTTAAGTGTGGTAGTCCTCCCCTGATGTGCTTTCATCTCTTCCACAAAGAAAGGCGTCATATCCCTGAACAATTATAGACTTGGTGACTTAGAACATTAAGCTAATAATTTAAAATTTTAAAAATAGGGGAATATCTAGAAGATGACACTGTAACCACAACAGGAATCTTTTATTTTTGCCTACCCCCTTTCCAACATCTCTCCTCCAAGAGAAAAAAATAAAAATACTTAGTCACAATTCTAGGCTCTCTGCTGGGCCATGTTCACTAATACTGGGCTCATTCTCATACACTTGGCCTTTATTATAGACGTTTTGCCTCCTGATTCTTTGTAGTAAATATAAGAAAGGCCAATGCTTAAGAGGAGGTTAGCTATCTCTTCTCTCAAGCTCCTACCTCTTTTTTCTCTTTTCTTCCTTCACTGTTCTATCTCACGTGGCTTGCTCTTTGTCTCACTATATCTAGCTAGCTAGCTAATTACCTTTTTCTCTGCTGACAAAAGAAGATACGAAGAGTTCTCTTCTTGATTGGACTAGTGGTGTCTAGGTATGATAATCGGAATGGCTCTGGCCATCTTAAAGACATGAGGGACATGAAAGAAGTTAGTTGATCTGCTGCTATGACAAAATATAGAAATAGAAGAAATGAAGTCTTGATAGTACTAATTATGAGATGATAAATGTCTCTTATTTTTACCCTAGGTGAGTTAATATTTTCTCTTTCTTGCAATTGAATCATTGCCACTGATTCACTGAAATATACCATTGAGTCAGTTGTTCTTTTCCTCTATAATTTGGCTGACTTGGGAATATACCATTTTCTAGAGAACCACCTCCTTTGCCATTGTTTCTCCTTGACAAATTACTCCCATTAATAGAAATTTGTTTTCATGAAATAGTTGAACATGTAGAGACAGATTTGCATGAATATGTTCATTTCAGAATTATTTACAATAGTTTATAATTAGAATCAACTTAAATGTTTATCAGTACAGAAGGCATTAAATAAAGTGTGATACATTCATACCTTAGACAATAAAAAATCGTTAAAAAGAAAGTTATAAAAATCAACTGATGTTGGGCACCTGGGTGGCTCAGTTGGTTAAGCGACTGCCTTCGGCTCAGGTCATGATCCTGGAGTCCCGGGATCGAGTCCCACATCAGGCTCCCTGCTCAGCAGGGAGTCTCCTTCTCCCTCTAACCCTCTTGCCTCTCATGCTCTCTCTCTCATTCTCTCTCTTTCAAATAAATAAATAAAATCTTTAAAAAATCAATTGATGTAGAAAAATATCCATAGCTTATTATTGAGTGAGAAACTAAAAGCAGAATTCAACAAATTTCTGAGCATGAACAAAATAATCATATGTTTATAAAAAATGTCATGGAATATTTATTTGACATTTATGCATATGAATAATAATAATACAAACAATAATGACCACTAACATTTATTAAATATCTGCTCAGAGCCAGGAACCCTGCTATGTGTTTTACATATATGATAGTAATTAATCCATAGCTCAAATAACATAGATATTATTATTATCTTCATTTATAGATGAGTAAAGTGAAATTCAGGGAGTAAAAAAGTTGTGTGGCCTAGTCATTGAGCAATAAGATCAAGGTTCATATTCAGGTCTATATAGCAGTTTATTATATTTTAACTTTTATATCATAACATACTATAGTATACCATTTACATATTATATTACATTATATCATATTATTATATTACATTATATTACATTATAGATATCTGGAATAATTACTTCTAAAAGGATAATAATAATTGCCTTTGGGTGGTAGAATAGTTTTTTCTTCATCACATTTTTCTGTATCATTACATTTTCTACAGCAAACATATTATTTCATTTTTCTTTAAACATGTATCACTTAAAAAGGGAAAGGAAATAAATATACAACATATACATTTATAAATTATAATAAAAATGCATCATAAAATGCTTTTCCTATCTCTTTCACACAGGTGTCAGGAGGAGTATTTCTAGCTCCAGATCTACTTGGCTCTATAACTTTAGGAAGTCCCTGAACTTCTTAATTTCCTCACATGCAAAGTAGATATAATGTTACTTAGCTCTCCTTCAAACAGTTGTTGTAAAGATTTAATGAGGTAGTGAGACATCAAAGAGCTTGGGAAGTTTTAAAGCATGCTAAAACTCTTCCAGGGTATTATTATTCTTTATTGTCTTCATATTGAAACATATTTTAAATGTGTATTGGGGTTTTAAAAAGTTCAGTGTCTTGAAATCAGAATATAGCTTATGTCTTTGTTTCCTAATTTAGATAATGGAATGATAATATTGACCTTTTAAATCACTGTGGGAGTATGTAGATAAACCATACATAAAGAATTTTGCACCATAAATTCTAACACAATATAGGGCCTATATAGGTGTGTGTGTGGGGGGGGGGGGGATGCATGTGCATGTTTTAAACTAAAACGTTCCAGTGGAAAGTAAACTTCTCTTTGGAATTCTCTTCTAATATAAACTCATATTTTTGCTCAAAGGAAAAACAGGAACAATAAATGTGCAATCTGGTTCCCTAAGGAAAAGCAAATCCATATTTAAGAGCTTTCAACACAAGCTCTAATACACTATCTAGTTTGTCAGAGGGGATATATTTATTAGCATAATAAAAGAGTACCAGGAAATTGCAAAATAGTAACTAATTGTCTTCTCTGCCTTCCTTCTTGGAAACAAAAATGTCACAAAAGTTCATGAACACACATGAGACCTTTTCATTCTGTTGTTTCTAAGTTTGCTTTTTTTCACTACTCTTCTATTGTGAATCTGAGAAGGAATTGTCTTCTGAGGAGGAAGAAAACATGGTTCAAAGGGCTAATTTTCTACTGTTCACTGGATCCTGGAGTAACCATGTAATCAGCTGAGTATTCTCCTCCATCTCTTGATTACATTTTTTAGTTTTTATTTTTTTTTTAAAGATTTTATTTATTTATTTACTTGACAGAGAGAGAGAGTGGGAGAGGGAGAAGCAGGTTCCCCACTGAGCAGGGAGCCCCATGCAGGGCTTGATCCAGGAACTCCGGGATCATGACCTGAGCCAAAAAAGGCAGACGCTTAACCAATCAAGCCACCCAGGCACCCCTAGTTTTTATTTTAATTCCAGTTAGTTCATATATTGTGTAATATTTGTTTTGGATGTACAATACAATGATTCGAACTTGCATACATCACCCAGTGCTCAATTGCAACAAGTGTAGTCCTTAATCCCCATCACCTATTTAACATAATTCCCATTCCCTCTGGTAACGTCATTTCTCTATAATTAAGAATCTGGGGGTTTTTTTGGTTTGTCTCTCTCTGCCTGTCTTTTTATTCCTCATTTGTTTTGTTTCTTAAATTCCATATATTAGTGAAATCATATAGTATTTGTCTTTCTCTGATGACTTATTTTGCTTAGCATAATACTCCCCTAGCTCCATCCACATCATTGCAAATGCAAGATTTCATTCTTTTTTATGGCTGAATAATATTCCATTGTGTGTGTGTGTGTGTGTGTGTGTGTATATTTATATTTACACAATGGAAGTGATATAATATATGTACAATACATATATGTACTGGAATTTATATTTAAATTTATATTTATACAATGGACGTGATATATATATATATATATATATATATATAAAATACATATATTGTCTATCACTTTTTCCTTATCCATTCATCAATCAATGGACACTTGGGCTGCTTCCATATCTTGGCTATTGTAAATAATGCTGCTATAAATATAGGGATGCATGTATCCCTTTGAATTAGTGTGCTTGTATTCTTTGGGTAAATACCCAATAGTACAATTGCTGAACCGTAAGGTAGTTCTTTTTTTAGCTTTTTGAGGAATGGTCTGTACTGTTTTCCACAGTGACTACACCAGTTTGCTTTCCTACCAGCAGTGCACTAGTGTTCCTTTTTCTTCACATCTTTGCTAACCCCTGTTTTTCTTGTGTTGTTGATTTTCTGATGGGTGCGAAGTGATATCTCATTGTAGTTTTGATTTGTATTTCTGGATGGTAAGTGATGATGAACATCTTTTCATGTGTCTCTTGGCCATCTGGATATCTTCTTTGGTGAAATGTCTATTCATGTCTTCTGCCCATTTTTTAAATTGGATTATTTGGTTTTTGGGTGTTGAGTTTGTTAAGTTCTTTATCTATTCTAATCCTTTATTAGATACGTCATTTGAGAATATCTTCTCCCATTCCATAGGTTGCCTTTTAGTTTTGTTGAGTGTTTCCTTCACTGTGCAGAAGATTTTTATTTATGCAATCCCAATAGTTTATTTTTGCTTTTGTTTCTCTTACCTCTGGAGACATACCTAGAAAAAAGTTGCTACAGCTGATATCAAAAAGGCCACTGCCTGTGTTCTCGCCTAGGATTTTTATGGGTTCAGGTTTCAGATTTAGGTCTTTAGTCCATTTCGAATTTATTTTTTATGGTGTAAAAAAGTGGCCCAGTTTCTTTTGAATGTTGCTGTCCAGTTTTCCCAACACCATTTTTTGAAGAGACTCTCCTTTTCCCATTGGATATTCTTTCCTGCTTTGTTGAAGATTAATTGACTATATGGTCATGGGTTTATTTCTGTGTTTTCTATTCTGTTCCATTGATCTATGTGTTTATTTTTGGGCCAGTACAATACTGTTTTGATCACTAAAGCTTTGCAATATAACTTGAAGTCTGGAATTGTGATGCCTCCAGCTTTGCTTTTTAATTTTTTTAATTTTAATTTTCTTAGGATTGTTTTAGCTATTTGGTGTCTTTTGTGGTTCCATACAAATTTTAGAATTGTTTGTTCTAGTTCTATGCAAAATGCTGTTGGTATTTTGATAAGGATTGGATTAAATGTAGATTGCTTTAGGTTAGATATTTTAACAATACTTGTTCTTCCAACCCATGAGCATGAAATGTCATATCTTTACATTTCTTTGTTTTATCTTCAATTTCTTGAAAAAGTGTTTTATAGTTTTCAGAATACAGGTCTTTCACCTCTTTGGATAGGTTTATTCCTAGGTATCTTATTTTTGGTGCAATTGTAAATGGGGTAGTTTTCTTAATTTCTCATTTTTCATTTTGTTTCATTATTGGTGCATAGAAATGCATCAGATTTCTGTACAGTGATTTTGTATCTTGTGATTTTACTGAATGTGTTTATCAGTTCTAGTAGTTTTTTTGATGGAATCTTTGGGTTTTCTGTATAGAGTATGTCATCTGCAAATAGTGAAAGTTTTGCCTCTTCATTACCTTTTTGGATGCCTTTTATTTCTTTCTGTAGTCTGATTTCTGTGGCTAGGACTTCCAGTACTTTGTTAAATAAAAGTGGTGAGAGTGGACATCCTTGTCTTGTTCCTGACCTTAGGGTAAAAGCTTTTTCACCATTGAGTATGATGTTAGCTGTGTGTGTGTGTGTGTGTGTGTGTGTGTGTGTGTGTGTTTTGTATATGGCCTTTATTATGTTGAAGTATGTTTCCTCTAAACTTACTTTGTTTAGTGTTTTATCATGAATTGATATTGTACTTACTCAAAATATTTTTCTGCATCTGTTGAAATGATCATATGGTTCTTATCCTTTCTCTTACTGATGTAATGCATCACATTGATTGATTTGCAAATATTGAACTACCCTTAGAACCTAGGAATAAATTCCACTTGATCATGGTAAATGATACTTTTAATGTATTATTGAATTTGGTTTGCTAGTATTTTATTAAGGATTTTTGCATCCATATTCATCAGGGATATTGGCCTGTAGTTCTCTTTTTTAGTGGTGTCTTTATCCCGTTTTGCTATTAGAATGATGTTGCCCTCATAGGATGAACTTTTAGGTTTTTCTTCCTTTTCTATATTTTGGAATAATTTAAGAAGGATAGGTATTAACTCTTCTTTGATCATTTCATACAATTCATCTGTGAAGTCATTTGGTCCTGGACTTCTGTTTGTTAGGAATTATTTGATTACTGATTCAATTTCTTTGCTGGTTATTGGTCTATTCAAATTTTCTGTTTCTTCCTTTTTCAGTTTTGGAAGTTTATATGTTTCTAGGAATTTATCCATTTCTTCTAGGTTGTCCAATTTGTTGGCGTATAGGTTTTCATAATATTCTTTTATAATTGTTTGTATTTCATGGTGTTGGTTCTTATTTCTCCTCTCTCATTTGTGATTTTATTTGAGTACTTTGTCTCTTTTTTTTTTTTTTTTTGGTAAGTCTGGCTAGAATTTTATCAGTTATATTAATTTTTTCAAAAAACCATCTCCTGGTTTCATTGATCTGCCCTATTGTGTTTTTGTTTTGTTTAATTTGTTTGTTGTGGGTTTTTTCTCTATCATTTATTTTTGCTCTAATCTTTATTTCCTTCCTTCTGCAGGTTTTAGGTTTTGTTCGTTATTCTTTTTCTAGTTCCTTTATGTATAAGGTTAGCTTGTTTATTTGAGATTTTTGTTGCCCTTGTGATAGGCCTGTATTGCTGTCAACTTCCCACTTAGAACCACTTTTGCTGCATCCCAAAGGTTTTAGAGTATTGTGTTTCATTTGTTTCCAAGTACTTTTTCATTTCTTTCTTTATTTCCTAGTTCACCCATTCATTGTTTAATAACATGTTATTTAACCTCCATGTATTTGTGGTCTTTTCAGATTATTTCTTGTGATTGGCTTCTAGTTTCATAGCACTATAGTCAGAAAAGATATGTGGTATGACTTTGATCTTCTTGAATTTGTTGAGGCTGGTTTTGTGGACTAATGTGTGATCTTTTCTGGAGAATATTACATGTGCACTTGAAAATAACGTGTATTCTGCTATTTTAGGATGGAATGTTCTGAATATATCTGTCAAATCTGTCTAGTCCAGTGTGTCATTCAAAGCCATTGTTTCCTTGTTGATGTTCTATTTAGATGATCTGTCCATTGATGTAAGTGGGGTGTTAAAGTCCCTTACTATTATTGTGTTATTATCAATTAGCTCCTTTATGTTTGTTATTAACTTTTTATGTATTTGGGTGCTTCTATGTTGTGTGCATGAATATTTACAATTGTTATATCTTTTTGTTGGATTGTCCCCTATATTATTGTACAGTGTCCTTTTTTTGTCTCTTGTTACAGTCTTTGTTTTAAAGTTCATTTTTTCCAATATAAGTATTGCTACTCTGACTTTCTTTTGACATCCGCTTGTATGATAGATATTTCTCTCTCCCCTCACTTTGAATCTGCAGGTGTCCTTAGGTCTAAAATGAATCTTTTGTAGGCAGCATATAGATGGGTCTTGTTTTTTTTAATCCATTCTGTCACCCTATGCCTTTTGATTAGAGCATTTAGTCCATTTATATTCAAAGTAATTATTGTAAGCTATGTATTATTTGACATTTTATTACTTGTTTTGTGGTTATTTCTGAAGATTTCTGTGATCCTTTCTTGTCTTTCTCTCTTTCATGTTTTGCTGATTTTCTTTAGTGATATATTTAGATTTATTTCTCTTTATTCTTTGCATGTTTATTAGTGTTTTTTTTTACATATAGTTACCATTAAGTTTGGATATAACCTCTTCTGCATATAGTGGTATATATCAAGTTAATGATTGTTTAAGTTTGAACCCATTCTTTTCTCCTCTTCTCCCCAAATTTTAGGTATATGTTATTATATTTTATATCCTTTTTTGTGTGTGAGTTCCTTGACAGATTTTTTACAGAAATAACCATTTTTATTGCTTTTGTGTTTCCTATCTTTATACTGTCAATTTTGGTCTCTTTTTTCCACTCAAAGTGTCCCTTTTAATATTTCTTGCAGGTCTTATTTAGTGGTCACAAACTCCTTTAGTTCTTGTTTGTTTAGGAAACTCTTTATCTTTCCTTCTGTTCTGAATGACAACTTTGCTGGATAGAGTATTCTTGGCTACAGATTTTTCCTATTCAGCCCTTTGAATAGATCATGCCATTCCCTTCTAGCTTGGAAAGTTTCTGTTGAAAAATTTCCTGCTAGCATTATGGGTTTTCCCCTGTAAGTTACTGACTTCTTTTGTCTTGCTGCTTTTTAAGATTTTTTTCTTCATCACTATACTATAGAAATTTAATTACAATATGTATTGATATGGGTCTGCTTTTGTTGATTTTGATGGGAGTTCTCTGTGCTTCCTGGATCAGGTATTAGGGAAGTTTTTAGCTGTTATTTCTTCAGATAAATTTCCCAGCCCCTTTTCTTTTTTCTTCTTCTTTGACTCTAATAATACAAATGTTACTAGGTTTGATGGAGTCACAGCTCTCTAAGTCTGCTCGCATTTTGTATAATTCTTTTTTTCTCTCTTTTGTTCAGCCTGGTTACTTTCCATTACCCATTTTCTAGTTACTAATTCATTCCTCTGCTTCTTCCATCCTGCTGTTCATTACACCAAGTGTGTTTCTTATTCTGTTTATTGAGCCCATCATCTGTGCTGTTATTCCTTATCTCTGAGTTAAGGGTCTCACTCATGTCTTCTACACTTTTCTCAAGCCCAGTGAGTATCCTTATGATCATTGCTTTAAATTCTCTATCAGTCATGTTACTTATATCGGTTTCACATAGATCTCTGGCCTTGGCTTTGTCCTCTTCTTCATTTGGGATAAATTTCTCTGTCTTCTCATTTTGTCTGCCTCTTTGTATCTGTTTCTCTGTGTTAAGAAAGTCAGCTTTGGGCACCTGGGTGGCTCAGTCAGTTAAGCATCTGCCTTCAGCTCAGGTCATGATCCCAGAGTCCTAGGATCAAGTCCTGTGTCAGGCTCCCTGAGCAGTGGGGAGTCCGCTTCTCCCTCTACCCCTTTCCCCTGCTCATGATCTCTCTTTCTCTCATGCTCTATTTCTCTCAAATAAATAAAATAAAATAAAATAAAATAAAATAAAATAAAATAAAATAAAATAAAAAGAAAGTCAGCTATATCTTTTGCTGTTGAAAGTAGTGACTTTATGAAGAGGAGGTCGTGGAGTGCCCTGCAGTCCAGTGTTCCCCATTCACCAGAACCCGGCACTTCAGGAGAGTATCCTATATGTGTTGTTTATGCCCTGATGTTATGTCTGAGTCTCTTTCCTTTCAGTGCAGTCATGTGCACTGACTCTCTCTGCCTATTGCGGGCTGTGCTTGCCCTCTGTGGTGTTAGTGGGACACAGGCAGATCAGCTGTGAGGTGGCATGCTCACCCGGGAACTTAGAAGCAAGGCAGTGATGTTAGCAAAATTTGCCGTGGGCCACTAGTCCTATGTCAGATTCCTCAAAGTGCTGGTGTGGCTGGGGGCTGCAAGACTGAATGCAGCTAAGTGCAGCTGAGCATGGCGTGCATAGGTGGCTGGGGGCTCATGGGTGGGCCCTGTGCTGTGGCTGGGTGGGGCACCTGTGCAGCTTTAACAACATTTGCTCTGAGCTTTGGGCCCAGGCTACAAGTGTCTGTGTAGCCTCACCTTCCACAGGTGGCTCTGTGTTTATGCTGAGGGGCAGGGGAGAAAAATGGCACCTGCCAGCTCCCTTGTTTTCAAAAAATTCCCCCAACATGCTCAGAAGTCAGTATGAGCAAATCTGTCTCCTGTTTGACTCCAGTGTTGTATAAACTACCATTTTTATGTTACCTCTCTATGCAGGCTGCTATCTCTTTAAGGGTGGTGACCCAGCTATCACTTGCCCTCTAGGCTCACCTACTGCTTAGTCAGTTGACTTTTAAAGCCCCTTGTTCTGGGGCGCCTGGGTGGCTCAGTTGGTTAAGCGACTGCCTTCGGCTCAGGTCATGATCCCGGAGTCCCAGGATCGAGTCCCGCATCGGGCTCCCGGTTCAGCGGGGAGCCTGCTTCTCCCTCTGACCTTCTCCCCTCTCATGCTGTTTCTCTCTCTCTCTCTCTCTCTCTCAAATAAATAAATAAAATCTTTAAAAAATAAATAAATAAAAATAAAAATAAAGCCCCTTGTTCCAAGTCCCACTGGTTTCATACACTCACAGAATCCAGCCCCTGTGGTTTTTAAAGCCAAACACTATGGGAATTATTCTTCCCCATGTGAGTTCCCTGGTGTGAAGGCCCATTTCTTTGCCCTCTCTACATGCAGCTCCCTCCCTCCTGCAGGCATCCTTTCTCCACTTTTCTGACCTTCCTAACCTTTCAGATACAGCTTCTCTTTGTTTAGTTGTGGAATTTGTTCTGGTAGTCTTTGGATTGCTCTCTGGTTTATTGACTTGGATGTGGATGATATCCAGTTGTGAACATGGAACAGGGTGAGCAGAGGGTCCTTCTACTACACAGTCTTCCTACGCTCCTCCACATTTCTAGTATTTGAATCAAAAGTCTTCAGCTGGGTAATGGGTTAGCCTGGTGATGGGTATTAAAGAGGGCACATTCTGCGTGGAGCACTGGGTGTTATGCACAAACAATGAATCATGGAACACTACATTAAAAACTAATGATGTAATGTATGGTGATTAACATAACAATAAAAAATTTTTTAAAAAAGTCTTCAGCTGGGAAAACAGATAAGGAAATCCTATGGAAAGTATCTAATAGCTTATTTACTGTAGAAACCCTAAATAATATTTCCTCATTATAAGCATCCTCATAAAAGAGCATTTATTTTGCATTTATATGCTCAGCTTACCTGATAGGAAATGCTTCATTATTTCTTTTTCCAGTCCTTCCTGTTCCATAACTGATAACTGAGCTGCTGAGTGAGCATGGGACTGGAATAAGCTATGAACAAAGAGAGTTCCCAAACAATATCTCAGTTTCTGAACATTTTTGATGCTCTTTCATGCCATTCAAATTCTCCCTTTCCTATGTCCTAGGGATAAGTTCTCTGTGACCTGACAGTATATCTGATAAACTAAAGTCTAATAGTGAACTAATGGCTATTAATGGGTAATGTTACTCCTTCCAGGAGATTTATATTCAATTTAAACAGGTCATTTGAAAACAAAATTTTAGTCTTAAAAGTGTCATTATAATGATAATTTTGAGTGCCCCCAGCAGATGTGTAGTGGTTTGTGATGGAGGAATTGATGAATAAAAGACTGAAAAGTAAGTAGGCTTTTTCTCTCCAATCTTTACATATAACTATGGCATTCTGGTAGTATAAGCTAAACATTTCTCTCTAGGAGTCTGTGATCTGATGCATTTACCAATGAAAGGTGGTCTGGAGAATTGGAGACACTAACAACTGCATAGGCAACATATCAAATGGGTAAAACATAAGATTTGGAAGTGGTTAGTGGCCAGATTGGAAAAATATTGAGTCAAGACTAATATCCACAGGGTCTGGATAAGGGTGAAGTGTCCAGGTCTCCTTGTCTAGAAAAGGAGAGGATTCAGATATATTGATGGAAAAGAGGCATTTAAGCCAGGATGATGTGAGCATTCCAGACACATAGGGTGGGCCAAGAGGAAATAGAGCAGTGATAATTTTAAGATGTGAGTATGGACTAGTTGATAGGAAAGAGAATAACAGGAAAAGAAAGAGCTGGGAAAGAGCATTTGGAATAACTGCATTAATATAAATATTGAGTTAGAGACTTGCATGAATTGAATTTGGAGCCTTGGCTCAATAATCAGTGACAAGTAGCAAGAACTGTTACTGCCCACAAACTTCTCAAGTGAATAAAGTTAATTTTGATGGCCTCAATCTTTCCTTTCTTCTTGTTGCCTCAGTTTTCTGCTTTTCATCTTCCCTCAACCAGTAGTATCTGGAAAGATTACTTAAATAATTCACCATAGGAAAAAATTTCCATCAAAGGTAAGTGGGTTACCCTTCCAAAATAAATTTGCATGTTCGCAGGGGATGAGACCTTAATCTTATTTTTTAATTATTTAGTTCCAGTCCTATGTGTTTATGTCAGAGACATCATGCCCATTTGGGGATTGTTCTATATACCCTGCCATGCATCTGACTGCCTTTGAGGGCAGACCTGAGCTCACTCTAAGGTAGGTTAATTTTCATGATGTTAAGAACTTCAAGTACTCGAACAAGAAGGCTGATTGGAATTCCCATGCTCTGAGGACTTGCCAAAAGACATCTAATTAAAAAAAAAAAAAATCAGTGACATCCCCTGAGAGATTTTTCCTTCCTGGCTATGCACAAATTAAGTCAAAAGAGCTAAGGGGACTATGTACATAGATTGACACACTGATATTCTCAACATAGTCAAGAGGCTGAAAGGCAAGTCCCAGGGGATGTTCTGAGGTCTAGAGACCTATGCACATTTTTCAGTATTTATATTTAGGTTCTAATTTCTAGTCTACCTTTTACCCAATGGAAAGAATCTTAAATCTTCTTTTCTCGGTCCCTAATTGGCACCTTTGCAAGTTTATATCTATGTACACCTCCTGAGAATTGTAGAACTTACTTGATTTGATTTTTAAGAGCCCCAGAAACCTCATTATAGCATGGATCCCCTTTTCAGCACTAGCTTTAAAGCCCATACTGCTTTCTTTAACTCACCTTCCTATGGATTAAAGAAATGACAATAAGAAATAAATTGTTTGCTTTTGACACCTTTCATAACACCCGAGTCTGACTTTCAAAAAGTTATTTCTAGCAAAAATAGGGAGGGTTTGTTCTGGGCCCTACCTTTTAGCACAGACCAGCCATGTAAGAGAAACAACTGCAGGAGGAATGTGTCATATTCCCAGAAGGAAAGGGGGATGTTTAGTTTATAGAAAAGGAGGCATGCTGTGGACAGATCATTTCTTATATTCTTGAGAAGTATGTCAAGTAGATGAGGAAATAAGAATCAATGCAAGAAACTACAGGGAGACATATTTCAGTTCAGTATAAAGGCTAACTGTCTAAAATGATTGTCTCAGTTGTCTTGGATGACATAAATGTCCTCAGAAAGTGAAAAGCTCCCTGTCACTGGAACATTTGAATTGTTGCAAACTAGCTTCAAGCACTAGATAGGGGTGGTAAAAGATTTTTAAGAGACCTGTAAACCTGCAGATTTTATCTTTACCCTTTTTTTCTCCAATTTCTCTTATCCAAGCTTTTATGTTTCTTCTCCATTCAACATTTTATTTCCTCCCAAACCTTTGTTATTCATGTCATCATACTGTAACCTGGGAATATATATTTACAGTAAGGAGCCCGTGACTTGATATGTTACTCTTCTCAGGAATATTTGCAATTCAAAAGAATAAAGCAGGGAGAGGGTAAATCTTAACTAAAAGAAATGAATCGCTATCCCTGAAAATTAGAAAGTAACATAAACATGGCAAGAAGAAAGTTTTAAGCAAAAAGGGATGCAGTGTTCCTCAACAGAAAACATAATTGTGATTGCTTACTTTGTACAAATATGAAATGAAACCTTAGAAAACTTAAGTATGTTTTCTAATAATCTAACAAATATTTACTCTTTGCCAAATATTTTAAAACATTACATTTACATCAAACAAATCATTTCTAGTTTAACATTATTAAAAATAGATAAAATGAGATTGTCAGAACTGTTTTCAGCAAATTTCAATACAGTGTGATAGGGTAGAAAAACACATGAATTAGAAGCTGACACAATCTAGGTCCTAATTCTGGTTTTCACATTAATAATCTGGGTACCTTAAGCATAGCACCTTATTCTGTGAGATACCATGTTCCAACCTTTATGATGGGAGGGTTGAAATAATCACTAAGATCCCTTCCAGCCCCAGATCACATGTTCTAAGTGTACTTTGGGCTAGAGGTTAAGAAAGCTTCCCCTCTTCTGAACTATTAGCCAGTGGTGGACACTAACCCAAGTGTCCTGCATTGTGGAAAATACATTCATTCAGAATCAGGTTAAATCCTTTGAGATTCATTCCTATTTAGAAACAGAAGGCATGGTCACAAGGAGGTAGACACAAATGATTTCTACTTGAATTACAAATATAAGTCCCTATATTTTTGCCATTTTTTGATCCCTTTTTGTCATTTAAATCTATTAAAACAAGATGGCAACCCAGTGACCATGCTAACATGTCCTGCCCATATAAGTTTCAATGCCAAACTCAATAATGAATCATGTGCTTCATGAAAGAAATCAAATTTTGAGCAACAAGTAGAAGAAAGGAGTATAACTGAACCAATATGCTAAGTACAATGCAGTAAAAATGATTATAGATTCCTTCCTCTCTTCCCCATGGATTTATCATGCAATGGTAAAGAAAAATAAATTTAAATATTACCATGATGCACAACCTCTTATTTAAGTCAAAATATAGCATCCAAAGACAAAACATGAGTGTGGTTGTGTTCCAATAAAACTTTATGTACAAAGAGAGACAGTCGATCATATTTGGCACTGGGAGCTATGGTTTGCTCACACCTATATTAGAATGTACTTTATTAGGTATATGTTATAATTGGGTAAAGTTAGAGTAGGACAGTATTTGAGTTACAGAGCCAGATATATAAAAAATGATTGATTTTTCAAAACCACTTTCCATTTCACTGTAATTAGCAAGTCCCTTGCTTGCAAACTTCTCCTGTCTCCTGAATTTCAGTGATGTCTAAAACAGATTTATCAAGTCAGAGAACCTAAAGAAAAGTATCCGTGGGTTTAAAAGAAAAGAAAGGAAACATATTATCAACATAGTTAAAAAGTCTGTAGAACTTAATATTTAGTATTTCAATCTATATAAATGGAAGTGGAGAACAACTTTCAGAAGGGCAACACTGCATTCAAGAATGGTGTCTATTATAATGAAATGTCAGTCACCTTACCTCCATTTCCCCAGTGCATGGCATGTGATGTTGAAGAGTAAACATACATGTGTGATGCCCCAGAAAGCAAGGCTACATTGTAAAAACTTATCTTTCAAAGCATAGGAAACTCTTGTGAAATATTAGTCTATGAGGATATGGTCATGGTATTCTAAACAAATGATAAGTTAATTCCAAGACGGAGGAGATAGACCAGTATGGTAGGAGAAGAGAAATGAGGCTAAACTCAATATCAAGGAGAATGCAAGAAGAGAGAGCAAAGTTCTATTCCAAGATAATACATAGTAGACATACTATGTAAAGTTACCCTTTTTCATTTTTATGCAGGTTAACATTCTGGTGACTTACATTTCTGTTGACAAAGAATCAGATATTTTTTTGTTTTTTAATTTGGCCAGCTTCTCAGAATCTCAGTACTTTCTCTTCTTCTATGAAAAATTATTTTCTCAAAGTCTGACTCAAAAAGGCTATGGGAGGAAGGCAGTTAGTTTTTAAATAACAGAGAAATTTTCCAAAATAAACATCTGATATCAGTAAGACTGAAATAACTGATGACCTAACTAGTTGTGTTTCCCATTCAATGTGGTCTTCAAGGCTATCTTTGGGCTTGAAATTTCTATTATTGAGTGATTTTTGCAACTCTTTTCTCTCCTTATGACCTTTACTAACAGAAGATTGGATCACTGATAATGGCTGCATGCCAGAATATTTAGTGTGTCACTCCAGTTTCTCAAAAGGCCTTGGCTATTCCACACCATCATTTAAAGCTGCACTTAGTCAAGTGCCATCAACATTAACTCAAGGGAAAAGATATATAGTTGATTGGCTACAGCTGCGTAAGAACAAGTCCTAGATAAGCAGGCAGAAATTTTGCTTCTATGGACACTGAGTGGAGAAACATTTGAGCACATTACTGAAACCTCCTGTATATTAGTTTCTTTCCTATAAAATAAATATTAATCACCTTGTCTACCTTATGGCTGCTAAAAAATAGATGTACTCTTTAATTCCTTTGAGAAGCACAAATGGCCACATATATATTTTATAATGGTTTTTGGTAATTTGGCCAAGAAAATAAAAATTATAATAAAAGCATAAAATGAAAATACAATAAAATATAAGATGAAAATAAAAATTATATTTTCTTTTTGTCTGAACTTTCACCAAGAGAGTGGAGATTGAGACAAGGGCTTGAGTTTATCTGAGAAGAGGAGAGGAAAACCAGTGCAAGAGGGCATTTTCATATTGGTTGCCAAGAATAGCAATCCTGTTGGATCTTTCCGGGAGTTATATAGAATGTGCCTCAAAATGACTTATCTGCAGGCTGGAAGAAGAGAACACTTATCTGTTAGTTGCTTCCCCCCACCGGTCTAGGTTTATCAAAGGGGTGATTACCTTCCTAGCACATTTAGGTTGTGCAGGCAGTGAGTGATAATGATTACTTCAGGTTTCCACGCTGAGTATCAAGCCCCAGGTGAGAGCCGGCTGCTGAGGTGAGGTGCTGCCCAGTAATATGTGCCTGAAGACAGCTGTTGAAGAAATGGCTGATAGAAAAGATGTACTAAGAGAACATGAGTCAGTGCATAAGAGGAGCTCAAGATACTACTTAAAAGTAGTATTAAGTAAGTCTTCCTGGCTCTGCTAGCAAACTGGGCATGTTCTTTCCTCGTTGTATTTTATCTTGTTCTTACCCACTTTGCTTAGAATCTTTTGCCACCTGTGAACACTATGTATGATCTCCTTCACATTTTTAACCTTATTCATTTAGAAATATTTACTGAGCACAGACCGTGTGCCAGATACTATCCTAGGCATAGATGGTTGGATCCAGCATCTCTCTGATTATTACTGAGGTGGAGCTTCTTTTCATAAACTTACTGTCTATTTTATTTTATAGTATTTTTCTCAAAAAATAAATAGATACATAAATATGGGAGGTGGGTATCTCTCAGATATAATTCCCAAAGTTGATATAGATACTATCAGGGAGTTGGGAGCATAACTTCCCACTCCTTAAATGTGGGCTGCACATAATGACACCCTTTCAAAAACACTGATGAGTAGTCTGGGGAAAGAGTACCTTAATGGAGGAGGGACCTGAAAAACCTGCTTCAGCTAGGTGATCAAGCTTAACGACGGTAATAGCACATTTTCAGACACATGCTGTTGATATGAGATGTTGTGAAATACATTTGTCTCCTGTGGTCTTACTTCCCAGTAATATTCCTCCAGGCTCATAATAAGAGAAATATCAGGTAAAACCCAATGTTTGGAGAACATTCTACAAAATTCCTGAGAAATACTCTAAAAATACCGAGGTCATCAAAAACAAGGAATGCCTCAGAAATTCTAACGAAGGGAGTCTTAAGGAGACACGAACGCTAAAATTAAGAGGTATTCTGAATGGGACCTTAGAGTTGAAAAATGTAAAACAGAAAATCTGAAAAAAGAATGAACCATAATTAATAGCAATATGTCATCATTGGTCCATGAGTTGTAATAATGTACATAATAATACGAGGTGGTAATAAGATAGGAAACTGACCCAGTCTACGTGTGAAATCCTGCTCTATCTTTGCAAATTTTCTGAAATTCTGAAAATTTTTAAAAATAATAATGTATGAAGGGGCACCTGGGTGGCTCAATCAGTTGAACATCCAACTCTTGGTTTTAGCTCAGGTTGTGATCTCAGGATTGTGAGATGAAGCCCCGAGTCAAGCTCTGTGAGCCTGCTTGGATTTTCTTTCTCCCTCTCTGTCCCTCCGCACCACCCCACCATACTCTCTCTCTCTTTCTTTCTAAAAAATAAAAAAATAAAAATGTATTAAGCAACATTTTTATATTTTAGCACATATTTTTTTTACATTTTTTACATTTTATGTATGTATGTATGTATGTATGTATGTATTTATTTATTTATGTTAATCATTACATACATTACATCATTAGTTTTTGATGTATTCCATGATTCATTGTTTGCATATAACACCCAGTGCTCCATTCAGTATGGCCCTCTTTAATACCCATCACCAGGCTAACCCATCCCCCCCAAGCCCCCCCTCTAGAACGCTCAGTTTGTTTCTCGGAGTCAATAGTCTCTCATGGTTCATCTCCCCCTCCGATTTCCCCCCCCTTCATTTTACCCTTCCTACTATCTTCTTTTTTTTTTAACATATAATGTATTATTTGTTTCAGAGGTACAGGTCTGCGATTCAACAGTCTCACAGGATTCACAGCGCTCACCATAGCACATACCCTCCCCAATGTCTTATCACCCAGCCACCGCATCCCTCCCACCCCCCACCACTCCAGCAACCCTCAGTTTGTTTCCTGAGATTAAGAATCCCTCATATCAGTGAGGTCATATGATACATGTCTTTCTCTGATTGACTTATTTCACTCAGCATAATACCCTCCAGTTCCATCCACATCGTTGCAAATGGCAAGATTTCATTCCTTTTGACGGCTGCATAATATTCCATTGTATATATATACCACATCTTTTTTATCCATTCATCTGTTGATGGACATCTTGGCTCTTTTCATAGTTTGGCTATTGTGGACATACCTGCTATAAACATCACGGTGCACATACCCCTTTGAATCCCTACATTTGTGTCTTTGGGATAAATACCCAGTAGTTAGCATATATTATTTTTAAATTATTTACCAAAATTACTATTAATTCCCCCATCACCTGGTTCTATTGTTTTGTTTCTTCAAGATAGGATTTATGACACACAGAAGTCAATAACCCTGGATAATACCTTATTTACAACAACACCTGTTTTATAGATTTCATGTAAATTAATAATGCACATGTGTATTTACTTATTATATATAATGTCATTTGGGAGGTTGGGCTATTTTGTTGTTCTTTATTTTTGTTTTGGTTGCTCTTGTTTTATTGGTATGGTTGTGTCCTGGGTTCACTTTCTAAAAAGCTTGTAACCAGAGATGCAGTTCAGGATTCAGACTTTAGTAAGTCTATTTCACTTAATGGTTGAATATATTCAGGAGACCGGTTTCTAAAAAATAATAGATAGATGGATAGATAGATAGACAGATGTAATTTTAAATACAATTATTGTGCTTTTGAAATTATTGAGCAAACCATCAAAGATATTTAATTCCCTCCAAATTCTTAACAAAGTATTTTCTTTTACCTTAGTAAGAATTTATGCCAAAAATTGAAGGGAGGCTTTTAAGTGTTGGTATAAATGACTAGGGAAAGAAACATGCCCTATCATAAACTTTAAGAAAAAAAATAGAAGGGGTATCTGGGTGCTCAGTTGGTTAAGCATCTCAGGTCTTGATCTCAGGGTCATGAGTTCAAGCCCCACATTGGGCTCCATGTTGGGTGTGGAACCTACTTAAAAAAAATAGGAAACAAAGGCAATATTCTTGGATATCAGATGATTTTTATAAAATTCCTACACCAAATATAAGATCATTACGTTAAGACAATGAAAAATGTAAGATTTTAAAAATTGAAATAAAATGTTGACCATCAAAGTTGACACTAAAATAAGTATGGAAAATGTATCCTGACAGTTTTAAAAATATAATAATGCTAAAACCTCTACATGTGACATAATCATCCATTGTAGTCCATCAAAAATGAATTAACTGGATATTAAAAGGAATTAAATTTTAAGTAACAGGAATAACTTTCTGGCTATGAAAGTGAAAGTATGAAGTTTGTTACTGAGTGAAGTTGAAAAATCTTACTTATCTGGAGATACTTTTCATCTATATGCCCTGCTTCTTGTTCTTTATTATGGGGAACTGTACCCCACAAGTTAAAATTTCTAGGCTTCCTTGAAAACTGGTTTCCGGATAGAGTCAGCCAATGAGAGAGTTGCAAGAGATTGGAAAACAAGAAGGAGTATCTCTGAGAATTTCTTCCCCACAGCAGTTCCTCTCTTCATGATTCTAATTCCCTCCAGGTGATTCCAATCTTAGGATGTGACTGTTTTCCTCCAACCCTAGGAAAGACACTGACTTCCTGCCAGTGCTAAGCTTTCATTGTTTCCAATACCTCTGTAAACAAATTCCCTTTATTAAATTCTATTATTATACCTGTCATGCATAGGTTCCATTTTCTTCCTAGACTCTGGCTGACATTGTACTCCCTGCCTTGCAGTAACACACTTATAGTTTATGTCACATTATTCCTATAAGGATCGCTCATTTAGTCAGTGAATTTTGGGTGAGTTTCAATGTACATTTGCAGGAGTCAATATTCTCCTGGTGATTATAGCAGACTATGTGTTGGGGGATGGGGTGGGATGTATATTTTTAAAAAGAATGCTCAAGTGAGTCTGGTATCCCTTCCTTAACATATGCCCTTATTCCTGTGGTGACATTCTTTGAATAAGATGATATTTTAGGTCTCTTAAAGATAGTGTATCCTTCAGTCATAATGTCACCTGCCTGTCTGAGCATCCTCTAATTCTGACAAGCAATCATGTCTCTAATTTTTCCCTGAGAGGAAGAAAAGAGCATAAGCAGGAATGTGATGCATCTCTGGGATAAGAAGTTTTGAATCATCTAATACAATTTTCAGATGCTTGCAACTGAGGTGAAAAAATCCACCTGTTCACCTGAATGCAGAATCAACATACTCTTCTGATTTAGGCTGAAAGGAAGATCAGCAGCAACTAACATTCTGAGAGTAGATTTTAGTGCTCAAAACAACCCTAGGGTATGGCCTAGGAATAGCACAGTGGGTGGAATCTGACTTGAGCTAGCACTTCATTTATAGTTCAAAGACAACTGCTCCCAAGAGAGTAAAGCAAGGTTTCCACAACCCCAAAACATCTAAGGGGAATAGTGGTAGAAATTACCTGAATGTTTGTTCCAGGAATCAAACAGGCACACTAATGAACCAAGTCTTGCAGAAAATGATGAGTAAGATGGAAATTATTTTTTTTTCTTTCACCAAATAGAATTTAGATGAGAGCAAAGATAAGGCTCTGAAGTCTTACTCTCTGTCTTTGATTCCAAATTATAGTATTTCCTAGTTGTGTGATCTTTGATCACTTAACCTCTCTAAGCCTCACTTTGTACATCTATAAAATGGAATACGAATAATAGCTTTAACTTAATATTTGAGAGAATTGAATGAAATAGTCTATATAAATTAGCACATAGTATGTGCTCAGTAAGAGATCATTGGGGGCATTATTTTCAGGATTATGTTTTTTTTTTTTTTCCAGACTTCTCCAAAATATAACAGAGGGAAAAAATTGGGCTACTAAAAGGAGCGGGTTGCTTTTTTAGTACTAGATAATTTGCTACCTTGATAGGATGGAACCCCTGTGTAGGAAGTTCTCTCATTCTGAAAATGATACCAGAGCCACTGTTCTGGCAAGTGGCATCATTCTGCCAAGTGATGAGTTGGTTAAACTTTTAGAGGAGCACAGGCTTGTTTTTTGTCATGGACATTAGTTTACCTCTCTAGCTTCCATTTTCCCTTCTTCATGCAATTGCTCCAAATTAAGAAACAAGTGGGAAATCCACTTCCTTCATATTTTCAGGTCATGGAGTGGGTCTGAGTGGGATTCCATTTTCAGTTTCAAGAGCTTCTGAGGAGCATACTTATGCCAATTCAAGCGTCACATTCCCTTGAAGGTAGTTATTGAGATAGGATAATTTTACTTGTCCATCCCTTATTGATGGACATTTAGGATGCTTCTAAATTTTCATGATGGATTCTGGCATTCTTTCTCCCATAAGCTAGTTGTGAACAATTAGGCAAGCCATGTCTTCCGTCTTAGCCTCTGTTTTCTCACCTATAAAGTGAGAAATTTTTGTTAAGTGATCGCCAAGTTTCTTGTCTGTGCTAAAATCCTATGCTCCACATTCTCTGAATACTGACGTATCTCATTAAATAGCCAGCTCCTGTCAATGTATATGTGTTAGGCTTTCTCATCTTCTTGGCCTCTGTGAGTAACCTGAAACCAGGGTGCTCAGAGAGGTGCAGTGCAACACACTGCCTGACTTCCCCAGACTCCAATATGCCCATATTGTAGTCTGTTCCTTCTGGCCCTGTGTCTTCCCGTTGTTCTGATATACCACTAGAGCAGCATCTGTGCTGCCTCCTGCAGTCTTTGCCTTGGGGAAATCTTCACCACTCCAGGAAGACAGGCTCTACCTTGCAGAGCTCTTTGGCTGTTTGGGAGACAAACATGTTCTTCCAGATGGGTTAGCAGAGCATTTCAGAATTGATTCCATGTTGGCTCTTCTCCAGGAATCTCAGCAAAGAAGCTGCAAGAGAACAAGTTCAGAAAAATCTAATGCCCATAGCCTAACCTCTACTGTATGCATGTTCTGAGGCATATGTCCTTTCTCTTTCATAAACCCTACGTTTCAGTAAGGCCTCCTAATCTGATATCACAACATGTTTGAGAAACAAAACTCAAAAGGACAAAATATACTTTGTCGGTTAACATCTCTCTGTAATTAAAAAAATTAGTATATTTACTACTGGCAAAAACTTGATGCAGTGATTTTTTTTTTAATGAAGCAGTTTAGTTTTTCAGGCCATAAGAACTATGAAAGTTCATTTTAATAACATGGATAATGTGTACTGCAATAGAAAGTTATGATAAGTAAATGCGTCAGAGTTTCTAGTCAATTACTATTAGTCAATAAAACTAAACAGGTGTTAAAAATGATGAGTTTTAAACTACAACTGTGAAAAATAACCATTATAGGAAGTAAAAGACACATTTTTCTAAATATCAGGGTTCTGATTTCCCTTCTGCCATAAATAGTTATGGTTAAGTTTAATCTGGGCTTAGACACGATAGAGCATGATGTTTTCCTGCTCCTGTGAAAGGACGCTGCTACAGATTGCTCCCCTTTCCTTTGGTCCTATATAGAATGAATGATGACGATGTGAGGACAGAGGTGAGCTTAGCATGCACTTATGTTCATAGCATGCTGATAATGGCAGTGCAGAAATGGCCCCTTAACCTTCAGTTCTATTGCTGACAAACAGAAATCTATAAGGTCTTTTAGTATCAAGTGATCCTAAAGTCTTGGAACTGAAAATCTTTCTGGATGCATCAGACCAAGATTAAAAATAGAGTGTTTTGATTAAATATGCAAATAAGGTCACATTCATATTAGGTGATAATTACTAATACTAAGGATTGGTGAGAATTTTATCAAAATATACTTGAACGTTTTTCCTCACAAATTTGTTTTTTTTAAGTGTATTTGAAATCTTAACATGATGTTAAGAAATTAGTAAGAATAGACCTTCTAAAACAGTAAATTAAGAATGGAAATTGACTAATGGTACCTATCTTGATTTTGAGGTAAGCATACTTTATATTGGTACCTGGTGGCTTAAACAGCTTAACCAAGATCTATAATTAATAGTATTTGAGGTGTAATTGTATTTTTTTCTTTCTTCTCTCTTTTTCTCCTTCATTTCTTCCCTTCATCCTTTCTGTGGTAGTCAGTCATCTTCAAAATGAATCCATAATCTTAAACATTTAAAGCTATAATCACATTGTCACCATGCATGTAAAAGCAATTATCCATATAGTCAAATTAACTGTCTGGTGGTTGTAATGTGCTTGGCAATCTCGTTGAGATGACTCTGTCATTAACTAGCAACAAATGTGAAACATATTAATAAAGTGAACCTTTGAGCAATAACAATAATTAAGATAATAATAAAGAACATGCTAACTATCATATACCATGTCAGTGCTTTAAAAAATATTATTTCAGTTGCATAAAACTCTCAGGTGGGTATAACTTGACCCAAATTTCAGATGAGGAATGTTTAGGGAGCATTTATTGCCTACCCCCATGTTTGCCTGTTGAGATACCCCTATTGGAGTATTTGTTGGGTATTTCTTCACATTTTTACAATCTCACCCCTATGGAAGTAATTTCATGTGTTAAATTTTGAAGACCTAATTGGACACGCCTGTTTCAGCTTTTTTCCTCTCACCTCTCCTTTGGCATCTGGCTGCCTACAGATAGGGTACATAGGCTCATTAGCTTTTTTGGCCGTGGACTCACTTCTCATTGAGGGCTCTGCCCCTAAGCTATAGGCTTGCAGCTATCCAGTTTTATGTATGATCAAGTTGGTCTAATCCAGCAATTGCAGGTGGTGGGAGGGCACAGGGATCGCAATCACCATTTGCTTGCACCTAAACTTTGTCCTGCACACAACTTTATTGGTAATCTAAGGGCTTTTTGATGTCTATTTGCGTAACATCAGTTTCTGTCTCTTATTCAGATGGGAAATGAATGGTGGGATTTATTGATATCCTTATTTTTCAAATTCTAAAACTTGAAACCTCAGAAGCTTGATTCCCGAGTCACATAACAGTAAGTGACAGAACAACTGTAGCAGCAAAGGCTATACATGTTTTATAGAGATCATAAGTAGAGAATGATTGACCTGGGTCACACTACAGTGGTTATCACCTGGGGTCCAACAAAGTTCCGAGACTTAATGGTGGCATTTTAATGTCTCCTGGAAGTCAGGAAAAGGCTGGAGGAGGGGGGCAGGGCAGTACTGCTCTTTTATTTGCTGTATATATTACATATGCAATGCTTTTTTATTATAGATAATATTTATTTTCAAAACAAATGATTTACTTTGAAAACTACTCAATAATTAACGTTGTTGGAAAAAGAAAGCCTTAGTGTCTCCTGAGTGCTCCTTGTTTTTCAGGATTCACTTATAATTTACATATATTGTTAACAGTTGTTTAATTGTTCCTATGGAAGCCCTGAAACAACAGAATCCATCTAGACAATATTTCCATCTCCAAGAAGTCACAATCCAGAGGAAGTACGAGTACCAGTTGCCTTACATCTATAAGCATTTTTAAAAATATTCAACAAGCGATGGTTATAGAAACAACACTTACAGAAGGATCCGCAGCATAGTATTTCTGTATCAAGGGAACCCTGGCTCTTTACTTTTTCTCTTGTTTTATTACTTAATTTCTTTTATTATTACTATTTAGCTTTAAGTATACGCTCGCAACTTTCTAGTAAGCAGTAACTATAGGGCATATTATTGACATTCTCCATATTACCCTTGCATTATGGATATATGAATACCAGTTAAATCATATTCCCTGACATACACTGTTTTAGACCTAAAATCTCTGCTCTCACAAGGATACTACCCTCTTCTCTATGTCCGTTGCCCAATACTTCATTTTACCTAGATCCTACACACCTATAGTCATCCACCCCCCAAATTGTTAAACCTTGGGGCCATTTGGGATGGAAAGGGCTGAAATTAGAAGCCAGCAATACCAAGTTCTCTTTCTTCACTTGTAATTTCTAGAGTTAGGTGATGTTTTGGTCCCTTTGTGATCACCAGACCCCTAGTATAACTTTCTGACATGTGCAAAAACAGTACAAATAAGACTGCTAAGCTCTTGGAATGGATTAGGCATTTCATGGGTATCTTTTTTTTTTTTTTTTCTGTTAGCAAAATAAAGCTGTAAGATGTTGAAGGAATGTGATTAAAGTAGACAGGGAAAGGTAATCCCTGATCCACACCCATGTGGTGGGAATGATCAATGGCAGACCAATCCAATCTACAATGCCTCTTTTACCCACATTTTGGTATTTGCTCTACCAAAAAGAGAGAAGAAAAATCATTTCTATTTCTTATACACAAAACCTTAAATGCAATATCTAAATTGAGAATAAAGAGAGACATTTTCAGTCCCCTTTCAGCTCTGACTATATCTGTTCATGATCTAAGCATTTTTATCCCTGTCATTGCAGTGCTAAGAAAACACAGATACAACACTGGATTGGGAATATTTCCCCCACACGTGCCCAATGTGTTGAAAGGAAAACCAGAAGACAGAATGGTATTAAAAGAGCACAGAATTTAATGAGAAAAGCACACCTTGATGGTCCTTTTGCCTTTTTTATCCTTTCCATAGTTCCCTGTCCAAAAAAAAAGTGCAGTCTATACTTAATTCCAGTCTTTCTGAGAAAAAGAGGGGTGGGGGAAAGGACATGGCAACAGGTCATAAAAAAAGAATTAGTAGAATTGCAATATGCTGTAATTAGAGAAGGCAACAGGTAGTATCTCTTTTGTTCATTTCACATTTTGTTTTGCATTTTAAATTCTTTGAGAATGAAAGTCAACACTAATATGTAATTTATAATTAATATCTCAATAATTAGTGCAAGGAAGGAAAAAGATTACTTTCTGCAAATGTAAAACCGTAAAAGGGTTAATTTCAGAGAAATAGATTATGTTTAAGTATCTTTAGTTTAATTCTGAGGATGAAATTAGAAAATAAAGTTATTAATAGAAGAGAGAAGTATGAAGGTTCAGAGAATTTAATAGAGCAGATGAAGAAGGGAGCCATTACTACAGATACAGAGGGTTTAAAATGAGAGATTAAGGTGGATGGCTAAAAATTATTTTAACCTCAACAAAATAAAATACATCTTAGGAAAATATACTTTATTCAAAACCTATAATAAACTTGAATAAATCTTTACAGAAAGTGTTTTTTTTTTCAAAAAGTTTTAAAGGATTTTCTACAGTGTAGGACACAAGTCTAGATTGCCTTATAGGCATATTGACTTATTTATTTATTTAACAAGTACTAATTAAATAAGACCCAGCTCTAAAGAACTTTCAAGTAGAGATAATTCTCATGCTTTAGAAGTTATATAAGTTGTTCCAGAGAACCTCCTCTTTTCTGTTAGAAATATTTACCTCCTCCAAGTAGCATTAACCATACCTTATGTGCTTTTCAGCACAGTCTAGACTCAATCGCAAGTTACTAGACTCAGGTATGGTGGGTTATTTGCAAAAATGTTTGCGATGATTTCATCCACCCCAATTTACACTCCCCTTTTGCACTGACTATCCTACCCTTGAGTTTAGTCCTGTGATTTTCTCTGGCTGACAGAATATGACAGAAGTGATGTTACCTGAATTCTTTGCCTAAACTTTAAGTATCCTTGAAACTATTGCTCTCACTTTCTCACTGCTGCCACCATGTGAATAATCCTGTGTTAGCCTGGTGGGGATACTTGGCCCAGTTTTGAAAAGTCTTAATTAGACCTGTGAACAAGACCAATTTAGATTATAAACTGTAGGATTTGAACTATAAGATCACTGCAGTTACATGAGTAAGCCCAGCCATCACAACATGGGACATAGACAAGTCATCCTACCTGAGGCCTTACTAAACTGCTCATCTGTGAAATCATGAACAAACGAATTGTTTTAAGTCTGAATTTTGGAGTGGTTTACTATATATAGCAAGAGACAGTTGAGAGAGAAATTGGATCCAGAAATAAGGTACTGTCTTAATAAACATCTAAACTCGTGACATTGGCCTTGGGATTAGGTAGCAGGCAGATGCAGCAAGGAGGCTGCTCTAGGAGGTCTGTAAACATATAGTCTGTGTAATGTAGTTGTGTAACAATTATCACGACTGCCGCTTGGAGTAACTTGGAGGATCAAATATCTACGTGACAGTTATCTTCGTATATGCTCAGATACATCTTTCCTTTGCTAGTGACTAGTAGCTCACTTATTGAATGATGAAATGGATGCATAGTTGCACGGAAATGGAAAATGAATGGAAAGGAGAGGTGAGTAATTCACATTGAAGCTGACATTTGAATTGGACTTGGATCCTGGGGATCTTGTTTGTTTGTTTTCTCCTAGTGGGTAAAAACATTCCTATGGAGGATGTAGTGGGTTGAGCATGAACAAAGCTGTGAAACCCTAAAATATCCAAGCACGTTAAGAATTAGGTATGTAGAGGAGGAAAGTGGCAAGAAATGAGATTAGAAAAAGAGTTTAGCATTTGGGATGATCCTTGAATATCATACTATGTAATTTGAGTTTTGTTTTGTAGTTGGTACGTTCATATACATATTTTCCTTTTTTTATAATATTTCATTGGAATGGCTTTTGGCATTTGCACATTTGGCATTGCTCTTGTGTTACTACCTGTATTCAGCAATTATTTTTTTAGCACATACATGTACCTTAGGTAATAATAGGCGTTATGAGAGATTTCTTTGATTTTTAATTCAAAAATGTTCTAGCTTGAGAGAACTTGTAGTTGCATTAAGGAGGCACAGGTAAGAGGCACCTGGGTGGCTCAGTAGGTTAAGTGTCTGAAAAGTGTCAAAATCAAGATTTGATTTTGGCTTGATTTTGGCTCAGTTCATGATCTCAGGGTTGTGAGACCGAGCCTTGCATCAAGCCCTGCATCAGGCTCTTACTGGAGCCTGCTTAAGATTCTTTCTCTCCCATTCCCTCTGCCCACCCCACCTCTAAAAAAAAAGGCAAGCAAGCAAACAGGCAAGCACAGATAAACAGATAAATAACTAATTTTATTCATTTCAATATTATATCATATATTTTTTAAGATTTTATTTATTTGAGAGAGGGAGCTCGAGCAGGGGGAGGGGCAGGGAGAGAATCTCAAGCGGACTCCCTGCTGAGCACAGAGCCCCACATGGGGCTCGAACTCACCCCCCTGAGATCATGACCCAAGCTGAAATCAAGAGTTGGGCACCTAACTGCTGAGCCACCCAGGTATCTCTATCATAACATATCATATTTTTAAATTATTTTGCATTCATCTTCAGTTGATACTCATAAAAGGTAATTATGCAATAAGTAAGACAGGTTTAATTACTACACATTGTTAAATAATCTGAGGCCTCAAGGGATTTAAGGATTTGACAATGGTCAGATAGCACAGAGCAGATTCAGAGATAACACCAGTCCTGGTTTCCTCTTCTGGTGTTCTTTACGTCATAATAACAAAACAGTAAGGAATACCTATTAATGTCTGTAGTACTTTAAAGATGCCTTACTATTGTCTCCACAAATTATCTATTTATGTGTTTATATCTACATTGTCTATTTAGATTATAAACTACAAGAGAGTAGGGAATATATTTTGGAAATTATTTTTTAGGGCATTAAAAATTTTAATTACTTCTAATAGTTACTTTTCACAAGGCAAAAGAGCTTCAAAATTGCAAGAAACTCTTTTCTTCTAGTAAAAACAAAACAAAACAAAAAGTAAAGTTTGTATCACATTACACCATTTCTGCTCACATTCCAGAAGCCTACTGAAAGAAATAAAGGAAGGAAGCAAGGAAAGATGGAAGGAAGAAAGGCAGGCAGGCAGGCTGGCCAGCCTCAACAAAAATTGAAATACTGGGGAGCCTGGGTGGCTCATTCGTTAGGCATCTGCCTTCAGCTGGGGTCATGATCATATGGTCATGGGATCAAGCCCTGCATTGGGCTCCCTGCTCAGCTGGGGGCTTTCTCCCTCTCCATTCCCACTCCCCCTGCTTGTATTCCCTCTCTCATTGTGTTTCTCTCTGTCAAATAAATAAAATCTTAAAAAAAATTGAAATACTACATGCACTAGGTCTTCGATATTTTAGTATCAAATGATCTTTGCATTTCACTAACAAGTGGTTCCATCCATTAAATGCAGTTATAGTTAAGCAGATAAAGCATGTTGATTCAGCTGTATGCATCCAAGGGCTATGCTAATGTTTTTCCAAATCCAAGTGACATATCCTGTTTCTCAATGGCTTCTTTTTCAAATTCCACAAACAAATATTATTTAAGGTGCTTTGACTATTCCTGATAATTTTATACCACATTAAGAGACAACATATTATACAAAGCCAAAGTGTGATGAAATGTCCCAAATTATTGTTAAAAGAATACAATTCTTTTTAGTTTTGTCTAACCAGAAATGTGACTTTTTAAAAGCTCCCTTTCTTTCACTTGAAGGAAGAGAAAACCATAGAGAAATAAATAAATAAATAAATAAATAAATAAATAAAATAACAAATAACTTAGGAATCCACAGGACAAGTGGATTAAATGACATTATTTTCTTTCTTTTAAGATTTTATTTATTTATTTGAGAGAAAGCGAGAGCGAGAGAGATCACGGAGGGAGAGGGAAAGGGAGAAGCAGACTGCTGAGCAGAGAGCCTGATGTGGGGCTCAATCCCAGGACCCCGAGATAATGACCTGAGCCGATGGCAGATGCTTAACAGACTGAGCTACCCAGGCGCCCCTAAATGAAGTTATTTTCAAAATAATTACTGAAATCTAGTACTTAATAAAATGAAAAAAATACATCTGCAGTTTAGAAGAAAAAGATAACTAGTCATTTGTGACTTCAGATTAATTCTTACATTATTTTCTTAGATCACAATCCAAGTCTGGGCACTAGAAAATATAGAAACAATTATCTGTAAAATGTGAGTATTATTAATAAGAGTGCTATGCCATTCTAATAACAGCCACCATTTATTGAGAATTTAGTATATCCTAGAAATTATGCTAAATTTCATAAAGGTAATTAGCTTCTGATAGCAATAATACACTGACCTGTAGAGTACATGTGGCATGTAGAAGCAGTCAGATGTGTAATTATTAAATTTGCTTAAAGTGCTTTCATACTCTCATTCTCCTTCATTGTCTCAATGATACTATGTGGCAAGCAAAGCAAATAGTATTTAATTTATACTGTAGATCACAGATATGAAATGAGGATATAAGATTCAAGTAATGTTTCTTAAACTTCTGTAATATACCAAATATTTTCCTAATTCTTTTTACAAGTACTACAGCATCTTAAAAATAGCCCTGTTCGTTCAATTCAAAGATTTTTGTAATGTCCTCAAATGTGTCATGACGCTAAAACTTACACAGTCTGTTCTTAAACTTAGAACTTCTGATCATAGATTGATAAATAGACCCCTGTGATCACGATGTAGTCAACAATGAGCATAGCTGGTTATTTACATAGGTACTGGATAAGTTAGAACCTCACTTTCTCTGAATTTGTGTACTTCGATTAAATACCATATGATGATAATGAAGATAATGATGTAAAAACTGAAGTCTGAATTTTTTTAATATTATATTGTTGGAGTATGTGAGTGATTTTCAATGTGTTAGTTCTTTGCTTCCAGAGAATCTAATCAATCCCATTGCAAACCCTTTTATCCTTGGCTTTTCATTGGACAGATGAGTCAATGGGCTCTCCAAAGTGAGCAGCTTTACTTCTTGAGTACTCACTGACAACATGATTACCAATTTGTTCGTTATTACTTTGGTGCACTAAGTGATACTTTGTTGGCTTGAAATAGTTAATGATTCTGCTAATTGCCTAATTTGCTCCTGGGGAACACACTTTACTAGGAGGAGCTGGCTGAATACAAAATATCATGTGCCAGATGCTTTAAGGTTCTTTGCTGAAAACACCTAGGGAACTGCAGAAAAATTTCCCCCTTGTCCTCACTTAACCCTGAGGGAGTTACAGGGCAACAATACTCAAAACCGCTGGATTTGACTCCACACAATACTGCTATTATTCCTTTATCTGGCTTTTGGCAGGGATGAATTAGCCATAGTACAATAAATACAGTTACAAATGGAAAGTTAAAAGCAGAGCCCATTTTATTTGAAAGTAAATGATGAAAATATTTTGAAATGAATTACATGTATCTTTGACTTATTAAACAAAATACAGTAAGCAGGGGCGCCTGGGTGGCTCAGTTGTTAAGCATCTGCCTTCAGCTCAGGTCATGATCCCAGGGTCCTGGGATTGAACCCCGCATCGGGCTCCCTGCTCGGCAGGAAGCCTGCTTTTCCCTCTCCCACTCCCCTGGCTTGTGTTCCCTCTCTTGCTATGTCTCTGTCTGTCAAATAAATAAATAAAGTCTTAAAAAAAAAAAAAAAGAAAATACGGTAAGCAACTTGTAATCTTTCTTAAGTACTTCAGGCTTATCTAGCAGAAGACAATAATTGATGTACAAAATTATATTAGATGAGGCTAGCATGTAAGACAATTTCTTCAAATGTCTAATCACCTAGAGAGGGCAAATTACTTGATAATTTTCTTAATTTGCCCATTCTCATCCTTCCAACATACCTTTGGTTATGATATGTTGTATACTTCATTATTTTTAAGAAAATGTAGTTAGGGGGTGCCTGGGTGGCTCAGTCATTAAGTGTCTGCCTTTGGCTCAGGTCATGATCCCAGGGTCCTGGGATCGAGCCCAGTGTTGGGCTCCCTGCTCAGCAGGAAGCCTGCTTCTCCCTCTCCCGCTCCCCCTGCTTGTGTTCCCTCTCTTGCTGTATCTCTCTGTCAAATAAATAAATAAATTATTCAAAAAAAAATAAAAAGAAAATGCAGTTAGGAAAGGAAAGTCAAAACCAAGCTTATAAAATAAACTTGTATTAAATTTTATTATGTTATGCAGGAAATGTGGAGAAAACACACATTTTTGAAATGTCAAGTTAAAAATTCTGACCCAAATGTTGGCTATATGGTTACCAAAGTAGCTAACAGAGCATTGGACTATATTACTAAAACTGCAGGAGCTAATCTCAACTGTAAAATTGAGAGTCCTTTTTACATTATTGAGGCACAATGACAAATTCTAAATACCATAAAAAAGGACATTGGGCAGAAAGATGGAGGAAAGTGAAACCAAGCCATATGAAGAAAGTTGAAGAAACTCAGAGACCTGCAGCTCAAGTGAGAGTGGGACCAAAAATAGAAAAAATAAATAAACAAATAAATAGTTTGAGGAATATCTTCCTTTACAAGGTAAAAGAAAGAAAGTTCAAACATTTATGGGTAGGGTAGGAAGAAAATCTGAAAAAAAAATGCAAAGAAACTTAGAGAAAGATGCAAGAGAGAAACAGATCACAGTTTCAAGGGCAGCAGAGGTCGCAGGATGGAGAATGTAACAAGACCTTTGGTTTGGTAGTTGATAAACTCAGAGTGGGTTTTTAGCCAAATGCCAGAGGTAGAAGCCAAAGAATAAGCAGGTAATACTTGGTAATGGGGAAATAAATTAGGGAGCATCTAACTTCTTCCAAGTATTTGACTGCAGCTTAAAATGCTCACCTGATTCAAAAAAAATCATTATTAATTTTACAAATAAGCAAAAGATACATATCACAGTGTTTTGATTTGAAAGGTAAAAAATGATGCATTACAGTGTAAAAGTACTTCCTTCCTTTTATTATTTCACCATGTATGCAAATACCTTTCAGAACAATAGGCTTTTTGAAATCTGAGATACACCAAGTGGTTATGCATGCAGCATGTATTTGGAAACATCTGTTACCGTGCTTGCACAGGTAATTCTACTGGAAGGGCCAAAGTTCTCAAGAGCAACAGTAATGCACATCACCCTATCTCAATGAACAGTCAAATGCATCTCTCCATATCAGTTAATGGACAAATGTTACGTTTGGTACCTACTGCCTCCTGTGTGTGCTAGGCCATACAGATGAGTGAGAACCAGCTCTTCATTGTCATGGTTGAACTCAGAGGACACAGAATAACTTAATCATGGAAACTAAAACTGATAAAATGTTGGAAAGTATTTAATCCAGTCTCCTCATGGTACAGATAGGGAAATTTGGATTTCACAAAGTTTGTGAAGTGTCTGAGGCCACTTAATGGGTTTGTAGCAGAGCTAAAGGTATAACTCAAGTTTTACATTTTAAATTCCACAGCCATCTGAAAACTGCTCATTTTATCTGTCTTTTCTTTTTTGTTTCTACAATCAAATTAATGCTTAGGAATCACAAGATAATGAGGAATTTGACATAAACATAAGGGTGAGAAGTGGTGGGAATGTGTTCAACATAAAGGGGAATATAAAGCAGTCAAAGCACAGGGGAAATGTCACAATTAGAAACTATGATATAGAAATATAGTTCATAAAGACCTAAAACTTGTAAAACTGTACAAGTAAAAAAATTGAACTTGAGAAATAATATAGAGGGAAAATGACTAAATGTATATTTATGTTTTTATATTGTACACTTAGCCCTCGATTAGGCATGTTGGAAGATTCATGAAAAACACATATCATGATCCTGCCTTCAAGGAGAAATTTTATGATAGAATAATTATACAGGGGAATTGCATAGCACATTTTTAAAGGCAGCCAACACTCTAGGGCTTGTCACGTTATCATTCACTGTAAGTCTATCATATAGACAAGTGCTATCATTATCTCTGTTTTACAGATGAGAAAACTAGGCAAAAAGAGGTTATATAATGAATTTGTTTCCCAAGGCTGCCATAACAAGGTACCACAAACTGGATTATTTAAAACAACAGATTTAATTTTTCACAATTCTAGAGTCTACAAGTCCCAAATCAAGGTGTTAACAAAGCCATGCTTTCTCTGAAACCCATTAGGGGAAATCTTTCCTTGGCTTCTTTCTAGCTTCCTGTAGCAGCCATCAAATCTGGAAGCTCCTTGCCTTGCAAATCCATCACTTCAATCTCTGCTTTATCATCATAAGCCATTCTCCCTGTGTGAGTCTATCTTCTTATAAGGATACCAGTCATAATTGGATTAAGGGTCCACCTCACTCATCTTAACTAATTGCATCTGCAAGGAACCTATTTCCAAATAAAGTCACACTCTGAAGTATAGGAGGTTAGAAATTCAACACATTTTTTGAGGGAAACAGTTCAGCTAAACATGTAATTTACCCAACTTCACATATCTCCTAAGAGGAGGAGCCAAGGAAGCTTTCACCAGAAATTTTGTTCTTAACTACCATGCAATTAGATAATTAATTACTGCACTGAGATCTCACAGAACAGAGCTGTGACTGTGCATTAGAGTACTGCAAGGATGCTGAGGTATCGGGGATCCAAGTAGACCATGAGCAAGAATGAATTGAGTTTAGTTGGAAAAGAGGGATGACAGAAGTTCCTAAGTAGGTGAATCCATGAGGAGAGAGACAGGCTAGATGAAAACAAGTGGAATAATGAATATGAAGCTTTGGAAGAAAATGTTATATTCTAGAATCCTATGATTGGAAAAGATCTATAAAAGGAAAAATAAATTAAACAATAGAAAAAATGAACCCATTCAGTCAACATCTGTGGCTGCAAAATGCTTAAAACTGCATCATGCCAGCACCTCCAATAACATTCATTCTAGATAGTTAACTTATGAGTATCAGAATATCATTTGTTTCTTTTAATTTGAAGGAAGGTTAGAAAATGAGTGCTAAAGTAGAAATGGCATTATAATTTGAAAATTGATAGGTCTGATTTCTGGTAATAGTAAAATGGAAATCTGGACCACTGTGCCATTGAAGACAATCAAAAATTGTGAAAAATTGAAAAAAATAAAATTTTCTGAAAGCCATTGGTAAAGCAACATAGTAATAAAGAATGACTAATCTACGGAGCAAGATGGCGGAGGAGTAGGAGACCTAGATTTCGTCTGGTCTCAGGAATTCAGCTGAATAGGGATCAAACCATTCTGAACACCTACGAACTCAACAGGAGATCGAAGAGGAGAGTAGCAACAACTCTCTGAACAGAGAAGCGACCCCTTACTGGAAGGTAGGACGTGCGGAGAAGTGAATCCGAGGCGATATTCGGGAGGATAGACGGCGGGGGAGGGGGCCTCCGTCGGCTGCTTCTGGCAAGTGCTTGTCACAGGGCACAAAATTGGAACTTTTAGAAGTCGGCTCCGCTGAGGGACGTCGCTCCAGTGGCTAAGCGGGGGGTGGAACCCTCGCAGGACAGTGTGGTCTCAGGACCCTTGGGGTCACAGAAAGACCGGGGGTGCCTGAGTGCAGCAGAGCTCCCAGGTATCGGAGCGGGGAAGCCGGCTGCAGAGACGGAGCCGAGGCACGGGCTCTCAGCTCGGGGTTGCCATAAACTGTGATCTGCGGCCCAGTCGGGCCACTGCTCCTGCAGCAGGGACCCAACAAGCGGCAGATCCAGGAGACTTCCCTCCCTCCCCCGGGAGGAGTGATGCTGGAGCACACCGCAGGGATCTGCTGGGTTTGGAGACTCCACACGGGGTCGGGAGCCAGAGATAGAAACACTCGGTCACAGGCCGGGTGAGCACGGAGTGCGGCCGGAGACCAGGGAGACGGGAGTGACTGCTTTTCTCTGGGGGCGCACTGAGGAGCAGGGCCCCAAGTTCTCGGCTCCTCCGGGGCAGAGATTGGGAGGCCACCATTTTCATTCTCGTCCTCCAAAGCTGTACGGAAAGCTTGCAGGGAACAAAAGCTCCCGAGAGCAAACCCGAGCAGATTGCTTAGCACGGACTCACAAGGGCGGGGCAATTCCGCCTCCGGCAAAGACATTTGGGAACCACAGCAACAGGCCCCTCCCCCAGAAGATCAGCACAAACAGCCAGCCAAGACCAAGTTTACCGATCAATGAGAAGGACAGAACACCAGCGCTAGGGGGATACTGCTCATAGAATTCATAGCTTTTTTTTTTTACCATGATTCATTAGTCTTTCAAAGTTAATTTTTTTAACTGTTTTTTTTTTAATTTTTCTTTTTCCCTTTTTCAACCAACATCTTATCAATCCCTTTTTTTAAAAAACATTTTAATTTTTCTTTTTTAGAGTCATATTCTATCCCTTCATAGTAGTTACCCTTATTTTTGGCAGATATATATATATATATATATATATATAAGTTATATTCTCTTTAAAATTTTGAGATACAGTTTCTTCTAACATATCAAAATATACCGTAAATCTCTAGTGTATGGCTTTGTTCTAGTCTCCTGCCTGATCACATTCTCTCCCCCCAACTTTTTCTTTTCTTTCTTCTTTCCTTTTTTTTAAATCCTCTTCTTTCTTTTTTCAAACATCTTCTTATCAATTCCTTTTTTAAAATTTTTTATACTTTCCATTTTTACAGTCATATTCCATCCCTTCATCATATCAACCCTTATTTTGTACATATATAAGTCTTTCTTTCTTTAAAATTTTAGGAGGCAATTTCTTCTAACAGACTAAAATACACCCAAAATCTAGTGTGTGACACTGATATATGCACCAGCCTGATCATATTTGATCATATTCTGTTTTTTGTTTTGTTCTGTTTTTGTTTGTTTTCATCTTTTTCTGTTTTTTTTTTTCTTTCTTTTATCTTTCTTTCCCTTTCTTTTCCCCTGGTTTCAGGTCTTTTCTGATTTGATTAGAATATATTTTCTGGGGACGTTGTTAACCTGTTAGCATTTTGTTCTCTCATTCATCTATCTATTCTCCTCTGGACAAAATGACAAGACAAAAAAAAACACCTCAACAAAAAGAACAAGAAGTAGTACCATCTGCCAGGGACCTACTCAATACGGACAAGAGCGTGATGTCGGACCTAGAGTTCAGAATCATGACTTTAAAGATACTAGCTGGGCTTGAAAAAAGCATGGAAGTTATTAGAGAAACCCTTTCTGGAGAAATAAAAGAACTAAAATCTAACCAAGTTGAAATCAAAAAGGCTATTAATGAGGTGCAATCAAAAATGGGGGCACTAACTGCTAGGATAAATGAGGCAGAAGAGGGAATCAGCGATATACAAGACCAAATGATGGAAAAAAAAGAAGCAGAGAAAAAGAGAGATAAACAACTACTGGATCACTAGAGCAGAATTCGAGAGATAAGTGATATGATAAGATGAAACAACATTAGAATAATTGGGATCCCAGAAGAAGAAGAAAGAGAGAGAGGGGAAGAAGGTATATTGGAGCAAATTGTAGCAGAGAACTTCCCTAATGTGGGGAAGGAAACAGGCATCAAAATTAGGAGGCACAGAGAACCCCTCTCAAAATCAATAAAAATAGGTCAACACCCCAACATCTAATAGTAAAACTTACGAGTCTCAGAGACAAAGAGAAAATCCTGAAAGCAGCTCAGGAGAAGAGATATGTAACCTATAATGGTAGGAACATTAGATTGGCAACAGACCTATCCACAGAGACCTGGCAGGTCAGAAAGGTCTGGCATGATATATTCAGAGCACTAAAAGAGAAAAATATGCAGCCAAGAATACTATTTCCAGCTAGGCTCTCATTGAAAATTGAAGGAAAGATAAATTTCTTCCAGGACAAACAAAAACTACAGGAATTTGCAAACACGAAAACAGCCCTCCAAGAAATATTGAAAGGGGTCCTCTAAGCAAAGAGAGAGCCTAAAAGCAGCATAGATCAGAAAGGAATACAGACAATATACAGTAACAGTCACGTTACAGGCAATACAATGACACTAAATTCATATCTTTCAATAGTAACCCTGAATGTAAATGGGCTAAATGCCCCAATCAAAAGACACAGGCTATCAGATTGGATTGAAAAACAAGACCCATTGATACGCTGTCTGCAAGAGACTCATTTTAGACCCAAAGACACCCCCACATTGAAAGTGAGGGGGTGGAAAACCATTTACCATGCTAATGGACACCAAAAGAAAGCTGGGGTGGCAATCCTTGTATCAGACAAATTAGATTTTAAACCAAGACTGTAATAAGAGATGAGGAAGGACACTATATCCTACTTAAAGGGTCTATCCAACAAGAAGATCTAACAATTGTAAATATCTATGCCACGAACATGGGAGCAGCCAATTATATATGGCAATTAATAACAAAAGCAAAGAAACACATTGACAACAATACAGTAATAGTGGGAGACTTTAACACCCCCCTGACTGAAATGGACAGATCATCTAAGCAAAAGATCAACAAGGAAATAAAGACTTTAAATGACACACTGGACCAAATGGACTTCACAGACATATTCAGAACATTCCATCCCAAGGCAACGGAATACACATTCTTCTCCTGTGCCCATGGAACATTCTTCAGAATAGATCACATCTTAGGATCTTAGGTCACAAATGAGGTCTCAACCAGTACCAAAAGATGGGGATTATTCCCTGCATATTTTCAGACCACAATGCTTTGAAACTAGAACTCAACCACAAGAGAAAAGTCGGAAAGAACTCAAACATGGAGGCTAAAGAGCATCCTACTAAAGAATGAATGGATAAACCAGGAAATTAAAGAAGAATTTAAAAAATTCATGAAAGCCAATGAAAATGAAAACACAACTGTTCAAAATCTTTGGGATGCAGCAAAGGCAGTCCTACGAGGAAAGTATATAGCAACACAAGCCTTTCTCAAGAAACAAGAAAGGTCTCAAATACACAACCTAACCCTACACCTAAAGGAGCTAGAGAAAGAACAGCAAATAAAGCCTAAACCCAGCAGGAGAAGAGAAATAATAAAGATCAGAGCAGAAATCAATGAAATAGAAACCAAAAAACAGTAGAACAGATCAAGGAAACTAGGAGCTGGTTCCTTGAAAGAATTAACAAGATTGATAAACCCCTGGCCAGATTTATCAGAAAGAAAAGAGAAAGGACCCAAATCAACAAAATCATGAATGAAAGAGGAGAGATCACAACCAACACCAAAGAAATACAAACAATTATAAGAACATATTATGAGCAACTGTATGCCAGCAAATTAGATAACCTGGAAGAAATGGATGCATTCCTAGAGATGTATCAACTACCAGAATTGAACCAGGACAAAATAGAAAACCTGAACAGACCTATAACCGCTAAGGAAATTGAAGCTGTCATCAAAAATCTCCCAACAAACAAAAGCCCAGGGCCAGATGGCCTCCCACGGGAATTCTACCAAACATTTAAAGAAGAATTAATACCTATTCTCCTGAAAGTGTTCCAAAAAATAGAAATGGAAGGAAAACTTCCAAAGTCATGTTATGAGGCCACCATTACCTTGATCCCCAAACCAGACAAAGACCCCATCAAAAAGGAGAATTACAGACCAATATCCTTGATGAACATGGATGCAAAAATTCTCACCAAAATACTAGCCAATAGGATCCAACAGTCCATTAAAAGGATTATTCACCGTGACCAAGTGGGATTTATCCCTGGACTGCAAGGTTGGTTCAACATCCACAAATCAATCAGTGTGATACAATATAATAACGAAAGAAAGAACAAGAATCATATGATCCTCTCAATAGATGCAGAAAAAAACATTTGACAAAGTACAGCATCCTTTTTTGATCAAAACTCTTCAGAGTATAGGGATAGACGGTACCTACCTCAATATCATAAAAGCCATCTATGAAAAACCTACAGAGAATATCATTCTCAATGGGGAAAAACTGAGAGCTTTCCCCCTAAGATCAGGAATGGGCAGGGATGTCCACTATCACCACTGCTATTCAACATAGTATTAGACGTCCTAGCCACAGCAATCAGACAACAAAAAAAATCAAAGGCATCCAAATCGGCAAGGAGGAACTCAAACTCTCCCTCTTTGCAGATGATATGATACTTTTTGTGAAAAATCCAAAAGACTCCACCCGAAAACTGCTAGAACACATACAGGAATTCAGTAAAGTGGCACAATATAAAATCAATGCACAGAAATCAGTGGCGTTCCTATACACCAACAACAAGACAGAAGAGAGAGAAATTAAGGAGTCGATCCCATTTACAATTGCACCCAAAACCATAAGATACCTAGGAATAAATCTAACCAAAGAGGCAAAGGATCTGTACTCAGAAAACTATAAAATACTCTGAAAGAAATTGAGGAAGACACAAAAAATGGAAAAACGTTCCATGCTCATGGATTGGAAGAACAAACATTGTGAAGATGTCAATGCTACCTAGAGCAATCTACACATTCAATGCAATCCCCATCAAAATACCATCCACTTTTTATAGAAATGGAACAAATAATCCTAAAATTTGTATGGAACCAGAAAAGACCCTGAATAGCCAGAGCAAATTGACAAAGAAAAGCAAAGCTGGCGGCATCATAATTCCGGACTTCCAGCTCTATTACAAAGCTGTCATCATCAAGACAGTATGGTATTGGCACAAAAACAGACACATAGATCAATGGAACAAAATAGAGAGCCCAGAAATGGACCCTCAACTCTATGGTCAACTCATCTTTGACAAAGCAGGAAAGAACGTCCAATGGAAAAAAGACAGTCTCTTCAACAAATGGTGTTGGGAAAATTGGACAGCCACATGCAGAAGAATGAAACTGGACCATTTCCTTACACCACACACAAAAATAGATTCCAAATGGTTGAGAGACCTAGATGTGAGACAGGAGTCCCTCAAAATCCTAAAGGAGAACACAGACAGCAACGTCTTTGACCTCAGCCGCAGCAAATTCTTCCTAGAAACATTGCCAAAGGCAAGGGAAGCAAGAGCAAAAATGAACTATTGGGATTTCATCAAGATAAAAGGCTTTTGCACAGCAAAAGAAACAGTCGACAAAACCAAAAGACAACCGACAGAATGGGAGAAAATATTTGCAAATGACATATCAGATAAAGGGCTAGTATCCAAAATTTATAAAGAACTTACCAAACTCAATACCGAAAGACAAAATAATCCAATCAAGAAATGGGCAGAAGACATGAACAGACATTTTTCTAAAGAAGACATCCAAATGGCCAACAGACACATGAAAAAGTGCTCAGCATCGCTCGGCATCAGGGAAATCCACATCAAAACCTCAATGAGATACCACCTCGCACCAGTCAGAATTGCTAAAATTAACACGTCAGGAAAGGACAGTGTTGGCAGGGATGTGGAGAAAGGGGAACCCTACTACACTGTTGGTGGGAATGCAGGCTTGTGCGGCCACTCTGGAAAACAGTATGGAGGTTCCTCAAAAAGTTGAAAATAGAGGTACCCTACGATCCAGCAATCGCACTACTGGGTATTTACCCCAAAGATACAAATGTAGAGATCCGAAGGGGTACATGCACCCCAATGTTTATAGCAGCAATGTCCACAATAGCCAAACTGTGGAAAGGGCCAAGATGTCCATCGACAGATGAATGGATAAAGAAGATGTGTTATATATACACAATGGAATATTATGCAGCTATCAAAAGGAATGAGATCTTGCCTTTTGCAACGACGTGGATGGAACTGGAGGGTGTTATGCTGAGTGAAATAAGTCAATCAGAGAAAGATATGTATCATATGACCTCACTGTTATGAGGAATTCTTAATCTCAGGAAACAAACTGAGGGTTGCTGGAGTGGTGGGGGGTGGGAGGGATGGGGTGGTTGGGTGATAGACATTAGGGAGGGCATGTGCTATGGTGAGTGCTGTGAATTGTGCAAGACTGTTGAATCACAGATCTGTACCTCTGAAACAAATAATGCAATATATGTTAAGAAAAAAAAAAAAGAAGATAGCAGGAGGGGAAGAATGAAGGGGGGGATATTGGAGGGGGAGATGAACCATGAGAGATGATGGACTCTGAAAAACAAACTGAAGGTTCTGGAGGAGAGGGGGTGGGGGGATGGGTTAGCCTGGTGATGGGTATTAAAAGGGTACGTTCTGCGTGGAGCACTGGGTGTTATACACAAACAATGAATCATGGAACACTACATCAAAAAAATGATGTAATGTATGGTGAGTAACATAACAATAAAAAATTTTAAAAAAAAGAATGACTAATCTAAGATCTGGGATAAAACAGAAATTCATGTAGGTGATCTTTGCATTTATTGTATCTTTTCTGCTAGTGGTCATTTGCATAAAAGCCTGAGTAAGGATTTTGAGAGCATAGTATATTTATAGGGATAATTGGAGTTCACAGCTAAATAAGGTTGGGAGCTGGTTGAAATCTCTGTGTTTGGTGAAGGGATTCCAAAGAGCCGAACTTTAGAATTTAGGGTAAATTGGGAATATACTAGCTCCCCTAGACATTTCATCTCATCTTTGTATCATCTCAATTCCCTGATACTGTGAATGAAATTCTATGTTGCTAGTGTCCACAGAAGTTGGGCCAAAACAAACTAACAAACTCCTTTCTGGAAGAAGATAGGCATTAGTCTTGTTCTCAAATCATTTTCACACACACACAAAAGTGTTTCAGACATTTTTTAGTACACAATAAAAAAAATAAACAGGGACACAAAGCCACAAGAAATTATAAAGCTAATAGTAGAAACAGACAATAAAAACACACATGAGTGCCAAATTTTTAGTAAATCAGATCAGATTTTAAAATATCTGTACTTACAATGCTTAAATAAATAAAAAATGAGGTTGAGAATTTAGGTATATAATTAGAAAACATTGAAATTAATTAGAAGACTAGAATAATTGGCATTTTAGAATTTATAAGCACAATAACTAAAATTAACACCTCACTGGTTTAGACACAGTCAAAAAAGAGAAAGACCTGGAAGAGAGGTCAGTAAACACTATCTAAAATTACTAAGGGTAAAAACAAAGAAAAGAAGGTAAGAGTCCTTAGATGAGAAGGAAGAATGGAGCAGAAGCAATACTTGAGAATTTTCCAACACAAGAAAAATATGAAATTATAAACTCAAGAAATACCATGAAGAACAGTATTATTTAGATTAGTTAATTAAGCATAAGCACAAAACATAAAACTGAAACCAAAGTCAAAGAGAAAATCTTAAAAATACATGGGCTTCCATTGATTTCCCAGTGAATTATTGGAAGCTTAAAACAGCTTCATAATATCTTAAAAATGCTAGAAATACATGTTTTAAGAAAGACAATGTAATATGTATAGATGTTCTAAGAATGTATGAAGAACAGTAAAAACAGTAAAAAAAGAAACATATGTGGGTAAATCTAATGAATCTTAGATTTATCTATTTCCAGATACATAAGAAGGTGTTAATACTCAAAGAAGAGCAAGAAAGTGATCATAATGTGTTAAGATAGTGGTTTACTAGAAGCAAGGCAGATACCAGGGATTGGGCGAGAGAGCAAAAGGGGCCCACTCTGGCTGCTGACAATTTTCTGTTTTTAGCCTGTGTTATGATTCCTTGATGTTCATTTGTGATAAATTGAGGAAATGCACATTTTTGTTATTTAATAATTATTTCCATGTGTTTGTTATTTAAAAATTAAAAAGTAAAGAAAAATAGTTAATGTCTGCACTTTTAATGACAAATTATAAAATCCAGCCCCTAATGCAGATATGAGGTCATGTAAATATAGATCCAGATATAACAGTGGACAAAAATATTACATAATGATGAAAAGCCTAAAGTGAGACTCATACATGGAAAATGTTTCTTGATTCCCTCATGTAGTTAATAAAATGTGCCACCATCAAAAATTCAATGTCAATTTTTTTTAACTGGATGGTAATAGCAGATAATACAGCAGATATGTTACAGCTTGATAAAAAAGTAACAAGTTGACCTTGTAGGCATGGTAACAAGAGATATTTTTGACATAAATGAAGTCAATTTGGAATTAATTAAACACGCACTTAATGATATCTTCTATATGCTAGACACTGTGGTAAGCAAAACAGGCATGAACTTTGTCCTTTCAGAAGTTCATAGTCTTGTGTAGGAGATAGAAATGCAATGGAAGTAATGGGAAAAGGGCAAATAATAAACACTTGTGACTTCTGTATAGCTTCTTGAATTTTGCATTTTTGATGCCTAAGCCATAGGCTAATTTAAGAGGAAGGGATTGTCTTCTTTTACTCCTCTAGCATACCTTAATAATACATGTTTATGGGTAGAATCAAGAAGACAAAAAGGTAAGAGAGCCCAGGAGGATTAAAGAACCAATTGAAGACAGGAGCAAGTAGGTCCATAACAAGGATGATGACTCATACTGTATAAACACAGAACCCAGCAGGTCTCTGTGTGTGTGTTCCTGGCATCATGTCATATGTATGTATTGATTGGATCAGTTTTGATGTCCTTTGAAAGAACTGAGTGATAAAAATCAGGATCCCAATCAGGAAAAAAGTGGGAAAGAGTAGAGCATAGAGGATGCAACACCTAAATGTCAACAAACCATAGCATGTTTGGGTTGAGATTTATAAACATCTGTCACAGTCTCAAGGAATTAAAATAAAAATTCTTCATACCTGCTTTCCTGGCAAGTTTACCTTCTCTACTAAACAATCACACCAAAGAATTCATGAGCTAGATGGGTTTAACTTTGCACAAATAAAATCTGCTATAATTTCACACACTTGCCATAGAAAAAATAAAGAGAAAAATCCATCTCTTGAAAGATGTCCTGTTGCTCCGATAAATTGCAGTAAGTGTTAACACATTTATTTTGTTCTTTGTCTCTTAATGTATATTAGAAAAATTGCTCAATTCCTCTTTTGTTGTTTCTTTGCAAAAAGGTGTCAATAACCTAGAACTATAAAGATCATTTTTTAAAAATCGAAGCTAATTCCCATGGGTGACATGCTTTTATAAGCAAAGCTTAAATGAAATAGGAAATACTTCCAATGGGTCTTATAAAAAATTTATATTCATCATTAAAAAATCTAATTGTCAGTAGTCTCCCAGAAGATTCTTTTTATTCTGCCTTCAATTATTTCTGTGATTTTTGGAGTAAAAATATGTCTAGCAGTTTGTTGTTACTTTTCTGTCCCCTTATTTCTTTCCAGTTCATCTCTTATTTCTTACCACCTATAAAATTGCAAAAGTCGCCATAATACTCTGCAGCTCCTCCTAACAAGAGGTAACATCTGTTTCCACCACCATCTGAACTCAAGATGTCTTGTATACCTCTCTCACTCTTTGAAATCTGCCACCACCATGTGACCATCCAAAGTCACCACATTAGAAAATGACAGATATATGGCCCAGTCACTTCCTTCCCTGAGCTGATAGCTGATCACCTGCCACACACAAATGGTCTTCATTGACCAATCAGCCAAGCAGGAACAGTTCAAGCCAAGACAATGTCAGTCTAGCCAGGTCCAGATTAGCTGACCAAAGACTCCTGAGGTAAGGGTTTTGGTTTTAGGCTGCTACATTTCAGCTCATTGGTTACACAATAGATAACTAATATATTACCTCTCTTCCCCATTTACTCCATCCCTCCTTCTGTCCTCATCATCAGTAAAAATATATTCATTGTTCACTGAATATCCATTCATCCAAATACCCTATTGTTTGCTAACCTCTTCTCAGCTTTATGTGTTAACGTGTGTGTGAGTACATATTGTGTGTACTCTGTAGCAATGCAGTGCAGGTAAATTATTTCTGTGGGTCTAAAAATATACTATTATTCACCCCTTAGTGTTGTTGGGAAGATAAACTTTTGTAACACAACAATGCCTGGCATATCATAAAGCTTCAAATAAATATTAGCCATAATTGGGGCCCCTGGATGGCTCAACAGTTGAGCATCTGACTCTTGGTTTCAGCTCAGGTCATGATCTCAGGGTTATGGGATAAGGTCCCGCTTTGAGCTCTGCACTCAGCTGGAGTCTGCTTAAAATACACTGCCTTTCCCTCTGCCTCTCACTGTGCTCACACCTGCTTACTCTCTCACACACACACATAAATAAAATCTAAAAAATATTAGCCATAATTATTTGGAAAAAATCCTAGGGTCTGTATAGTCCTTTGCTCTAAACTGAGTTTCTTCAGTCAATGGACAAGTCACTTTTTTTTTTTCCAGTTACTTTCTTTTTTATTTGACAGAGAAGAGGGGAATATAAAATCTTGCTTCTAGTGAGTTCTAAAAGGCTTTGATCTTGATGGGGTTTGTATATTTCTTGTTTCCCTCTCCTCTCTAGTACACATATCCATATTCATCCCTCTGCTCTTCCATAATGTTAGCTAGCACACGGTTTATTTGCTTTAGGTGTTTGTTCAGTTGTCTGTGTTACTCATGTCCGTGTAATACAGATTCTACACAAGACCTGACAGGTTTTTAATAAATCATTATTGAATTATTTTCTAAGGCTGATGTTTCAAGGGATCAGAGACTATGTCAGTTTATTTTAGTTTTAGTGCTATATTACACATATATATATATATGTACATATATTAACAATTAATGAAAGTATAAAGTTTTACTCCATTTTATAAAAAGAACATCTGTAAGTTAAAATACATGAATAATTATGAAATATAATTTATCATGCTTCATTACATACCTTTTTTTTTTATCAGTTTTATTACCAGAAGTAGAAATTACACAGATGAGATCACAGTGTATTGCAAGTTATGGAAAATGCCTTCACTTTACTCAGCTGATCTCCTTCTTTATATCATCCTCTATTGCCCTGAAATGAAGGAGATGTAACCCCTCAAGTCTTGGCCTGAATAGGGAAGACCCAAATGGAACTGCCATTCTAGACATAGCCTGGGTAACATCTTTCCTTCCTCTCATCACTGGGTTTGATCTACTATTGCCAACTTTCTTCTTTATTCTTTCCAACAGTGAATACTACTGATACTACATTTTTTACTAAGAAAATAGGAATTTCTTGGTATCTTTCTCATGCAAAATGGTATTAGAAAAGAATTTGTTTCTTAGATGGTTTGCCAATAAATGTCATTCTTTGTGCCAAGGACTATATTAGTAACTACAATACATAAATAATGAATTGAAATAATTTACCACTAAAAATTATGTGACAAATATTTTATAAAGTAAATCTATTTTATTTTTTTATTAAAGATTTTTATGTATTTATTTGAGAGAGACAGAGATAGTGACAGAGAACACGAGTGGGGAGGAGAGGGAGAAGCAGGCTCTCCACTGAGCAGGGAGCCTAATGTGGAGCTCCATCCCAGGACCCTGGGATCATGACCTGAAGCCGAAGGCAGACGCTTAACCAACTGAGCTACCCAGGCACACTAAAGTAAATCTACTTTAATCATGATCTCAATGTAGACATTTTATTTCACAGATCCAGTTTGCATAAATTAGAACACACAGACATTGACATTTAAACATTGTATTCCTTTAGTGACCTTAGTATGATAGTATAACAAATACTGGATTTCTTGTATTGTGAAAACATAAGTGTTTTTACCAGTTCCTTTTCATTAGGAGACATTTTCTTCTGTTAAATTCACTGAATGAGTGACTTCCAGATCAGGTCTTTCTAATTCAATTCTGCAGAATTGTGCTTATGATAAGATAATAAATGCATATTCATCAACCAGAACCATATTGAAAGTGCTCTAGACAAGTGTATAGTATAATAAATTTGGCCTAGAGAAATGAGGTATTTGTTAGAATCATCTCACTTTTATGCCTGTCTTACTTATAAGACTTAGCTAGCTTCCCTGATCAACACTAAAATTTTCCCTGGGTCATGATTGGTATGGGGAAGAAAAGAAATATTCAGGTATTGAAATATGAATAAACAAACTAACTCTATTAACTAGTGTTGTTACTATTTTTGTGCGTTAAATAAAAGTCAGATCTCTTCAGGGGAAGTGAACATTGGCTAAGAAAAATCATAACTGTGCTAATGTACTGGCAAGTTTTTATCTTCAACCACTAAGCAGGCATTGTTAATGTTGTGGGCAATGTGAAAATGATAATATTTATCTAAATAAATATTTTAATGTTAGTGATTAGCACAATCCATTGAAAAGTTCATAGGATTGTGTACCTTAGATGAAATAAAATGTACCTTGAACTATTACTATATCTATGCTGATAACATCTTTTTCCCCCCTATAGATTGAGGTAGTAAAATAATGCTAGTCTAGGTAGGAACATATAAGTTGATCCTCCACATGACTTAAGCAAGTAAAAAGGATGCTGGCATAGCCAGCTAAGCTAACCACTATAAGCCTACACATGACATGGATGACCTAAAGAAATATAGATTCTAGAAGAGGTTTCCTAAAGAGATCAGTCATACTAGTTAGAAGAAACCAGAGTTCAAGTATACAGTCTTATGAGATGCTGATTATAAGGAATGTGAGAAGCATAAGCTCCACTCTCCAGATGCTAATAGTCTGATGGAGAATATATAGCATAGACCCACAAAACTAAAATTAAAGACAGTACATGTAATACAAACACCTTAATTTATAGGAATTGATAAGTGGAAGATGTACCTTTCATTCATTTACACACACACACACACAAAATGGGTGTCTCTTATGGTCCAAGCACTGTCGTAGAAGCTGGGGCTAGAGAGAGAATGGGATAAGTACCTTGTCTCCACACAGTTTGTAGTCTAATAGACAATTATAATAGATTATGATAAAACAATGGAGAAGAAATATTATCTGCAAAGAATACTATGTGAGCTCAGCAATAATTAAAATTTATTAAGCACTTACTATGTCCTATGTACTGGTCCAGGTGCCTTGCATGAATTAACTTATTTAATCTTAGGATAACCCTATGAAGTAGTTACTATCATTATCATCCTCTTTTAGAGGTGAAAGAACTGAGGTACGCCCAAGTTCACATAGCAAATGATATATTTTGTTTTGGAATGACCAACAACAGCCTTAAGTCCTCACTATGCTGGACCACAACTCTCTACCGTTACACACAAATAAAGTTTATCTGACTCAAAATCTAAGAAGTTTAGTCAGGGTTGTTTCTTGCTGAAGGAAAAGCCTTCCTGATGCAAATATTAAAGACAGATTCAATATTCAGCTAGGAAAATGGTAGAAGTGAGGGGAAAGCACAGGGTGAGCATGCCAGACAGAGGAGAAAGTGGCAACAAGGCTCAAAGAGGAAGATGGTGTATACTGGAACCAAATGCAACCCAGTATTACTGAGCACAAAGACAGGGACTTGAAATCAAAAAACAGGATTGGTTTACTGATGAAGATTGGGCAGGGAAAATGATAATGAGTAATTATATCTACATTTACCTACTAGTGGTCCTAGCAAAATAATCTAAAGAGCCTGAGTAACAAAGAGAAGTAAAGAAGCTACATTTTTTTGTTGTTTGTTTTTGCTACGGAGTTGTAAGAGATCCTTATATATTTTGGATAATAACCCTTTATCAAATATATGGTTTTCCATTATTTTCTCCCATTCTTAGTCTGCCTTTTCACATTGTTGATTGTTTCCTTTGCTGTGCAAAAGCTTTTCAGTTTAATCCCATTTGTCTACTTTGCTTTTATTGCCTGAGCTATTGGTGTTATATCCAAGAAATCATTGCCAAGGCCAATGTCAAGAAGTTTTTCTCCCTATTTTCTTCTGGCAGTTTTACAGTTTCAGAACTGATATTTAAGACTGAATCCATTTTGAGTTGATTTATGTATATGGTGCAAGAAAAGGGTCCATTTTCATTTTTTTGCATATGAATATCCAGTTTTCCCAACACCACTATTGAAGAGACTATTCTTTCTCCATTGTATGTTCTTGGCACCATTTTGAAGATCACTTAAACATACATGCATGGATTTTTTTTTTTTTTTTAAGAACTCTCTATTGTGTTCTGGGTGCCTGGATGGCTCAGTCAGTTAAGTGTCTGCCTTCAGCTGGGGTCATGGTCTCAGGGTCCTGGGATCGAGCCCCACATTGGGCTCTCTGCTGAGTGATGAGTCTGCTTGTCCCTTTCCCTCTCCCTCTGTGATCTCTCTCACCCTCACTCTTTCTCAAATAAATAAATAAAATCTTTAAAAAAAGAACTGTCTATTATGTTCTATTTGTCTTTATGTCTGTCTTAATGCCAATAAAATACTATTTCTATGATTTTAGCTTTGTAATATATTGTAATATATAGATTGAAATCAGGAGGTATGATGCCTCCAGCTTTGTTTTTCTTGCTCAAAGAACCTGAATAGACATTTCTTCAAAGAAGACATATAGATAGCCAACAGGCACATGAAATGGTGCTCAGTGAATCATCATGGTAATGCAAAGCAAATCCACAGTTAGATATCTCCCTCATGTGTTAGGATTGCTAACATATATATTAAAAAAAAAAAAGATAACGTACTGACAAGGATGTAGAGTAAAAGGAACCTTTATACACTGTTGTGGAAATGTAAATTGGTACAGCCACTATGGAAAACAGTATGGAGTTTCCTCAAAAAGTTAAAAATTTAACTTCCATATGACCCAGCAATGCCACTTCTGGGCACATACTTAAAAGAATTGAAATCTGGATCTCAAAGAGATATCAGTACTCCTGTGTTCATTGCAGCACTATTCATAATAGCCAAGTTATGGAAACAGCCTTAATGTCAGTGGATGAATGGTTAAAGAAAATGTGGTAGTTACATACAATATAATTTGATTTAGCCTTAAAAAATAAAGAAATCCTATCATTTACAATAACACCAATGAACCTGTATACTAACTGAAATAAGAACAAATTCAATCTACTTAACATGAAAAATCTGAAATAGCATACATATAGAAACATAGAGTAGTTGGTAGTTACCAGGGAATAAGGGGAGGGGAGTGATGGGGGGATTGGTCGAAGGGTACAAAGTTTTAGTTACATAAAATGAGTAAGTTCTAGGGATCTATTGTATAATATGGTGCCTATAGTTAACAATCCTATATTATATACTTAAAATTTTGCTAAATTGGTAAATTTTATGTTAAGTATTTCTTTTAAGATTTTATTTATTTGAGAGAGAGAGTGAGAGAGAGAGAAAGAGAGAGCACAAGCGGGAGAGAGGGAGAAGCAGGTTCTCCACCAAGTATAGAGCCCGATGTGGGACTCGATCACAGGACCCTGGGATCATGACCTGAGCCGAAGGCAGATGCTTAACTGACTGAGCCACCCAGGCGCCCCAATGGTAGGAATCTTATCACAAGAAAATAAATGGGTGGAAGGAATCTTTCGGGAGGGGATGGATATGTTCATGGCATGTATTGCAGTGGTGATTTCATGACATATACTTATCTCCAAAGTCACCAAGTTGCATACTTTAAATATATAGCTCTTTGTATGTAAATCTCAATAAAATGGTTTAAAAAATAAGTAAAATCGGCTCTTAAACATCACAGTGTTTAAGAACAGTGGGAACCATTCTGTGATTATCCACTCAGCAGGCTCTGCCTGTGAGGATGCCCCTGAGCTGCAAGCCATGCAGTCAGGATAGGCATTCCTACTCTTGAGTGCTATAACTGGTATTATTTTCTACCCGTTGTTCTTATGGAATTCAACCCGCTTCTTAGATTAACTAAGTTAGTTTGGGTATGTTCTTGTGCACTGTTTTCATATTTTGCTTGTTTTCATTTCTAACCATTCAGCAAAACTTCCGGTAAATAATCTATGAAGAATATGATCCAAACCTTGAGTGTATGCTAAGGCCAGTTTTCACTTTATTTTCCCTTGTAATGTGCAGCTCCATTTTAGGATATAAACGAATTAAATTCCAGTAGTTAAATGGAAATGGAAGCTGTCTGAACATCTCTTCAGATGCTCCAGGAGCTTTGGGACTCATTTCTTTCTGAAGAAAAAATAAAGCTTTTTAGAAAAGACAATTGAACTGCTCTAATAAAAAATGCATACCTTGAATAGTCTCTCATCCTGTTCAGACTTGAATTCAGCTTCTAAATTTCTCTGTGACCTGGAGAACACTGATTTGATCAGTTATATCTGAGGCATAATTGAATGGGGCAATTTGAGCAATAAATAACATGAATTTAGATCAGTAGTTGAAGGGTGATATCTAAAGTCCTTTTTCATATAAAAGTAAAGAACTCTATCCAAATATAGTGCATCCTTTGAGGAAGGATGGCTGGCATGGATTGGGCGAAAGCACTGAGCTAAGCCCTCTGCTGGGCACTTTAATCCTCAAAAGAGAAGAGCAGAATAGTTGCCATCAATCTTCTTTTTACGGATCAGAAAATAAAAGCTGTGATAAATTAAATAGCTACTAAGTGATGGATCTGTGATTCAAATCCAGAGTTGTCTGAATACAAATTCCCTGTGGTTTCTATTTTGATAGTCTGATTCAAAATCCTAACTTCTTGAGGCCCACACCAATCTCTTTTATCTGAAATCATACATGCTTATAGTTTATGCAGTTCAATTCACTTGAATTATGTGGAGCATGTATTTTATCATTGCTTAATTGTTTCATTTCATTCACATTCATGTACGTTGGCTGAATACCTACAGTCATTAGACCAGGTACTAATGATTGTTATCCAGGAAGTTCCAGACTGGGGCAGTGTTTGTGATTCCAGTCTGCAGATCGCTTGTATCAGAATTTTACAACAATATACATTTGAGCAAGGTGATTTCATTACATCTAAATCTAAGAATCACTGGTCTAGTTCATCAGGGCTATCTCCTCAACCTAGACAGAAACTCTTATAAGGCAGGGATGTCTGGGAGGCTCAGTTTAGTTAGGTGTCCGACTCTTGATTTCAGCTCAGATCATGCTCTCACATCGTGAAATCAAGCCCTGCGTTGGGCTCTGCACTGAGTGTGGAGCCTGCTTAAAATTCTCTTTCCCCCTCTGCCCTTCCCACCAAGAAAAGGAAAGAAAATAAACTCTTATAAAGCAGAAATTGTGTCACAATTTTTTGTGTCTGTACTATGCCAGAGGCAATCGTAGGCATGAAATAGATACTTAGTATTTATTGAGAGCAAACTGCCAGGCATTGTTCTTAATGTCCCATTCATAAGAAATGTAGTCTCTCAAAGTAGCTACTTTCTAACTTTATTCTTACACATCAATAACAAGGTGATTTGTACTCAGTTCAGTTCAAAAAAAACAGGGTAATGATTTATCCATCTTTACCCTGGCATTGGGAGGATTGCAGAAGACTTCTTAGAAGAGGCACCCAAGCTGACCGGTGAAGGATGCATAAGAAAAGCCAAGCATAGAAAAGTGAATGGATTTTCCAGGGAAGGGGATTAATGTGATAAAACAACAGATGTGAGATAATGCACTGATTAAAGAGCTATAAGAAATTAATCATTATTAGAATACAAATTCTAAGACACCTTTTGGGGGGAGGTGGGACTTGTTCATTAGTTCAAGGACCTTAAGGTTGGCATTCATACTTAGGGACCCAGGCTATGCAAGGCAGTTCTGCATGCAAACAGCATAGTTGGGTTAGCTTCCCAGCATGGATTTATCAAATGTTCTTTATACCAACAGATCTAAATCTCAACCAAACTGCTTACATGATTATAGCTTCCCTTTGCCTTCTTTCCCCTCTGTGGAGATTCCTCTTCTCTGACCTGCATTAGTCAGGGTAGGGTACTGTAACAAATGGTTGCAACATTTAGTCTTTTTATATGTCAAAAAATTACTTCTTGGTCATGTTGCAATTCTGTGTGGGTTGATATAGAGGAAGGAAGAATAGATGAACTCTGTTCCACAAAGCCATTGAGGTACCCTGCTTTCTTCCTGCCTGTGGCTCTCTACCACTTCATTTTTATTTATTTATTTTTAAAGATTTACTTATTTATTTTAGAGTGGGGGGGGAGGGCAGAGGGAAAGAATCTTTAAGCAAACATCCCACTGAGCACAGAGCCCAACATGAGGCTCCATCTTACTTAAGCCCATGAGATCATAACTGGAGCCAAAACCAAAAGAGTCAGAGGCTCAACCCATTGAGCCACCCAGGTGCCCCTCTCTACAACTTTGGATCCTCAGGTTCTTTTTTCATTAAACTTACAGATAAGGAAGGAGAATAAGAATTGGTGCAAAAGGTTTTTTATGGGTCAGGCCACCTCTGCTCATATTTCATTGGGCTGTAACAGTCATATGACCAAGCCTACTATGAGAGGGGATGGAAAATGTAATTTGAGTGCCCAGAGAACATACATATTGGTGAGCTTAATAGCCACTTCCCAAATATCAAATGCCTTTACAATCCTTGGCTTAGCCACCTCCTAGTAATGCTTTTAGAGGAGCATCTTATACATTCATTGATAACTGAAAGATAAATGACCCTCAGAAAAATGTCTTTGGACTTGTAGTTCCCGTTTTAACATGTAAAGAGCTTGGAAGTTGTCGTTCTCGTTCTCACAACAAGAAGAAAGCCAAATACACTGAAAATCAACAGTTCTTGGATGCATCAGAGAATTTTGGTCACAGACGGGCTAGCTCCCAGAAAAGTGGAGAGACAAATAGAGAGAATCAGTTTACCAGGTACAGAAGCCAGGAGCCAAAGCCCACTGCTGGAGCCAATACCTCTAGGAATACTTAAACTGACTGACAAATTAATGGAAACTCAGTCTGAATGTGCTTGAGAGTTAAAGTCTCTGGGGTCCCATTCTTAGCAAGGTCCCAGTCTTCATCTTTGGGAGCCCCACCAGCTTGTCAGGTAAAGATGAGAGACAAATCTCATGTTTCCAACAGCAAGAGAGGGAAATGAGTTATTTTGAAATACAGCCAAAGTATTTTATTCCCCTTAAAAAAAGAAAGGAAGGAAGGAAGGAAGGAAGGAAGGAAGGAAGGAAGGAAAGAAGCAACACGGGCTCCTGGGTGGCCCAGTCAGTTGAGCAGGCCACTCTTCGTTTAGGCTCAGGTCATGATCTCAGGGTCCTGGGTGTCAGGCTCAGCAGGGAGCCTGCTTCAGATTTCTTTCTCCCTCTGCCCCTCCCCACACTCTCTCTCTCTTTCTCTCAAATAAATAAATCGAGCTTAAAAAAAAAAAAACAAAACAACTCTAGGCCCACTATCCTTCCTCTCTCACCTAAGAGGTAAAAGATAGTGAAGTATTTGCAATGTCCAGTTTGGTGGCACAGGCTCACTGAAGTCTGAGATCTAGTCACAGGTCCATAGAATGCTTCCCCTTCCCCCACAACTTATTACCACATCAATCAGGCTCCTCTGAAGGTAAAGGATTACAGCTGAAAGAACTGCAATCCTCATTATCTACTTTAAAAAGGAGTATCTAGGAAAACAAAAAGACAACAGAGGAGACAAAAACAAGGACACTAAAGGAAATTTTAGACTCTGACACCTAAAGCTACAGCAAACATTAAACACTATCTAACACCTAGCCGGATAAACAAAACCTCATGCTTTATAAAGGCCTATTTGTCTCAGTTCCTCTTACCTAATAGAGTATGTCTGGCTATCAACAACAACAACAAAAATTATAAGGCATGCTAAAAGATAAAAACAATCGTAAAAAAGACAAAGTTAACTTCAGAACCAGATTCAGATATAGCATTATCAGACCAGGAGTTTGGAATAATTATGATTAATATTCTACAGGCTCTAATGGGAAAAGTGGAAAAAATGCAAGAACAGTTGGGTAATGTAATCAGGGAGATGGAAACCCTAAGAAACTTGCATTCTAAGGATATTTAAAATATCAGTACTCTTAAAATCAAGGAAGGGTCAGTAATTAGGACATCTTATGTACTGAGATTATTTATCAAGATTTTTTCAGACACAAAACCACCTTTTTAGCCTGTTCTTGATGCAGTCCCACATAGAAGGATCTCCCACGTCCTCCAAGGAACGATGCCATTTATTTTCACCTGCTAATAGTGATGGTGATGCATAAATGGTGTTACAGGATAAAATCATGACTTTCACCCTCAGGGAAATAAGGGTTTTCATCATGGGAATTGAGACACAAGTAATCATGACTAAGCTAATCTGTCAGATTCATTTTTATATGGGAAAGAACCATATCTGCTCTGTTCACCACTGAAAACCCAAAAAAGGTTTCACATTCTTTTGTTTCATCTGTTGCTCCATACCATTTTACCAAGTATGCCTTCAGGTCAATCCAAAAGAAACTCAAAAATGCTTCCATTTTCATGTAACACAATCAGGATTTTTCAGCAATAGACTCTTCCTAACTCAAAATAAGTACTGTCTCTCATTTCCAATTTAATAGAAATATAGGCTCTGCTATATGTGAAACACCATAGGAAAGTGCCATAAATAGAAAGGTAGAAAGATTGGTCCCGGAGTCTGGGAGCAAAATGGTGGAGGAGTAGGAGACCTGGATTTTGTCTGGTCTCAGGAATTCAGTTGAATAGGGATCAAACCATTCTGAACACCTACGAACTCAACAGGAGATTGAAGAAAAGAATAGCAACAACTCTCTAAACAGAAAAGCGACCACTTACTGGAAGGTAGGACGAGTGGAGAAGTGAATCCGAGGCGATATTCGGGAGGATAGACGGTGGGGGAGGGGCCTCCGTCGGCCGCTTCTGGCAAGTGATAGAGCCTCGGAGCACAAAATTGGAACTTTTAAGAAGTTGGCTCCGCTGAGGGACGTCACACCAGTGGCTAAACGGGGGGGTGGAACCCTCGCGGGAGAGTGTGGTCTCAGGACCCTCAGGGTCACAGAAAGACCGGGGGTGCCTGAGTGCAGCAGAGCTCCCAGGTATCGGAGCGGGGAAGCCGGCTGCAGAGACGGAGCCGAGGTGCGCGCTCTCAGCTCGGGGTTGCCATAAACTGTGATCCGCAGCCCAGTCGGGCCACTGCTCCTCCAGCAGGGACCCAATAAATGGCAAATCTGGGGAGACTCCCCTTCCTCCCCTGGGAGGAGCAGTGCGGGAGCTCACTGTGGGGATCTGCTGGGTTTGGAGACTCCACACGGGGTCGGGTGCCAGAGATAGAAACGCTCGGTCACAGGCCGGGTGAGCACGGAGTGCGGCTGGAGACCGGGGAGATGGGAGTGATTGACTGCTTTTCTCTGGGGGTGCACTGAGGAGCGGGGCCCCAAGTTCTTGCCTCCTATGGGGTGGAAACTGGGAGGCCGCCATTTTCACTGTCGTCCTCCAAAGCCGTACAGAAAGCTTCCATGGAACCAAAGCTCCCGAGAGCAAACCCAAGCAGACTGCTTAGCCCGGACCGACAAAGGTGGGGCAATTCTGCCTCCGGCAAAGACACTTAGGAACCACAACACCAGGCTCCTCCCCCAGGAGATCAGCAGGAATAGCCAGCCAAGACCAAGTTTACCCATCAATGAGAATGGGAGAACTCCAGCACTAGGGGAATACTGCACATAAAATTCATGGCTTTTTTACCATGATTCATTAGTCTTTCAAAGTTAATTTTTTTAACTTTTTTTTTTTAATTTTTCTTTTTCCCTTTTTCAACCAACATCTTATCAATCCCTTTTTTAAAAAAACATTTTTATTTTTCATTTTTAGAGTGATATTCTATCCCTTCATAGTAGTTACCCTTATTCTTGGCATATATATATATAAGTTGTTCTCTCTTTAAAATTTTGAGATACAGTTTCTTCTAACATATCAAAATATAACCTAAATCTCTAGTGTATGACTTTGTTCTAGTCTCCTGCCTGACCACATTCTCTCCCTTTTTCTTTCTTTTTCTTTTTTTAATCCTCTTCTTTCTTTTTTCAATCACCTTATCATTCCTTTTTTCAAATTTTTTATAATTTTCATCTTTACAGTCATATTCCATCCCTTCATTGTATCAAGCCTTATTTTGTACATATATAAGTCTTTCTTTCTTTAAAATTTTAGGAGGCAATTTCTTCTACTAGACCAAATACACCCAAAATCTAGTGTGTTGCACTGATCTATGCACTAGCCTGATCATATTTGATCATATTCTGGGTTTTTTTTGTTCTGTTTTTGTTTGTTTTTATCTTTTTTTTTCTTTTTTTTCACTTTCATTTATCTTTCTTTCCCTTTCTTTTCCCCTGGTTTCAGGTCTTTTCTGATTTGTTTAGAGTATATTTTCTGGGGACATTGTTAACTTGTTAGCATTTTGTTCTCTCATTCATCTATTCTCCTCTGGACAAAATGACAAGAAGAAAAAGTCACCTCAAAAAAAGAACAAGAGGAGGTACCATCTGCCAGGGACCTACTCAATACGGACATTAGTACGATGACGGACCTAGAGTCCAGAATCATGATATTAAAGATACTAGCTGGCCTTGAATAAAGCATGGAAGTTATTAGAGACACCCTTCCTGGAGAAATAAAAGAACTAAAATCTAACCAAGTTGAAATCAAAAAGGTTATTAATGAGGTGTAATCAAAAATGGGGGCACTAACTGCTAGGATAAATGAGGCAGAAGAGAGAATCAGCAATACAGAAGACCAAATGATGGAAAATAAAGAAGCTGAGAAAAATAGAGATTAAACAACTACTGAATCACGAGGGCAGAATTTGAGAGATAAGTGATACGATAAGAAGAAACAATATTAGAATAATTGGGATACCCGGAGAAGAAGAAAGAGAGAGAGGGGCAGAAGGTATATTGGAGCAAATTATAGCAGAGAACTTCCCTAAAGTGGGGAAGGAAACAGGCATCAAAATCCAGGAGGCACAGAGAACCCCTCTCAAAATCAATAAAAATAGGTCAACACCCCGACATCTAATAGTAAGACTTACGAGTCTCACAGACAAAGAGAAAATCTTGAAAGCAGCTCGGGAGAAGAGATATGTAACCTACAATGGTAGAAACATTAGACTGGCAACAGACCTATCCACAGAGACCTGGCAGGCCAGAAAGGATGGACATCATATTTTCAGAGCACTAAATGAGAAAAATATGCAGCCAAGAATACTAGATCCAGCTAGGCTGTCATTGAAAATAGAAGGAGAGATAAAAAGCTTCCAGGACAAAAAACTAAAGGAATTTGCAAACACAATATTAGCCCTACAAAAAATCTTGAAAGGGGTCCTCTAAGCAAAGAGAGAGCCTAAAAGCAGCATAGACCAGAAAGGAACACAGACAATAAACAGTAAAAGTCACCTTACAGGCAATACAACGGCACTAAATTTGTACCTTTCAATAGTTACCCCGAATGTAAATGGGCTAAATGCCCCAATCAAAAGACACAGGCTATCAGATTGGATTAAAAGACAAGACCCATCAATATGCTGTCTGCAAGAGACTCATTTTAGACCCAAAGACACCCCCACATTGAAGTGAGGGGGTGGAAAACCATTTACCATGCTAATGCACACCAAAAGAAAGCTGGGGTGGCAATCCTTATATCAGACAAATTAGATTTTAAAACAAAGACTGTAATAAGAGATGAGGAAGGACACTATATCCTACTTAAAGGGTCCATCCAACAGAAGATCTAACAATTTTAAATATCTATGCCCCTAACATGGGAGCAGCCAATTATAGAAGGCAATTAATAACAAAAGCAAAAAACCACATTGACAACAATACAATAATAGTGGGGAACTTTAACACCCCCCTGACTGAAATGGACAGATCATCTAAGCAAAAGATCAACAAGGAAATAAAGACTTTAAATGACACACTGGACCAAATGGACTTCACAGACATATTCAGAACATTCCATCCCAAAGCAACAGAATACACATTCTTCTCTAGTGCCCATGGAACGTTCTCCAGAATTGATCACATCCTAGGTCACAAGTCAGGTCTCAACCAGTACCAAAAGATGGGGATTATTCCCTGCATATTTTCAGACCACAATGCTTTGAAACTAGAATTCAGTCACAAGAGGAAAGTTGCAAAGAACTCAAATTCATGGAGGCTAAAGAGCATCCTACTAAAGAATGAATGGGTAAACCAGGAAATTAAAGAAGAATTAAAAAAATTCATGAAAGCCAATGAAAATGAAAACACAACTGTTCAAAATCTTTGGGATGCAGCAAAGGCAGTCCTACGAGGAAAGTATATAGCAATACAAGCCTTTCTCAAGAAACAAGAAAGGTCTCAAATACACAACCTAACCCTACACCTAAAGGAGCTGGAGAAAGAACAGCAAATAAAGCCTAAACCCAGCAGGAGAAGAGAAATCATAAAGATCAGAGCAGAAATCAATGAAATAGAAACCAAAAGAACAGTAGAACAGATCAAGGAAACTAGGAGCTGGTTCTTTGAAAGAATTAACAAGATTGATAAACCCCTGGCCAGACTTATCAGAAAGAAAAGAGAAAGGACCCAAATCAACAAAATTATGAATGAAAGAGGAGAGATCACAACCAACACCAAAGAAATACAAACAATTATAAGAACATATTATGAGCAACTCTCTGCCAGCAAATTAGATAACCTGGAAGAAATGGATGCATTCCTAGAGATGTATCAACTACCAGAATTGAACCAGGAAGAAATAGAAAACCTGAACAGACCTATAACCGCTAAGGAAATTGAAGCAGTCATCAAAAATCTCCCAACAAACAAAAGCCCAGGGCCAGATGGCCTCCCAGGGGAATTCTACCAAACATTTCAAGAAGAATTAATACCTATTCTCCTGAAAGTGTTCCAAAAAATAGAAATGGAAGGAAAACTTCCAAAGTCATGTTATGAGGCCACCATTATCTTGATCCCCAAACCAGACAAAGACCCCATCAAAAAGGAGAATTACAGACCAATATCCTTGATGAACATGGATGCAAAAATTCTCACCAAAATACTAGCCAATAGGATCCAACAGTCCATTAAAAGGATTATTCACCATGACCAAGTGGGATTTATCCCTGGGCTGCAAGGTTGGTTCAACATCCACAAATCAATCAACGTGATACAATACATTAAAAAAAGAAAGAACAAAAATCATATGATTCTCTCAATGGATGCAGAAAAAGCATTTGACAAAGTACAGCATCCTTTCTTGATCAAAACTCTTCAGAGTATAGGGATAGACAGTACCTACCTCAATATCATAAAAGCCATCTATGAAAACCTACAGCGAATATCATTCTCAATGGGGAAAAGCTGAGAGCTTTTCCCCTAAGGTCAGGAATGCAGCAGGGATGTCCACTATCACCACTGCTATTCAACATAATATTAGAAGTTCTAGCCACAGCAATCAGTCAACAAAAAGAAATCAAAGGCATCCAAATCGGGAAAGAGGAAGTCAAATTCTCACTCTTTTCAGATGATATGATACTGTATGTGGAAAACCCAAAAGACTCCACCTGAAAACTGCTACAACTCATACAGGAATTCAGTAAAGTTGCAGGATATAAAATCAATGTGCAGAAATCAATGGCATTCCTATACACCAACAACAAGACAGAAGAGAGACAAATCAAGTAGTCGATCCCATTTACAATGGCACCCAAAGTCATAAGATACCTAGGAATAAATTTAACCAAAGAGGCAAAGGATCTGTACTCAGAAAGCTATAAAATACTCAGGAAAGAAATTAAAGAAGACACAAAGAAATGGAAAAACATTCCATGCTCATGGATTGGAAGAACAAACATTGTGAAGATGTCAATGCTACCTAGAGCAATCTACACATTCAATGCAATCCCCATCAAAATACCATCCACTTTTTTCAAAGAAATGGAACAAATAATCCTAAAATTTGTATGGAACCAGAAGAGACTCTGAATAGCCAGAGCAATACTGACAAAGAAAAGCAAAGCTGGCGGCATCACAATTCCGGACTTCCAGCTCTATTACAAAGCTGTCATCATCAAGACAGTATGGTATTGGCACAAAAACAGACGCATAGATCAATGGAACAGAATAGAGAGCCCAGAAATGGACCCTCAACTCTATGGTCAACTCATCTTTGACAAAGCAAGTAAGAACGTCCAATGGAAAAAAGACAGTCTCTTCAACAAATGGTGTTGGGAAAATTGGACAGCCACATGCAGAAGAATGAAACTGGACCATTTCCTTACACCACACACAAAAATAGGCTCCATATGGTTGAAAGACCTAAACGTGAGCAGGAGTCCATCAAAATCCTAAAGGAGCAAGCAGCAACCTGTTCGACCTCAGCCGCAGCAACTTCTTCCTAGAAACATTGCCAAAGGCAAGGGAAGCAAGGGCAAAAATGAACTACTGGGATTTCATCAAGATAAAAAGCTTTTGCACAGCAAAAGAAACAGTCCACAAAACCCAAAGTCAACCGACAGAATGGGAGAAAATATTTGCAAATGACATATCAGATAAAGGGCTAGTATCCAAAATCTATAAAGAACTTATCAAACTCAACACCCAAAGAACAAAGAATCCAATCAAGAAATGGGCAAAGACATGAACAGACATTTTTCCAAAGAAGACATCCAAATGGCCAATAGACACATGAAAAAGTGCTCAACATTCCTCGGCATCAGGGAAATCCAAATCAAAACCTCAATGAGATACCACCTCACACCAGTCAGAATGGCTAAAATGAACAAGTCAGGAAACGACAGATGTTGGCGGGGATGCAGAGAAAGGGGAACCCTCCTACACTGTTGGTGGGAATGCAAGCTGGTGCAACAACTCTGGAAAACAGTATGGAGGTTCCTCAACAGTTGAAAATAGAGCTACCATACGATCCAGCAATCGCACTACTGGGTATTTACCCTAAAGATACAAATGTAGGGATCCGAAGGGGCATGTGCACCCCAATGTTTATAGCAACAATATCCACAATAGCCAAACTGTGGAAAGCGCCAAGATGTCCATCGACAGATGAATGGGTAAAGAAGATATGTTATATATACACAATGGAATATTATGCAGCCATCAAAAGGAATGAGATCTTGCCATTTGCAACGACGTGGATGGAACTGGAGGGTGTTATGCTCAGTGAAATATGTCAATCAGAGAAAGACATGTATCATATGACCTCACTGATATGAGGAATTCTTAATCTCAGGAAACAAACAGTGTTGCTGGAGTGGTGGGTGGTGGGAGGGATGGGGTCACTGGGTGATAGACATTGGGGAGCGTATGTGCTATGGTGAGCGCTGTGAATTGTGCAAGACTGTTGAATCACAGATCTGTACTTCTGAAACAATAATGCAATATATGTTCAGAAAAAAAAGAAGAAGAAGATAATAGGAGGGGAAGAATGAAGGGGAGTAAGTCGGAGGGGGAGACGAACTATGAGAGATGATGGACTCTGAAGAACAAACTGAGGGTTCTAGAGGGAGGGAGGTGCGGGGATGAGTTAGTCTGGTGATGGGTTAAAGAGGGCACATTCTGCGTGGTCACTGGGTGTTATGCACAAACAATGAATCATGGAACACTACATCAAAAACTAATGATGTAATGTATGGTGATTAACATAACAATAGAAAAAGAAAAAAAAGAAAGCTTGCCTTTTTAAAAATGGGCAGGCAGAAAGCATGTCTGCTTGTCCTTTGCTATTAAGCAAGACACTATATCATCCAAATCTGTCCATTATACAGACGTCTTTGAAAAGTTAATGCAGAACAATAGAAAGTCAGTGCCTCACTCACAAGACTTGCAGAAATTCAAAACACCTATGAAGAAATTCCTCCAGACAACTCCTATTCCAAAAACATGAATTTATTTCTTCTTTATGATAGTCTGTGTTACCTAACAGGAAATTTCGTGTGGAATATACTGCAGTTTATCTCCTATTTCTCATTATTTCATTCTATGTCATAGGAACAAACCCCCTAGCATTCACAGGGCACATGGATTTCCAAAATAAATACATTTTCCAACTCTCTTGCAAGTGGATTTGACCATGTAACAAATGTCTAGCTCCTTACATTCCAATAGATATATACTTTAAACTGTGTATGTAATGTAAAATTATCTAGTAACTATATTTTTGAGAAAAGTAAAAAAGAAAGATGTGGGAGTTAATTTTAAGGATATATTTTAACCCAATATATCCAAAATATTATCATTATAACATGCAATTGATACAAAAATGTTAATGATTTATTTTACATTCTTTTTTCATACTAAGTCTTCAAAACCCATTGTATTTTAAATTTACAACACATCTTAATTTGATATTGAGCTATATTTCACATCCTCCATAGCCACATGTAACTCTCCTGCCAATGAAATTTGGGAGGAAATGGTGTGGGTAATTTCCAAGTTGTATTTTTAAAGGGAAAATAATGCTTTTTCTCTTGCCTCATCTATTCTGCTGCCTTGATATGGTAAGGGTGACAAGCCATCTTAGGCCTAGGGGCACAACAACTTAGGAGATGGCTAGGTTTCAGAAAAAACAGAGAAGATAAGCCGTGGCCTGCTTAGCTACACTGTTATCAGAGAGAAAAAGAAACTATATTGCTTAAGCTACTCTTACTTTATTGTCTCTTATAGCAATTAAAACTACATCTTAAATAATATAAATTGTGTTTTATTCATTTTTGTATTCTTATTACCAAATGGAATGTAACCCTGCAAATGCTTATTGAGGTAGGATGTGCGGGTACAGCAGGGATCCAGATCACTTGTTCATCTTAAAAATGAATATATAGTAGCTGAGAGTCATACTCAGAAATGGATACTAACCAGGATCCATGTCTTATTAAAATTGCAGAAATGAACAGTTCAGTATTTGCTGTACAGGCATGCCTCATAGATACTGCAGGTTTGTCTCCAGACCACTGCAGTAAAGCAAATATCACAATAAAGTGAGTCAAATGATTTTTTTTAGTTCCCAGTGCATATGAAAGCTATGTTTATACTATACTGTAGTCTATTAAGGGTATAATAGCATTATGTCTATAAAAAAAGTACATACCTTAATTTAAAAAATTATTTTTCTTAAGATTTTATTTATTTATTTGTCAGAGAGAATGAGAGAGAGAGTACACAAGCAGGGGGAGCAGCAGACAGAGGGAGAAGCAGGCTCCTCATGGAGCAAGGAGCCCAATGTGGAACTCAATCCCAGGACCCTGGGATCATGACCCAAGCCAAAGGCAGATGTTTAACTGACTGAGCCACCCAGGCATCCCTAAAAAGATACTTTATTGCCAAAAAATGCTAATCATTCATCTGAGCTTTCAGTGAGTCATAATCATTTTGCTGGTAGAGGGTCTTGCCTCAATGTCAATGGCTGCTGGATAATCAGGGTGGTCTTTGCTGAAGATTGGGGTGGCTGTACCAATTTCTTAAAATAAGAACAATGAAGTTTGTCACATAGATCACCTTTTCCTTTCACGAGTGATTTCTCTGTAGCATGTGATGCCATTTGATAGTATTTACCCACAGTAGAACTTCTTTCAAAATTGAAGTCAATTCTCTCAAACCCCATTGCTGCTTTATCAACAAAATTTATGTAATATTCTAAATGTTTTTGTTGTAATTTCAACAATCTTCACACCATCTTTTACTAGTGATAGATTCCATCTCAAGAAACCACTTTCTTAGCTCATCAATAAGAAGGAACTCTTCACTCTTTCAAGTCTGATCATAAGACTGGCATCAGTTTGACACATCTGCAGGCTCCACTTCTAATTCCAGTTCTCTTGTTATTTCCACCACATCTGCAGTTAGTGCCTCCACTGAAAGTCATCTGTGAGGGTTGGAATCAACTTCTACACTCTTGCTCATGTTGATATGTTGACTTTTTCCCATGAGTCACAGATGTTCTTAATGACATCTAAGTTGGTGAATCCTTCCCAGAAGGTTTTCAATTTACTTTGCCAAGATCCATCAAAGGAGTCACTATGGCATGTATAGCCTTACAAAATAAATTTCTTAAATAATAAGACTGAAAGTTGAAATTACTCCTTGATCCATGGGCTGCAGAATGAATGGTGTGTGTTTTTTTATTTATTTTTTTATTTAACATTATTTTTTATTTAACATTATTTTATTTAACATTATTTAACATTAATTTATTTTTTATTTAACATTATTGTGTTACCAAGTGCATTGTCAATGAGCAGTAATATTCTGAAAGGGATCTTTTTTTCTGAGCAGTAGGTCTCAATAGTGGGTTTAAAAAATTCAGTAAACCATGATACAAACCATGACATATCCAGGTTTTGTCATTCCACTTTTAAAGCACAGATGGTACATTTAGCATAATTCTTTAGGTCCCTAGGATTTTTAGGTTGGTAAATGAGCACTGACTTCAACTTAAAAGTCACCAGCTCCATTAGCTCCTAATGTAAGAGTTATCTTGTCCTTTGAAGCTTTTAGCCAGTCATTGACTTCTCCTCATTAGCTATGAAAGTTCTAGATAGCATCTTCTTCTAACAGAGGTCTGTTTTGTTGACATTGAAAATCTGTTGCTTTGTGCAACCACCTTCATTAATGATCTTAGGTAGATCTGGATAACATGCTGCAGCTTCTATATCAGCACTTGCTGCTTCACTCTGTACATTTATGTTGTGGAGGTGACTTCTTTTTCTAAACCTCATGAACCAACCTCTGTTAACTTCAGACTTTTCTTCTGTAGCTTCCTCCTCTGTCTCAGCCTTCATAGATTTAAAGAGGGTTAGGGCCTTGCTCGGAATTAGGATTTGGTTTACAGGAATGTTGTCATTAGTTTAATCTTCTATCCAGGCCATTAAAACTCTTTCCATATCATCATTAGTACTGTTTCACTTTCTTATCATTTATGTGTTCACTGGAGTGACACATTTAATTTCCTTCAAGAACTTTTCCTTTGCATTCACAACTGGGCTATTTGGCACAAGAGACATAGTTTTCAGACTATCTTGGCTTTCAGCATGCTTTCTTCACTAAGCTTAATCATTTCTAGTTTTTGCTTTAAAGTGAGAGACATATGACTCTTCCTTTCATTTGAATGCTTAGAGGCCAATATAGGGTTATTAATTGGCCTAATTTCAATATTTTTGTGTCTCAGGGAACTGGGAGGCCTGAGGACAGGGAGAGAGATGGGTAAACAGCAGATCAGTGGACCAATGAGAACACACATTTATTGAATATGCAGTTCATGGTGCCCCAAAACAATTTTTTAAATTTTTTTTCCAAAACAATTACAATAGTAATATCAAAGATCACTGATGATGAATCACATTGTAAAATAATAATAATAATAATAATAATAATAAAAATATTGTGAGAATTACCAAAATGTGACAGAAACATAAAGTGAGCAAATGCTGTTGGGAAAATGGCACCAACAGACTTGACACAGGATTGCCACAAACCTTCAATATGTAAAAAATGCAGTATCTGTGAAGCACAATAAAGCAAAGCACAATAAAATGAGATATGCCTATTGAATAAATTTAAAAATGTCTCTTACAGCAATAATATAGTTAGCCGTTTCCAAAGAATGTAAATAACACAGGGTACTGTTTAATCCCTTGCTAGTCTATAAACATATGCATTAATTATTTGAGTTAGTTTTTTTTTAAAAATAGGTTGTATTAATTGGGACTGGCATGGTCTACAAAAAATTGCTAAAGGGACTGAGACTTGAGTAAGATCCTGGAGGACAGGTAGGATTTAGCTGAACACATAAATTCTCTGTTATATATATTCTTACTGAGAAAATGTGATATTTTCCTCTTAGCCCTGTGTTTTGAAAAGTATATCAATGTATAGCTCGTTCTCTGTCTTAAAATTATCTTAACCTCGGTTTCTACAAAATGCTTGTTTTACCTTACCATATGCCTAATGTAGGAAACAGAAAGCATGGAAACTTATGAAGAACATTAAAACACTCACATAATCTCACCACTCAAACAATCACTATTAATGTTTGGCCATTTGTCCTGCGAGTATATTTTAGAATCATTTTTCTTTTTGTGTAATTAGGTTGGGATAATACTTTATATAAAATTTTGCATACAGAGGTGCCTGGGTGGCTCAGTAAGTTAAATGTCTGACTCTTGGTTTTCAGCTCAGGTCATGATCTCAAATCTATGAGATTGGCCCCACTTTGGGCTCCATGCTCAGTGCAAAGTCTGCTTCAGATTCTCTCTCCCTCTCCATTTACTTCTCCCTCTGCTCATGCACGCTCTCTCTGTAAAATAAATAAATAAATAAATAAATAAATAATAAAATCTTTGAAAAAAATTTTTGCATACAGTGATGGCCAGCAGACACATGAAAAGATGCTCAATATCGCTAATCATCAGGGAAGTGCGAACCAGAACCATAAGGAGATAATCACTTTACACCTATCAGAATGGCTAGAATCAAAAGGACAAGAAATAACAAGTGTTGGTGAGGGTGTTGGTGGGAATGCAAACTGGTGCAGCCACTGTAGAAAACAGCATGGAGTTTCCTAAAAAACATAAAAGTAGAAATACCATATGATCCAGTAATTCCACTTCTGGGTATTTGCCCAAAGAAAATGAAAACACTAATTCAAAAAGATACATGTACCCCTATGTTTATTGCAGCATTATTTACAATAGCTAAGATGTAGAAGCAACTAAAGTGTCCACTGATAGATGAGTGAGATGAATGGATAAGAAGATAGATAGATAGATAGATAGATAGATGATAGATAGATAGATAGATAGATAGATAGATAGATAGATAGATAATGGAATGTTATACAGCCATAAAGAAGGATGAGATCTTGACATTTGTGACAACATGGCTGGATATTATGCTAAATGAAGTAAGTCAGACTAAGAAAGATAAATACCATATGATTTCACTCAGATGTGGAATCTAAAAAAACAAAATAAATGAATAAACAAACAGATAAAACAGAATCAGACTCACAAATACAGAGAATGAACTGATGGTTGCCAGAGGGGAGAGTGGTGGAGGGTTGGGCAAAGTGGATAAAGTGGGGTGGGAAATATAGGTTTCCAGTTATGGAATGAATAAGTCATTGGAATAAAAGGAATAGTATAAGGAATGTAGTCAATGATACCGTAATAGCATTTTATGGTGACAAATGGTAGCTATACTTGTGATGTGCATAGCATAACATATAGAGAAGTTGAATCATTATGTTCTACACCTGAAACTAATATAACATTGTTTCAACTGTACTCAAATAAAAATTTAAAAATTATATATAGTGATGTATACACTAAATGCTATAGTATGGATATTTTCATTCCATTGAAACTTTTTAGTAAATATTATTTTTACTAGTTATGTAATACACAAGCAGATGAATGTCCCATCACTTATTTAATCATTGTTATGTTGAACATTAGCAATTATTTTTTAGCAATCTTTTTTTTATTTTTCACTTTTATAACAGTTTTGTTAAGCTTGTGCAAACAATATTTTTCTAAATCTCTGGCTATCTCCTTGGGTTTTATTTTAGAACGTTTACTAAACCAAATATTCTCAAAGATTTTGATACATATTTCCCAATATATTGTCATAAATGCACTTAAGCAAGACTATCTATAAATTATCAGTTTCTTTGCCTGTTTACCAACTGAGTGTCATTCATTTTTTAATTATTTGTCCATTAATTTTTTTACAAAAGTAATGTATGTATGAAAAAGTCCAAAAGAGAGATAAAATATCCATTATCTCTACCTCCAGAAATAACATTATCAGTTAACAAGATGCATATTTCTTCCTATCCTGAACAGTCATTAAACATAAGGAACATCTTTTCATGTAAAAAATATCATTTGATTTTATTTTATAAGTACATAGTAATTTATCACATGAATGTCATTATTCAATATATTATGGGGCATTTAATTCCAAATTGTGCTATAAATTCTATAAATGTGCAAAACAGACATCCTTGTATATGTATACAAACATTAGATTAAATTTGAATAGCAGAATTAGTAGATTAACAATTATTAACCTCTTGAAATATTTTGATAATTATAGCTAAAGTGTTTTTCAAAAAGTTTACATCAATTTGTACTTAAATAGCAATACATGAAATCTTTGTTTTTGCCTGTAAGTTGCCTATTTAATAGGCAAAAGTACTATTTTGTTGATTATGTAAGTTGTTATGCTTTGATTAGTTGTGTTGAATAAATTTTTCTTTCACTGATACTATATTTCATGATATATAGAAGCTAAGTCTCAAGAATCTGATTTTTTCACAGTTTCCTTAGACATTTCCTGTGCACACAGAACTTGAAAAATTCTCCCTCAAGGAGTTTTTAGGGTTCATCCCAGGGCAGATTTTTACTTTTTTTTTTTTTTAAATGAAATGCTTCCTTGACTCAAAAGATTAATGGCTTTGATATAAATCCTTAAATTAGTGACCACATTTAGCTCAATTTTGCATTTGAATTTAGAACATCCAATAGAGTTGCTTCCTCAATAAAACTTGTTTGTTTTTGTTATCATCACCTTCAGTTTTGTTTTCCTGTTGCATTCCTAGAGATAGAAGATGTTCTGCCAGCAAAAGTATAAAAGGACTTGAAATTAAGCAAACCACTTAAAATGTGTCTATGGATTATTAAAAGGCAGTTTGAAGTGTGCTCTATTTTAATTAGTACCTGTAATGTTTATGTGAAGGCCTGATAGGATAGTACCCAGAAAGACACTGGAGACTGAGACAGACTAATATGCTAGAGAAGGGTGACATTTGGAATGAATCTGGGGTTCTATACAAGTTGGAGTAATCGTTTTCCTGATAGTTTCTTGTAACCTAGAAGTAAATTTTAAAACTACAGTTTCTGAATAACTATGAAGTCAGGATCAGAGGCCAGTACATGAAAAGAAATGAAAATTAGCTAAAGTGCCATTCCATGCTGCTGAGTCAGATGCAGGTGTCAATACGTCGTCCACTGTGGAGCCTGCAGAGACCAGAAGGAAATTTAATTATATCCAATCAACCTAATAGTTTTATTCTCTCATAGCATTTGTTGTCATAAATGTCACATGCCAGCCAATTCAGCACTATAGCACTATCCCAAGAGCTGATGAAAGAGAGGGGCTAAACTTCAGTTTTTAAGACAGAGCTAAGTGTTTGGACACGGTAACCTCTAAGAGATGTATAGAGAGCTGTCACTTGGCCCAATTCCATGGGGGAGAGAAAAGCATTAGAATCAAAGGGCTCTTGTTACTCTTTGTGAAATGAGTTAGTCATTTCAAGCCAATTCCTCATGGACAGATGTCCAGACAACTGTTGCTGTGGTTACTGTTAACAGTTTTTTTGGAAAGTGACTCAAATCTATATGCTTATATGTAGGATATAATCATTGTATCAGAATGTACTTACACAGAATCATGTGAGTAAACTTAGTAATGCTATATAGCAGTGCTATATAGCATGTTGAGACTTAGAGATGATCCTTGGTCTCAGTGTATTTGGACTAATGGAAACAACTACAGATTTTAGGAATTACTAGGAAGTCAAAGAAAGCTTTGAATCTATTTCTGGCACCAATACATTTAAGTCTCCAGGAAAATGTATATCTTATTTAAAAAAGCATAAAAATAGATTTGGCAACTTTCCTTGACAGTGTGTTCCAGAATATTAAAAACTAGGTTAAGAAAATATTTTTTAAGTTTATTCAAGATTCTTTCTATATAGCATGGGGTTTTTTTGTTTTGTTTTGTTTTCTAAGTTTATTCAAGATTCTTTCTGTATAGCATAGGGTATTTTTGCTTTCTTCTTCTAGTTATAGGGAAAATAGCTATAAACATATGTAGGCTAATATTAAATAACTCATCTTTTTTCTCTAAAAATCCCATCTTTAGATAATTCATCAGTTTTAATTTGTGATTATTCAGACTAATAAACAGACCCCAGCTTGCTATAACGCTATGTCAGGAAATAACCACTTGTTTTAGTGTTGTTTTTGCTTTAGGCTACTGTGCCGTTGAAGAAAATTAACTTGCATGGGCATATAAGAGAAGCATCTAAACATGATTTATTATATACAAATTAGTGATTCGATTTATACATTTTTAATATTGATGACAAAATTATTTAGACCATTTAACTCAATTGGTGGTGCGGGTTGAAGGTTATATAGGCAACTGTATCCTCTTTGTAGCTTCTCTTTAAGCCTTAAATTATTCCAAACCAAGTTTGATTAAAAAGTAATATGGGAATCTGTTTTAGTAATTACTTACAGACTTGTTGAAGACTACATCTAAAAAGAATTTTAAAGATGATAATCATGGTTTTAAGGAGATGCTGATCAATAATGATTATGGTAAAAATGATGATAAATAGCATTAAGAAACACTTTTTTAAAAAATGTTTTATCCTGGGGCACCTGGGTGGCTCAGTTGGTTAAACATCCAACTCTTGATCTCAGCTCAGTTCTTGAGCTCTGGGTTGTGAGTTCAAGCCCCATATTGGGTTCCACGCTGAGTGTGGAGCCTACTTTAATGATGAAAGACCTTAATGGGAGACAGGAAACCATTAAAATCCTAGGGGGGAACACAAGCAGAAAATTCTCTGACCTCAGCCATAGAAAGTTATTACTAGGCATGTCACCACAGGCAAAGGAAACAAAAGCAAAATGAACTGTTGGGACTTCATCAAGATAAAAAGCTTCTGCACAGCAAACTCAATAGTCAACAAAACTAAGAGGCAGCCTATGGAATGGAAGAAGATGTTTCTAAACAACATATCTGATAAAGGGTTAGTATCCAAATCTATAAAGAACTTATCAAACTCAACACCCAAAAAACAAATAACCCAGTTAAGAAATGAGCAGAGGACATGAATGGACACTTTTCCAAAAAAGACATCCAGATTGCAAACATACACTGGAAAAGATGCTAAACATCATTCACCATCAGGGAAATATGAGTCAAAACCATGACGAGATACCATCTCACACCTGTCAGGATGGCTCAAATTAACAACACAAGAAGCAGGTGTTGGTGAGGATGTGGAGAGGGTCCCCCTCTTGCACTGTTGGAGGGAATGCAAGCTGGTGCAGCCACTCTGGAGAACAGTATGGAAGTTCCTCAAAAAGTTTAAAATAGAACTACCCTACGATCCAGCAGTTGCACCACTAGGTATTTACCCAAAGGATACAAGAATACAGATTTGAAGGGGTACATGCACTTTGATGTTATAGCATATTATCAACAATAGCCAACCTATGGAGACAACCCAAATGTCCTTTGACTGATGAATGGATAAAGAAGATAAAGAAGATGTGTGTGTGTGTATATATATATATATATATATATATATATATATAACTGAATATTACTCAGCCATCAAAAAGAATGAAATCCTGCCATTTGCAACAATGTGGATAGAGCTAGAGTGTATTATCCTAAGTGAAATAAATCAGTCAGAGAAAGACAAATACCATATGATCTCACACATATGTGGAATTTGAGACAAAACAGGAACATATGGGAAGGGGGAAGGGGAAAAAGAAAAAAAGGAGAAAGGGAAACAAACCATAACAGACTCTTAACAATAGAGAACAAACTGAGGGTTGATGGAAGAGTATGGGTGGGGGATGGGCTAGGTGGGGGATGGGCTAGATGGGTGATGAGTATTAAGGAGGGCACTTGTTATGATGAGCACTTGGTGTTGTATGTAAGTGATGAATCACTGAATTCTACTCCAGAAGCCAATATTTCACTGTATGTTAATTACCTTAATTTGAAATAAAAGAGAAAAGAAAAAGAAGAATGCTTTATCTCATTTGCAATGCCCTTTTTTTTATTTCAGTAACTACTGTATTACTGAAGGACACCAGCAAGTTGATAGCAGACTTAATGCTTTCTTAGTGATTAACATAATCTTCAATCCAAGTCTAAATTTTTATGGAATTTTGAGAAATTAAAATATATTAAGGGAAGCTCTCACTGGATAAATGTGAATGCCTGATTTGACTTAATTAATAAAGTACTAGTTAAAGAAATGTGTTTTATCATGCATATTAAAATTATGCAAAGAATAGCAGGAATTTATTTTTCAATGACTGAGTGAAGAGAAGTAAAACACTGAATAATGCAAGTTAAAAAAATATAAACTGCAGAGTAATTTTAGTTCCTGCTGAATAATGCCATTCTTTATTAAGGAGAAATATTGTAAATGTAAACATGGTTTCGCAGTGTTTATGTTGGGTTGTTTAAAACAAAGCAATACATAATCCTTCAGTCCTACTGCTGTCTGCTTAGTTTCAGGTATAAAAACACTCTCTAAACCAGTAGTTTTCAAACTTGTCTCAGCCTCAGAATGCTTCCATCAAAAGCTCAATAGAAATGTGGAGTGTCCCTGGTTAATTCAGCATGATATTCTAGAACTGGGTCTCTATCTTTCTCTTCTCTCAGGAGTACTTGAATGAGGGCACTAGTTGGGTAGAGTTTGGTGTATATTTTGAAAGCCTCTGTTAAAACAGTTGAGATATAGACCCTGGTTGTATACTTGGATAGAATGAGAAAGCAAAGAAAGCTTTATTGATTCCTTTACAATAGAGCCTTAGTGATTTTCTCTTGAATCAGTTAAGAAGCTTTCCACTGCAAAATATATAACGTCCAAACAAAAATGGTTTAACTAAAAGAAAAATTTTTTGTCTCACATAGTTAATAGGTCTCAAGATAGGACTGGCTCCAAAGCCTTAGACATAAGTTTTAATTGCAACATCAGGGACCTGTATTTTTCCATCTCTCAACTCTGCTTTTGGCTGTGTATCTCTATTCTCAGTGACCAAGGAACTGATGGCCTACAATATAGTCATAGAATGACTATAGCTTCTCCAAAGCCAGTGTTTTCTCAGCTTTAGTCCGTGAATAAGAACACAAGCATCATTCTAAAGATTTTAGTAAGATGATTCATTGTGCCTTACTGTATCTATCTGGGGCATGAACCCAGTGCCCTGGTTGAATGATGCATTAACTTACTTGGACATAGGTCACAGGCTCTACCTTTGAAACAGATGAAAGCTGCACTTTTACCCATGGGAGCTGAGTTTGCGGGTAAAGGTGTTTCCCAGAGACAATCTGAATAGAGTTAACAGAAGTTTGAGGAATGGACATGAGAAACCAAAAAGTAGCAAGTGTTTACTACTTTTCCTAAAATTGTTATAGTTTGTTCATTAACCCATTTCCTAACAAAGCTGTTGAGTTTCTACTGTGCTAGTTCTATGTTATTTCCTAAGTGTTGTCTGTATCTTAATAGAGCCCACTGTAGCACACAAATACATAAAAATCTGTATTACTCTATCTAACTGTCTGGAAATTATTCACTAAGTGCCTTTTTAATAGAATGTATGCATTCACTAAATATTTGAAGTTGAAAAAAGTCCTCACCACCATCCCCCATTTCCACACATTTTCAGTGTTACTGGCAGAAGGCTGCAAATGACTTTGGGTTTTCCAATACCCCTTGTGGTATGTTAATCAGATTCAGTAAGAAATAAAGGAAGAAAAATTGTACATTCCATGTGTTGAGCATTAGATTAGGTATAAATTCTGACCAAATACCTGCTGCCTGAAAGAAACCTCTGAGGAATTACACAAACCTTTTTCTTGCTTTATTCTCAAACATGAAAAGGACATGATGATGAATAACTTTTGTATAAATAACATATAAATCATAAGATGTAACAATTCTATTCTGAGTAAAATAATAAATATAACTTTATGAAACAAGGTAATATGAAACACAGATTATATGATAGATTGATAGAAAATTAAATGTGAATTTCAATGGCATGTTACATTAAAAAGTCAGTGCTATTTCAAAAACAAATGAACATATGGTTCTCTTCAAAATGATACCTCTATCATTACTAAGCTCAATTTTTACTATGAAGGAAAATAAGTAATTAACAAGAAGGGAATTTATAGGAAAGTTTAAATGATAAAAACAATGGAATAATTGTCATAAGATTTGCACACACTAACATGCAAAATTTTAAAGTTTCGTGTAAAATTTACCTAAAAAGATGAAAAATGTATTATGTGATCTCATATGCAATAAACAAGCCTAAATATGAATCCCTTCATAATGTCTTTATCTGAAAATAATTTTATAACCTCTTCCTAATGGGAGCAAAATGGTTAAACAAGAGCACTTTAAATGATTCATCAAGAATGAATTGGAATAATAATCAGAAAAATCATAGAAAATCACAAAAAGTACAAGATGCATATATAAGTAGGAGGCCCTGTTGTGTTTTCTCTTGCCAAGCATACTGGAGCAAGCTATAAAATGTGATGCATTGCCATAGCATGCTGCCAGGTCACAGGCTGCTTAGAGGAGGGAGGCATTATTGCAAAGATAGACATGTCATGGGTAGATAATACATACATGAGAAGAAATATTTAGCAGAGGGTGGAGTCAGAATAGCCTTCCTAACTTGAGAGGAAATTACAGCAATAAAAGTATACCTTTTAGGTCTCAGAATATGACATCTGGGCTTTTTGTGGTTACAGTGTGACTGAAAGTTCTCTGTAGATGATATAGATATCTAGATACAGAGTCTTCCAAACCTAGACTACATAAAGGGAAGTTCCAAGGTACCTGGGTGGCTCAATCGGTTAAGCGTCTGCCTTTGGCTCAGGTCATGATCCCAGGGATTGAGTCCTGCATCAGGGCTGCCTGCTCAGTGGGGAGTCTGCTTCTCCTTCTCCCTCTGCCCTTGCCCCGGCTCATGCTCTCTCTCTCAAATAAATAAAATCTCTTAAAAAACAAAATAAAGGGAAGTTCCATACATGCATTTACCTTGTCTTCTGTATACTTCATGGTTTTTGCATTCTGTTGACTACCAGGGCAAAGGCCTATCAGTCCTTGCTTCCACACATTGTTCTGATCATAGAACAGACTCTCACAGCTCCTGACTTCTCTCCTTCCAATTTCTCTTTATTCTTGCTTCTTTGGCTCTGCACATTTATAAATTGAAACTGTTAGAATTGTAACCAGGTGAGGTATGGATGTCTTGAATCCCTACTATGAAGAAATTATCATTCAATTTGCATTTGTTTAGTCTAAAAACATGGTGGCACAGAGAGGGCAAAGATTAACAAACAGGATGAAGAAAGTAGAATTGTTTACAAATTGAATCAACACAGAAGCCAATTCTTTAACATCATATAAGAGCCTCTCCATTTCCAACAGAAATTGTTGAAAAGTAATCGACCAAGTACCCTGTCCCACTAACTAGGGGTAGGAGAAGATGATTGGAAGAAAGAACACGGGGTTAAGGTGCGGTCTTTTGTGAAATGGCATGGGTTAGAGATTATATGGAAATTTCTCATTCAAGACAGATAGTACTGTCGAAACCTAGACAGAGGGCAGAGCAAGGAACCAATAAGAAATTAAAATCAAAACGAAACCAAACCAAAACAAAACAAAAAACCCCAAAACCCTGAGCCACAAGTCCAGAAGGTCTGCCAATGGAAGAAGCTTATATAACCTAAATATAATCCAAGGTAACTTTATATAAATTATATTCATTCATGGACACATAGGCTAATAGCTAAAGTAATAGGGCATTCCAGTTTTTACCTGAACAGCTAAAGGCGATCCAAATTAGAAGGAATTGGATACTTTTCAAAATTATCTTTACTCTCGCCCTACATTGTCCTTCATCCCTGCAGTAGATCCAAAGGCTTTTCTCTAGCCTCCCCGTCCCTATATACTGTGCCCTCCTCTACCTCTGCAGCCAGCAAGGCTTTTCTCTTTTCCTCCTGCCTTTCTTTTTTTTTTTTTTCTTCCATGTAGTTTGACTTCCTGCTTCTATTTTTTTTTCTTTTGCTTCATTTACTACCTATATTCATCACAAACAGTTGTTCCAGAAAAGCCAGCAGTATGATTGTTATATTTATTATTATTATTAATCTCTTTCTCACTATCTCTCCTCTGCTTCATCAAGTTTTTATTCTGTGTTATAAAAACCCCAAACTGGACTCATGTAGGTTATATGTTCTTAGAGTATTACAAAAGATAAGCTACTGTGCAGACCAAATTATTTTAGGGAGCCAGTGGTCAAAAGAGAAGTTCCTCCACATATCCTGCCATTCCAATGTGATAACAAATTCATAGAGTCTAAAACTTAGAAGTAGGGAAACAGACACAAGCTAAAGAGGGAAGTGAACACATAGGAAACATCTGCCTGGATGGCACATACTTCTGATTATTTATTTTATGAGCCAATTTGTGTTTAGGGAAGTGAGGCACGAAACTGATTGATTCCAAAAAGTCAGAGAAAGACTGGATATATACTACCTGCACATTTCAAAGCAGCATATCCTGAAGTGTGGGCCACAGACCACCAATACCATGAAACATTATGGGGGGAGAAGAGGTTTAGTGGTCAATTTCGAGAAACATGTTTGTCTTTTGGTTACTCACAAGGCATAATTGCATTTTAAATTCCCTTTGAATTTTGCTGAAATAAGAAAATCTGATTACTTTTGTTTATGTAAGTGCTTCTCAAGCTCATTAGGCCAAGATTCTATTTCCTTGTAGGGTGCTTTTCTGTCAAACACACTGAATTGGGTTGCTTTTCTAAAGGCAAATAAGTGCATATGCAAAGAGATACCTGACTGATTTGAAAAACAATACACTGATGTCTGAGCTCACTGGTGAGCTGTGTTATAGCTTTGGAAAAATATAAATTCATTGCTCCAGTTCAGCCCCACTTGATATCAAGTGATTTAATTACTGCAAACTAAATTATAATCCTCTTCTTTTGATGCAGAATTGTTTCTAGCCTGACCTTTAATGACTCTCCAAACAATAATGTTTGGCAAAAAGAAATGTCAGTCAGGCAGAACCATAAACATCTGTGTTTATTTAGAGTAAACTTTCCTATTTAATTAAATATATAGATATCCAGGAAAATTCCATGTTACTGGAAATTCCACTGGAAAAAATATCAAATCTTCCAGAAACAGTGTGTGCCATCTGAAAAAGTCAGTGTCTCTCTCTCATCGTTAGAAGGTTGATTTTCTTGTTGTGACTGTTTTTGAAATGCATGTGTCTTAACTTTTCACCTTCCAAATGATTAAAACTGTTCTTTATTGTCAAGGGCATAAGGAAATAAATTTTACGTGTGGAAATAGAGTTATGAAAAGAAGTTTTACAAAAGAGTAGGGTGCAAAGTTTTTATGTTGTGCCAAACTCTGTCATCTTCAGTCTGTCTTGAAAAATACTTTTGCCTCATTTTATAACAAGATTCTGATAAAACAATGGCAATATATTCTCAGTTGTTCAGTAGTCTAAAAATAGTTCATTAGCATGAATATTAGACATGATTAAACACTGCAGCATAATTATTTTGTCCTAGGCCACATAATATCCACTTGTCTTTTCTCTTGAAATCATTCCAAATCTTTTTTTATATCCCTAAAAATTTAAGAACTGAAATAGTGAAAATTTAAAAAAATATAGAAATGCATATTACACATATATGCAAAGAGTTCTCTGAAAAAAAATGTGGCTTTTCAAAATGATCTGATTATAAGTCAGGAGAACAGTTATTCCTACATTATATTAGTCTTTATGAGACAACATTGTATAATAAATAACAAAAAAAAGATAAACTATCTTTTGTGATGTAGGAAAGACATTAAGGTTCAAAGCCGAATGCCAAGAAGAGCTCTTGAGACGTCTTTGGCACGAAAAGGTGGTTTTATTAAAGCATGGGGGACAGGACCCGTGGGCAGAAGGAGCTGCACTGGGGTCATGAGGAGTGGTGCATTATATACTTTCAGGGTGGGAGGGGGTTAGGGACAGCACAAGTCTCTAAGGAATTTTGGAAGCAAGGTTTCCAGGACCTTGAGGGGCTAGCAGTTGTTGGGAAAAGGTCATTTATTACCATCTAATAAAACCTGAGTCATGAAACTGTTCTGATGTATATCTGTAGGTCGTATGCTTGGGAGATCATTGCCAACATGTATCTTGGGGGATAGAGATAAAGGAAGTTTTTGAAGGAATATTTATATGTTTAGGTAGACTTACAGGATCCTGGAAGTTGGGCTAAAATTGCCTTTTGCCCTTAGCAAAGTATTAACATCAAGATGCAGCTGAATCCCTAGAGGAATGTCACCCTGCCTCTTTCAAGGACTTGTGAATGGGCTGTAGGTAGTGAGGAAATTTAATAATTTTTCTTCTGCCTTTGTTTCCCACATCATCTTGGAAACATTGACTACATTCTTCATATTTTTCTTCCCTATAATACCATCAAATGGGTAAAATACCATGGAGTGGTAATAATTTAAATAGTTTGAATGATCATCAAATGGGTAGGATTGGAAAGGTAACAGATCACAATAATTGTTAGGATTGTGTGTCTTGGCAATTCAACACTATTTTAGAGTAACTATCACAACTATACCTATAAGCAATATCAATGTCATCCTTATTGTACATATATATGTATTTATTGGTTTGTATAATATATATGACCAGCAGGAAAACCTTACTGAATATCAAATAGATTTCTACCATTATTTTCATTTTTTTCCTTCAAGACATGGCACTATATTATAAAAATTAATTAAATTGGAAAGAAAATTGTGAGATGGAATGATTTGTAGTAAGATTTTTTTTTCTGTTTCAATTGAGAAAAGATACAGATGGCAGATCTTTGTTACATGAATTTACACTCATTTGATTTCATTAGTTAATCCCTCCAAAATAAGATGCAGATTTGTGGTTCCATGGTGCAGGCAGACCTCCGTAGTGAATAGTTTTTTCATTTATTTATTTATTTGTTTGTTTATATTTTATTTATTTATTTGAGAGAGAAAGAGTGAGGGAAAACATGAGCAGGGAGGAGAGGGAGAAGCAGGTTCCCTGTGAGCAGGGAGCTCGACCGGGGGGCTCAATCCCAGGACCCTGAAATCACCACCTGAGTGAAAGGCAGGCCCTTAACTGACTGAGCCACCCAGGCGCCCCTGTAGTGAATAGTTTTAATGGGAATGCTTCTCTTTCATGTCTGGGGTATGTCATTGTCAATGGATTTTGATTGACTTTACTGCATTTCCACCTGTGAAATTTAATAATTCAAAAATAATCATGAAACATAAGGGGCACAGGAGATAGAATATAGTTTTTAAAAAATTTCACTGTCTCTGGTGTTAGAGCTTATGTTCACCCTTATGAAATATTGCAAGAGAAGACAGCTCAGAAAGATCCCTATAGTAGCATCAGAGGCCGTTTCTGTAAGCAATTAAGCACTTCTATCTGCCAAAGATGGGTAATAAGCTGAAACAGTAGCTGAACAAATTAGTCCTCTACTAGGCTTATCCTGCTACACTCAAATGATTACATATTTCTTGCGTCTGGCAGCCCCAGCTGAGTCTGGAGTCATAATCTTACTTGTTACTCTGACTCAAAGTTTCTCATCTTCACCTTATCCAGTAGCATTGCCACTCTTCAAGTGAGTGCACCTGAGGTAACCTTGCCCTTCTAGGTGGTTTTTATTAGACCCTGCTGGGTTCCAAATCTCCCTCTCAGCTAGGTTTTCTTGATCTTCACCTCTGGGTTAGGCCAGTTCCAATTCCCAGGACAAATAATAAATTCAGGAAGGAAAATGAAGCAACTTACTAAGGGACTCTGTATAAACAGTCTCTTCCTGCCCTGACATACCACACTGAAAAAAAGCCCCTTTTTTATCAGTGTCATGGCATACATTATAGTCCACCTTTGGAACTGGCTTTGAGACCTGTGTCAGTCTCATTCTTGGTGCCCCACCTATTACTTTGATCATATTAGGTCCACATCTCTGCCTTACCTTTCTTACTTACTCCAAGCCCAGGCACCGAAGTCTCATCTTGATGGTGAAGCCCCTGCGATATTCTGACAGACTGACCTGCTGCTGAGTTGCCTACCTGGATTTCAGGTTGTTGGTTTTTTGTACAGACTTTGCTCTTGTGTTTTACTGATGTGTTAGAATAGACTCTCTCCCTTGAACTTAGGGACCTCCTCCAAGATGTGATATGACTGTATCTGCTAGATATTGTCTACTACCTGCTAGATTTCACTTCTGCCAGAATGTGATTCTGTGTGTAAATCCTCAGATCCTTCTCTACTCAATTAATGCATAGAGTTCCAGATTTTGTTGATGTTGGTATTGAATGACTGGGGTTAGGACACGAAAAGCTCTGTTACCCAATTCAAAGCAGAGCATATAAAATTTAGAACTGGTTAAATGAAAATCACCAAACCATAATGCTTTCCTTCACATTTTAGTACAATTAGCACAATTGGTGATTGAAGTTTTATTATACAACCACAAACACCAGCTGCTTTCCTGTCAGAAACCAACCAAATATGCCAAGACAAGACTGGAATTTGGGCTTTCCCATGACCAGAGAATTAAGTAATTGGAAAGGACCAAGGTCCAGCTGGTCTATTCACCTGCACACTTAGATATCAATTCTGAAATCATTACATCCAATCTGTTTTTAAAGTTTACAAGGACAGAGTGCCATGAAGTTGGTAGTATATTTGAGAGAAAGTAATTATACTCAAAGTTAAAAATTCAGCTTCATATAGCAATGGTTCCTTTATTTCTGAAATGTTTACTGATTTAGTGTTTCATTTTCTGTGGACATAAAATGTACCTTCCTTGTTGTCAGTCTTGAATACTTAGTCATCACTGTGATTTCTTCTCTTCTAGAGATTACAACTTTGACCTTTTCTACTGTGATCTTTTTCCCTAATTTTTTATATAAATATTCTTTTTTTTTCCTTAAAAGCCAACATTGATGTGAAGGAGTAACAGCACCTGAGGAAATTAGGTACTCTGCTTCCCCATTCCAATCTGCCCAATAGCAAGGATCATGTCAAACTAGAATAGATCTTGCTTTCCTCCAATTAACTTCTAAGAAAAATAAGACAGTGAGAAAATGAATATACGCTTTTTACAAAGCTGATGCTATGATTTTTAAACTTGAAATAAAAGGTGCCTGGGTGGCTGAGTTGGTTAAGCGTCTGCCTTCAGCTCAGGTCCTGATCCCAGGCGCCTGGGATTAAGTCCTGCGTTGGACTCCCTGCAGAGCAGGGAGTCTATGTCTCTTTCTGCCCTTCTCCCCCTCGTTCTCATTCTCTCTCTCTCAAATAAATAAAATCTTTAAAAAAATAAACTTAAAGAAATAAAAAAAAATTGTTCAAGCTAGCATAGGAGACAATAAACCCCAAATAGAGTAACTTAAAAGTATAGCAGTGATACTCACTAAAGTCAACTTATAAACAAGTGAAATTAGAAATTGCAACTTACACCCTCAAAGTCATTGAAAATTAATGCCAGTGGGAAAGAGCCTATGAAGATATTTGGCTTTTAACATTAATACTAAAGACATCATTTTGCTGTTGCAATTGTGGAGAAAAAAAGCCTAGAGACATTTCAGAAGGTCTTATTCCTTGAACTGCTACTTGGAAACAGCACTTGGGAGCTAAAAAAATCATCACCACAATAAACTAATTTTCTTGATTGAGCATCCACCCAGACTGCTGAGGCAAAAGTCAGTCACTTGTACTATTGCTGTTGCCATCTGTTTCACTACTTCTCAAAGCAGGAATGATTGTTGATTAATGTGCACTATGCAAATTCATCCACTTTACAAGTAGTGACCTACAATTACTCATGCAAAACTATCTGATGAAGCAGTGAGGCAGTCGATCAATGCCAATAAAGCACCATTAACGATTTTGGCCAGCCTAATGTTATAGAATAGGTAATATGTTTTCAGCTACAAGGACTATATTAGTCAAGTAGAACTACTCAATTATAAATAGTTGAATTATGTTCTTTAAAGACATTTTTCTGACTTTTGATACAGAATTCCTGATGCAAGAAACATGTATAGCCCTTTTAGAGATTAACCAAGTGATTGGCAATTACTAGACAAGGTTTTTCTATTTTCTTTTTCTATTAACTTCCTGAATTTTTCCTAGAAAATTTATAATTCTCTATGTATTTACTGGTTAAAATCCAGACTCTGGAAAAAAATTTGGAATTTCGTTTATACAGCTTACCAGCTCTGTCACCTTAGGCAAATTATTTATCCTCTCCATGCCTTGGTTATCTCATCTATAAAATGAGAATGATAACTGTACTCTCTACATGATGGGTTTGTTGTGAAAGTTAACTTACCCATAAACAGCCCAGAAAAATAATGTACATGTATGGTTGTGTGTGGGTATATATATTGTATGTGAGAGAGCAAATGATAAATGTGCTAAAAAGTCAACAATAAACAAATCTGTGTATAGGGTATGAGTATTCTCTGTACTACCTTTTATTTTGAAACTTATCCATAAATTTGAAATTACTTCCAAATAAAATGTGAAGAGCTATTTAATAAGAGTTAATTATTTTCTAAATCACCTTCGCTTAAATAATATTATTTTTAAGATTTTATTTATTTATTTGTTAAAGAGAGCATGCGCAAGAGCACATGAGCACAAGCAGGGGGAGTGGGAGAGGGAGAGGGAGAAGCAGACTCCCGCTGAGCAGGAAGCCCAATGCGGGAGGGAATTGATCCCAGGACCCTAGGATCATGACCTGAGCTGACAGCAAATGCTTAACCGATTGAGCCACCCAGGCATCCCTCAATAATACTATTTTAAAAAGATGCTATTAGTCATTTTTTGTATTCTGTTTTTTATTTAATTAATTATGAATATTTTCAAAGAAAAATGACATTTTGGAAAATAAAATTATTTTTAAATATTTTAAAGTTTAAGTTAATGTGTACATTTTATAAAAAAACCATATTGTGTACAATTCAAGTGCAACCACAGTTAATTCTTAATCCTTTATGTATACTGTCAGAAGAACAAAAATCAATGAAAATCCTGATTATTATTACATTACTACTAGTAATGATTCTGCTGAAATGAGGGCAAAAAAATAAGTTTTATGGCATCAGTGTGAATTGTACATGCCTTTATTACTTATCCAGACATCACTAGCCATTCAGGAGAAACCCAGACACATAGAACCATATGTAAACTTGATCATCTTTGAAATCTTCCAACTTTCAGTCATCTTAAAACTATAGTTTTATTCACACTTTCATTTTGTCATAACAAGGATGTTTTTGAAGATTGGAGGGTAAAAAATATTTTTATGTAACTTTTCCTTGCTTGAATTGAAACTTTTAAGAATTTAATCATATACAATATGTAGGCATCTTTTAGTACTCTTATACCCAGGCTATAGAACTGTAATGGATACTAATGATTATAGCTCCATTTATGTAAATTATAAGAGAAAAATAAAAAGCACACAGAAGAAAACCAGATAATATAAACCACTACTATAAACATAAAAAAGGGTCAAGAATGCATACACCCTGATAAAAGAGGGTTTGTGGGGAATTCTGAGATACAGAATGAGGAATGTAGATGAAAGGACTCCTTTTCAGCAAAAATTTTGTTTTTCATGAACAGACTGTATTCATACATTATTTATGTACACTTAATTTTAGAAAAGCCTGCCATCATTTTATCTTCTAAGTTCTGTCGCCAAGCAAATAACCATAGATCTTTTCTTATATACACATGTGGTGTAAATGGCATTTTAAACTCTAGTGGAAACATTGCATTCACCTCTCTTACTTGTTATCTAATTATTTGAGGATGATTATTCTAACTTGTCAAAGTGATTTTGAGTATTCTTTCTGTCATTTCATGCTCTCCCAGTTTGCAGTATTGAGTTTGATATGACTTGTCATCCATTTACTGTCTTGTGCCAAAAAAGCTTTTGAGTAAAATGGGTTTACCAGTAAGAACCTCCATTTATTTATTTGAACCACTGATTTTAAAAGTCTTAAATATGACTAGACCAAGATACAAAGATCTACCATGAAGTGGTGTCTACCATCCCTCTAGATACATCCATAAATTAGTCTTCTTGTGGTATGATTCTGGAATAGCTACAAATCAAACTGATAAAACCATTGATCTGATCGACTAGATTAATGTCCCAAAATATGTTATCAAATACTTTGCCAAATGTTTGACTAAAATCAAATACCTTCATGGTTTATTTGTCTAACAACCTGTGATATAGATAAAGGAAGCCCATCTGAAATAAGCATGTTCTATGAATGCTCATCAACCCTTGATCATCACCACTTCTAAAAAATGCTCAGAAAGCATCTATTTAATCCACTCTAGAATTTTGTTCATTTTGGGAGATACCAAATTCCTGGATCAGTAGTTTATGGGATTCATTATCTTCTTCTCTGAAAAAGCCTATAGAATTATTCTTTCCTTTTATTTGTTTTTCTAACCTCTTTTCTTTGTTCAAGTGTCTCAGGATTACTGGCAGAGATTCTATGTCCATGCCTGTAACTTGTTCTACCCCAATGATGCAAATTATTTTTAATGCTGTTACACAATTTTCTCACATTCAAATAATATTTATTGTGCTTCCCATGCTCTTGGCATTATCCTGACAACATTTCTACAGATATTATCTAACAACAATGATTTAAGATGGGTGTTATCTTCCCTATTTTATAAGTGAGGAATCTGCAACTAGAAACTTTATATGTTTCAAATGGCAAACCACCTAATAAGTGGTACAGTCATGATTTAAAATGAGTGACAATAAAAAAGAAAGAAAGCCTTCCAGGGAAGATTGCAGGTGTAGGACACTAACTTCACCTCGTCCCATGGATACAACTAGATACAACTAGATACATCAGTGTAAATAACCAAGAAAAGGACCCAAAGATTGGCAGAAGGACTCTCCATAGCTAAATGTAGAAAAGAGGCCACATCAAAGAGGGTAGGAAGGGTAGAGTTGCAGCTGGGGGGCTAAAAAGACACATAGGACTGTCTGTGGGAGGGAGGAATGTTGCAGGCACAGAGAGGGGGAAAAAAACAGACTTCACTCCAGGCACCCCAGGCAAGGGGAACCCACATGAAAACCAGAGGGCATAATTTTTTGAGTTCTTATAATCAGCAGGCTTAACACCTAGAACTTTAAAAATCAGAGGCTTGGCTCTGGGATTGCTGGGAGGGCAAGAGGAAACTAAGCCCTTGCCCTTAAAGAGATAGCACAAGAAACAGCCCTGCAGAAGTACAGGATATAAGCAGCAGCAATTTGAAAAATACCTGGGGCATCCTGGAGTGAGATTTGTTTACTAACCTCATAACATGTGCTAGAGGGACAAAGATCTTTGGGAGACTTCTCCAGGAACATAAGAGCTGGTGGGTGCCATTCCCCTTCCCTGCTCCCCAGTCTAGATAAATGGACACCTGTGGGAATCAGTGTGTGCCAATACTTGCTACCTATCTTGCTAACAGCATGCCTCACCCTTGCATTCTCCTGCAGAAATGCGCACCCCCCCAGCCAGGATCTATGTCCCAGTCCCTCCCCCATCAGACAGGCAAAGACTTTGCTAACACTTTGCACCCTACCCTCACATTGTCCTGCAGACCTGCCCCTCCAATATGTCCTCGGCTGCAGCCCATGCAAAACAGTCCCACAAGCCTGGCAGTGTATAAGCAGCCCTGACGGGGGCCACGACTATTCCAAAGTACTCCTGCCCCAGGGAGAGGGGAATATAACCCTACATACAAGTCTGACTTCAGCCCTACCAAAGTGCTGAGGGCAGACATCTGGTCTAAGTGCAGGCCCCACCCACCATGGAAAATTTCTTAGGGGACACTCTCCTGAGAAGAGAGTGCAAGGAGAGTGCCCAGCAGTTTGGTGTTACTGCATCTCAGGCAAATGCCTGTTCTGTCTCAACTCAAGCCCAAGGCAGCCCCAGAGTGGCCCACTAACAACACAGAGACCAAACTCTGCCCACAATAGGCAAATAGAGCCATTACAGATGACTAGACTGAAGGCAAGCATGGCACAGCCACAATAGTAGTGCACAAACAACACACACAGGAGACACCCCTGAAGCACCAGGTTCTGGTGAACAGGGGACATTGCACTGCGGGGCTGTACAGGACTTCTTCATAGGGTTACTACTTTCAAGAGCAGGAGATGTAACTGAATTTCCTAACACACAGAAACACAGTGAGTTAGACAAAATGAGGAGAAGAATATGTCCCCAAAGAAAGAACAGGACAAAAATCACAGCAAGGAACCTAAACAAAACAGAGATAAGTAATATGCCTGATAGAGAATTTAAAGTAATGATCATAAAGATACTCACCTGGACTTGAGAAAAGAGTGGAGGACCTCAGTGAGACCTTTAGCAAAGAGAAAGAAAACATATAAGAGAATCAGAGATGAAGAACTCAATGACTGGAATTAAAAATACACTAGATGGAATAAATAGTAGACTAGAGGAAGCAGATGAATAGATCAGCAATATGGAGGAAAGAGTAATGGAAAGCAATCAAGTTAGATAGGAGAAAGAAAATAATAAAAAAATGAAAATAGGGAACTCAGTGACATCATCAAGTATAATAACATTTGCAATATAGGAATCACATAAGGAGAGAGGGGGAGAAAATTTATTTGAATAAATAATAGCTGAAAATGTCCCAAATCTGAGGAGGAAGCAGAAATCCAGATGCAGGAGGCACAGTGAGTGTTCAGTAAAAATCAACCCAAGGGTGCCTGGGTGGCTCAGTCGTTAAGTGGCTGCCTTCGGCTCCGGTCATGATCCCAGAGTCCTGGGATCGAGTCCCACATCGGGCTCACTGCTCAGCAGGAAGCCTGTTTCTCCCTCTCCTACTGCCCCTGCTTGTGTTCCTGCTCTCGCTGTCTCTGTCAAATAAATAAATAAAATCTTAAAAAAAAAAAAAATCAACCCAAGGAAGTAGACACCAAGGCACAAAGTAATGAAAATGGCAAAAAGTAGTGATAAAGAGAGAATTTTAAAAAATTAAAAATCTTTTAAAGAGAGAACAGTTGTATAAAAGTGAAACTCCATAAGGATATCAGCTGATTATTCAGCAGAAACTTTGCGGACCAGAAGAGAGTGGTGTGATATATTCAAAATGCTGAAAGAAAAAGAAAATCTGCAACCAACAATACTCTATGCAGCAAAACTATCATTCAGAACAGAAGGAGAGATACAGTTTCTCAGATAAAAGTTAAAGGAATTCATGACCACTAAACCAGCCCTATAAGAAATGTTAAAGAGGACTGTCTGAATTAAAAGGAAAGACCATAAGTGGGAATATGAATAGTAGGAAACACAAAAGCAGTAAAATTAAGCATATCTATAAAAATTCAGTGAAGAGATTCACAAAATGAAAAGGAATAAAGTAAGACACCATATACCTAAAACATGGTGGGGGGGAGGAGGAGAGGAGTAAAGAATGGATTCAAACTTAAGTGAGCATCAACTTAATATAGATTGCTATATGCATAAGATGTTACATATGAACCTAATGGTAACCACAAATCAAAACCCAGTAATAGACATACAAAAAATAAAGAAAAAGGAATCCAAGTATATCACTAAAGAAAGCCAGCCAATCATGAGAAAAGAAGGCAAAAGAAGAGAGGAACAGAGAACTACAAAAACAACCATAAAACAAGTAACAAAATGACTATAAATATGTACCTATCAATAATTACTTTGAACATATATGGAATAAACCCTCCAATCAAAAGACATAGGGTGGCAGAATGGATAAAAAAAGCAAGACCCATATATATGCTGCCTACAAGAGACTCACTTCAGACCTAAAGACACATGCAGATTAAAAGTAAGAAATGGCAGCAAAGGAAACAGTCAACAAAACAAAGAGGCAACCCAGAGAATGGGAGAAGATATTTGCAAATGACTCTACAGATAAAGGGCTGATATCCAAGATCTATAAAGCACTTCTCAAACTCAACACCCAAAAAACAAATAATCAAGTCAAAAAATGGGCAGAAGACATGAACAGACACTTCTCCAAAGAAGACATACAAATGGCTAACAGACACATGAAAAAATGTTCATCATCATTAGCCATCAATTAGCCAGGGAGATTCAAATCAAAACCACATTGAGATACCACCTTACACCAGTTAGAATGGCAAAAATGGACAAGGCACGAAACAACAAATGTTGGAGAGGTTGTGGAAAAAGGGGAACCCTCTTACACTGTTAGTGGGAATGCAAGTTGGTACAGCCACTTTGGAAAACAGTGTGGAGGTGCCTCAAAAAAATTAAAAATAGAGCTACCCTATGACCCAGCAATTGCACTCCTGGGTATTTACCCCAAAGACACAGATGTAGTGAAAGGAAGGGCCATATGCACCCCAATGTTCATAGCAGCAATGCCCACAATAGCCAAACTGTGGAAAGAGCTGAGATGCCCTTTAACAGTTGAATGGATAAAGAAGATGGGGTCCATATATAGATTGGAATATTACTCAGCCATCAGAAAGGATGAATACCCAACTTTTACATCAACATGGATGGGACTGGAGGAGATTATGCTAAGTCAAATAAGTCAAGCAGAGAAAGTCAATTATCATATGGTCTCACTTATTTGTGGAACATAAGGAACAGCATGGAGGACATTAGGAGAAGGAAGGGGAAAATGGGGGGGAGATCGGAGGGGGAGAAGAACCATGAGAGACTATGGACTCTGAGAAACAAATTGAGGGTTTTAGAGGGGAGGGGGTAGGGGAAATGGGTTAGCCCGGTGATGGGTATTAAGGAGGGCAGGTACTGCATGGAGCACTGGGTGTTATATGAAAACAGTGAGTCATGGATCAGTACATCAAAAACTAATGATGTATTATATGGTGACTAACATAACATAATAAAATAAAATTTAAAAAAATAAAAGTGAAGAGATGGAAAAGCATTTATCATGGAAATGGAAGTGAAAAGAAAGCCAGGTAGCAATACTTATATTGGACAAAAAGACTTTAAAACAAAATAGTATCAAGAGACAAAAAAGAACACTATATAATCATAAAAGGAACAATCCAACAAGAAGATATAACAAATCTAAATATATATGCACCCAAATACATAAAGCAGCTAATAACATATATAAAGGAAGTAATCAATAGTTGTAGGGAACTTTAGCACCCCACTTACATCAAGGCTAGATCATCCACACAAAATATCAATAAGGAAGCAGTGGCTTTGAATGACACATTGGACCAGATGATCTAACAGATATATTCAGAAATTTCATCCTAAAGCAGCAGAATACACATTCTTTTCAAGTGTACATGGAACATTCTCCAGAACTTATCATATATTAGACCACAAAACAAGTCTCAACAAAGTCAAAAAGATTGAAATTATACCTTGCATCTTTTCTGACCACAACACTATGAAACTAGAAATCAACAAGAGAAAATCTGGAAAAAAACACAAATAAGTGGAGGTTAAATAATGTTCTATTAAACAGTGAGTGGGTCAACCAAGAAATCAAAGAGGAAATGAAAAAAAATACATGGAGATGAATGAAAATGAAAATAAAACAGTCCAAAATCTTTGAGATGCAGCAAAAAGTATCCTAAGAGGGAAGTTAATAGCAATACAGGCTTAACTCAAGAAGCAAGAAAAATCTCAAATTAACAATGTAACCTTACACCTAAAGAAGCTAGAAAAACAAGAATAAACAAAACCCTAAAACAGTAGAAGGAAGGAAATAATAAAGATTTAGAACAGAACAAAGTGGAATAGAAAACTAAAACAAAACAAAACAAATTAAAAAAAATAGAACAGATCAATTAATCCAAGAGCTGGTTCTTTGAAAAGATCAATACAATTAATAAACCTCTAGCCAGACTGATTAAAAGAAAGGGAGAGAGAGAGAAGACTCAAACAAAATCAGAAATGAAAGAGCAGAAACATAAAGGATTGTAAAAGATTATTGTGAAAACTTACATGCCAACAATTTGGACAACCTAGAAGAAATAGATAAATTCTTAGAAACATAGAACCTTCCAAAACTGAAATAGGAAAAAATAGAAAATTTGAACAGACTAATTTCCAGCAATGAAATTGAATCAGTAATCAAAAAACCCCCAACAAACAAAAGTCCAGGACGAGATGGCTTCACAGGTGAATTCTACCAAACATTACAAAAAGAGTTAATATCCATTCTTCTCACACTATTCCAAAAAATAAAACAGGTAGCAAACCTTCCAAATTCATTCTATGAGACCAGCATTACTCTGATCCCAAAACCAGATAAATAACACTACAAAAAAAAAAAAAAAAAAAACTACCAGCCAATATCTCTGATGAACATAGGTGCAGAAAACTTCAACAAAATATTAGCAAACTGAATCTGACAATCAATTAAAAAAATCATTCAACACAATCATTTATTCCTGGGATCTATTCCTGGGATGCAAGGGTGATTCAAGATTCACAAATCAATCAACAGTGATACATCACATCAATAAAAGAAAGGATAAGAGCCATATGATCATTTCAATAGACACAGGAAAAGCATTTGTTAAAGTGCAACATTCATTCACAATTAAAAACCCACAATAAAATAGATCCAGAGGGAACATACCTCAATATAAAAAAGGCCATATATGAAAACCCTGCAGCTAACATCATGCTCAATGGTGAAAAACTGAGAGCTTTCCCCTTAAGATCAGGAATACGACAAGAATGTCCATTCTCACCACTTTTATTCAACATAATACTGGAAGTCCTAGCCACAGCACTCAACAAAAAGAAGTAAAAGACATCCAAATTCATAAGGAAGAAGTAAAACTTTCACTACTTTCAGATGACATGATACTATATATAGAAAACCCTAACGACTCCAAGAAAATATTAGAACTAATAAATGAATTTAGTAAGGTCGCAAGATCCAAAACCAATATAGAGAAATCACTGCATTTCTATACACTAATGAAGTAGCAGAAAGGGAAATTAAGAAAACAATCCCATTTACAATTTCACCAAAAATAATAAAATACCTATAAATAAACTTTAACCCAGGAGGTGAAAGACCTGTACTCTGAAAACTATAAAACACAAATGAAAGAAATTGAAGATAACATAAAGAAATGGAAAAATATTCTATGTTAATGGATTGGAAAAACAAATACTGTTAAAAAGTCCATACTACCCAAAGAACCTATAGACTTAATGCAATCCCTGTTAAAATACCGATAGTATTTTTCACAGAACTAGAACAAATAATCCTAAAATTTGTATGGAACCACAAAAGACACTGAATGTCCAAAGCAATGTTGGAAAAGAACAAAACTGGAGGTATCACAATCCCAGATTTCAAGATATACTACAAAGCTCTAGTAATCAGTAATTGGCGTGGTACAAAATTAGATGCATAGATCGATAAAATAGAAACGTGAGCCCAGAATCAAAATCACGATTATATGGCCAATTAATCTTTGACAAAGCAAACAGGAATATGCAATGAGAAAAAGCAGTCTCTTTAACAAATGGTGTTGGGAAACCTGGACAACTACATGCAAATGAATGAAACTAGACCACTTGTTTATACTGCACACAAAAATAAACTCAAAATGTATTAAGGACCTAAATGTAAAACCTAAAACCATAAAAATCTTAGAAGAGAGCAAAGGCAGTAATTTCTCTGACATCAGTCTTAGCAACATATTTCTTGATATGTCTCCTGAGGCAAGAGAAACAAATACAAAAATAAACTATTGGGACTGCATCAAAATAAAATCTTCTGCACAGCAAAGGCAACAAACAGCAAAACTAAAAGACAGCCTACTAAATGGGAGAAGATGTTTGCAAATGACATATTCAATGAAGGGTTAGTATCCAAAACATATAAAGAACGTATACAACAACACCAAAAACTTCACAAAAAATCCAATTAAAAAATGGACGGAATATATGAACAGACGTTTCTCCAAAGAAGACCTACAGATGGATGGCCAACAGACCTATGAAAAGATGTTCAATGTTGCTAATCATTATTTTTTATGTTTGAAACCTTAAAGTTAGTTTACTAAGTTCAATGGTGAAAGCTATCAGAAGAATATTCTCCTGAAAATTATTTTTTCTTAGAAAAAAAGAAGGAAAAATCAACTCCTTGGTACAGCCCCAGACACTGTGGCAGTCACACCTCTCTGCAGATGGGGATAGTCCATTAGTCAATCAGATCACTCTCTGGGTCAACAGGATTGTAGCCTCGATCATCCTCATCATCCTCTGGCACCAAGTTGTCCATTTCCTGGAACAGAGATTCATCAACCTCCACATTGTTTCCAACATCCTCCAAAAAACTAAATATCAAATGTGTCAAGATTATGATCTGTTTCAGATAGCTATTTCCCACTTAATTCCCACACTGAGATACCTCACACCTGTCAGAATGGTGAAAATCAAAAACATGAGGAAAAACAATTGTTGGTGAGGATGTGGAGAAAAGGAATCCTCATTCACCTTTAGGGTGAATGTAAACTTGTATAGCCACTTTGGAAAGCAATACAGAGTCTCCTCCAAAATTAAAAATAGAACTACCATATGATCCAGTAATTCCACTACTGGATATTTACACAGAGAATATGAAAACACTAATTTGAAAAAATATATGCACCCCTATGTTTATTGCAGCATTATTTACAATAGCCAAATTATAGAAGCACCCCAAGTGTCCATCAATAGATGCATAGATAAAGAAGATGTGGTGAATATATAGAATGGAGTATAATATTCAGCCATTAAAAAAAAAGAGATTTTGCCATTTGTAACAACATAGGTGAATCTAGAGGGTATCATGCTAAGCGAAATAAGAGAAGAAAATTCCATATGATTTCATTCATATGTGGAATTTAGGGAACAAAACAAATGAACAAAGGAAAAAAAAAAAAAGACTTTTAACCCTAGAGAACAAACTGATGGTTATGAGAGAGGAGGTGGGTTGGAGGAATAGGTGAAAGGGAATGGGAGTGTACTTATCATTGATGAGCACTGGGTAATGTATAGAATTGTTGAATCACCATATTGTAACAATTGAAACAAATGTAACACTGTATGTTAACCATACTGGAATTAAAATTTAAAAAAAATAAAATAAGAAAGAGGAAGAGGGATGGAGGGAGGGAGGAAGAGAGGGAGGGAAGAAGGAAGGAAGGAAGGAAGGAAGGAAGGAAGGAAGGAGAATTTTAAGAAAAGAATAAAATAAAACCTCTTTTCACATCACATAGTCAAAGTTTGGACCCGAATCTCACAACTTTTAAAGTAATTAATACACTCTTTTTATTAAACCACTGCATATCTGCCAAACTGGCATAGAATTGGAATACTTAAAAGCAATCACACTTATCTGAACATACATTTAAAGATATAGGAAAGAGATAAAAGAATGAGCATGAATAAATTGAGAAGAGATGAATAGAACAATGCAGGTTTTTAAATTATATTTTACTCATGTCTGTTATGCAAAGGCACATGCAAACCAGTTATTTGGTCACCATATCTTAGATAACTTTCTAAGAATTTAAGTAAATATTTTATTTATCAAACTAACTGAAACTTTGCCTGTCTGCTATGGGTTGGCTTTGAAATACAAGGGGGAAACTGTCTATTTTGGGTGAGCAACAGCTCTATTTTAATGTATTTTTTCTCACATTTTCTGTTTGAGTGTCACTTATTTTAAATGATAAGGAATGATTAGACATGTCTTATTAACCCTCCCCCACCTGTTTCTTAGAGCATTGTCTTGGAATGCAATATTGGGCAGAAATCTGAAATTTCCACATGAAAGCACTGACTAGGCTGACGTTAATAGCAAACATGTGACTAATATTTTGACAGCGCATTCTCAATTAATAATGATAGACCACTTCAGAACATTTCTTGGTATGAGACAAGACTTTTGTCTTTTTCTTTTTTAAACTTCTTGTAGATGTTTAGAATCAGTTCCTTTGGAAGATTTAATCAATTCAGATACTTTTAAATGTTGTTTGAGATCTCTTTAAATATAAGACCTTTCTCTAAAACAATGAAAACCAAATGAATCCTTTAGCATAAATATAAACTCTAATTTGAGTTTGTATTGTTTCTGTATTTTTTCTTTTTAACAAACATTTTTCGGGGCTCCTGAGTGGTTCAGTTGGTTAAGCACCTGCCTTCGGCTCGGGTCATGGTCCTGGAGTCCCGGGATCGAGTCCCGGGATCGAGTCCCGGGATCGAGTCCCGCATCGGACTCTCTGCTTGGCGGGGAGTCTGCTTCTCCCTCGGACCCTCCCCCCTCTCATGCTCTCTCTCTCTATCTCATTCTCTCTCTCAAATAAATAAATAAAATCTTTAAAAAAATATTTTTCTCATATGTAAATTTCCCAAAAGAATTGGCTAGGCTGTAAAACTATTATTAGGTTCCAGTAATCACCAATAAATGCCATAAAAAATCATAGCTCTGTCCAAGGTTGTTTTATTTGTCTCTTGTCAAATAAGTTATATAAGGCCATATCACAATATTTTCAATTTCCTGGACATTTATTCAGTAGGATTAAAATGTAGAATGAGAAAATGAAGATGTGCCAAGACCATTCCTAGTTGTCTAGAAACCTGGGCTGTGATTTGTCACACCTTTGAGGTAAATGACTTCCCAAGATCACAAACCTGACGCTTTGCTGAAAGAGCTGCAAATCCCAAATTAGAGTCTACATCTCACATGGGAATATGCCTGTGTAGAATATTTATATCTATCTCCTGTGATTCAATAAACAATCTTCCTATCTTTCTTTCCCCTTGGGATATTCTTCAACACATCTTACAATGACTTCCATGAAATCATTTTCACTCATGGTGACATCATTCAGAGTTAGCTTTATTGAAATGAAGATAAAGAGATGATATTTCTCTGTCTGCTTCCTAAGGAAAATGAATAAAATCACAAGTGAGTGGTGACACTTTTCTAATCTCTCATATATCTTACTGCATTATCTCACTCCCTCTCTGCTCTTATGTACTGTGACAATTGCGCATGAAATCAAAGTGCAGGCTCCTGTGGTTTGGTTGGTTTATGTTGTTGTTGGTCTCACCACCCCTTTCATAACATTGCTTTTAAGGGATAGATCACTAAAGCTTGTAAATCAAATTACAAAAGCTGTGTGGATATCCTATGGATTTATATATCTGATATAGAAAGACATTTTAAACATTTTCTTCATCTAACTCAGAAGAATGCTTATATTGACAGTTAATGTACCCATTGCAATATTACTAATGGTCACAAAACCATCAGAAAATTTAAATATTTATAAATATAATGAATCTTAAATGATTAATGTATTAATTATCACAGGGAAGTTATTAATATCTAAAGGTATATGCCTACTTCAGTAATATGTAGACTTTTTAAAAACCAGCCTTTTACAGTTCTTGCTTTCCTCTGTTAAAATTGCTTTCACTAATTACTTTCCATTTAAGCTCTCTAGGGAAAATACGTGGAATATAGTAAATAAATCAGTTGATCGTATGGATTTGTTTTCACGTCAGTTTAATGCTTCATGATTAGATATATTTGAATTATAGAAAAACAAATCCTGACTACTACAGATTACAAACTTGATTACAAACAAAGTTTGTTTTTTTTTTTTAATTAAATACAATCACCACCACCACTTCAACAAACCACATTTCAATGTTGGGATGATCTTAAGACACCTGAACTGACCAAGCATTTATTCATTCATTTAGTAAGTACTTTTGTTCCATCTACCATAGGCCAGAGACCTAACTAGGCATGGAGCCAGTGCAGTAAATAAAAGAGATAATGCCCCTGCCCTCAAAGAGATTAATTTATATTCCACTGGGGGAGATACATATTAAACAAATATTAAATGTACCATTAATAATAATAAGTGTTTTGAAGAGAACTAAAATAAGGTAAGGGGATGAGAATGACCCAAGTACTACTTTGTAGTTAGGAAGGATTCTATTACGGGGTTGACATTTGAACTGAGCCTTGTGGAAAAGATTGGATCAGAAGATAAGTTTTCCAGACAAAGGTAAGAATGACTGCAAACAATATGAACTGGGAGCGTTAGGAGCATGCTCCAAGAACATCAGGTATGGCTGGAGCCCAGTGAAGGGGAGGGAAAGTTTGAGGCAGTGAAGTAGGAAAGGGGCTCTAGGTTTCTATGAGTTAGGTTCAGATTTTTATCCTGAGTGAAATGGGAAACTATTGGAGAGCTTTGAGCAGTGTTGCCTCATTATCTTTTCTTTCTTTCTTTTTTTTTTTTAAGATACTCAAACTACAGTTGGAAAGGAAACTGAAGGAGGATATATTTGGAAACAGAGATACAGTAACTGTGGTCTGGACGGTCTAGGTGTGAGGTGCTAGTGGCTTATACCAGAGTGATAGCAGAGAAGGGGAAGGTGCATGAATTTGGTATGTAGGATATTTTCAGTATAGAGCAAACAGTATTTTATGGATGGATTGACTGTATTTGAGATCTAAAAGAAAAGAATCAATGAGTCTATATTGGACCTGCCCCACTGAAAGGATTATGGTGCTAGTTGAGGAGACAAGAATACTGAAACAAAAGGACTACTGTATGAAGAGTTCATACAGTCTTTTCAGGGAATCAGGAGTTCTATTTCAGACACATTAATTTTGAGATACCTATTAGACATTTAAGTGTACACATCAAATGGGCAGGTAGATATTTGAACCTTCTGAAAAAGTTTGGTCATGGTGGATTTAAAAAAAGCTAATATATCCTTTTATTTTTAATTCTTTCCAGCTTTATTGAAATACAATTGACGTTACAGTGTGTAAGTTTAAAGTGCACGATATGATGGTTTGATACATATATATATATTAAAAATGTTAACCACGATAAAGTTAGTTAACACAATCTTCACCTCACAAAATTACAACTTTGTTGTTATAAAAATAACGTGGTGAGGAAAAAAATGGTGACAACATTAAATCCCTACTCTCATAGCAATGTCAAGTATACAATACAGTATTGTTAACTATAGTCACCATACTGTACCTTAGATCCCCAAAACTAATTCATCTTAAAACTAAAAGTTTGTACCCTCTGCCCAACATCTGTCCATTTCTTCCATCCCTCAGTCCTTGACAACTACTGTTTCTGAGTTCTTAGATTCCACATATAAGTGAGATTGTACAGTATTTGTCTTTCTTTGTCTGATTTCGTTTAACATAATGCCTTCCAGGTCCATGCATGTTGTCACAAATGGCAGGATTTCCTATTTTTATGGCTAAATAATATTCCAGATATATAATAAAGAAAATGTACATGTATATATATGTACATATACATACATGTGTTTACATGTATATACATATATATACGTATATAACCCATTTTCTTTATTAGTAATTTATCCATCAGTGGGCATTTATACTGTCTCCATATCTTGACTGTTGTACAGAATTCTGCAGTGAACATGGAAGAGCACATATCTCTTTGAGACAGTGATTTCCTTTCCTTTGGATTTTTACCTAGAAGTGGGGTTGCTGGATCATATGGTGGTTCTATTTTTTTAATTTTTTAATTTTAATTTTTTTAATTAAAAAATTAATTTTGGGGAGCCTCCATACTGTTTTCCATAGTGACTCTAGCAATTTATGTTTCTACCAGCACAGTGCACCAGGGCTCCCCTTTCCCCACATCCTCACCAACATTTGTTATCTCTTGTCATTTTGATGACAGCCATTCTAGGAGGTGTAAGGTGATATCTCACTGCAGTTTTGATATGTATTTCCCTGCTGATTCAGTTGTTTGTTGGACATTTGTGTAATTTTGAAAAATATCTATTCAAGTCCTCCGCCCATTTTTTTAAATCAATTTGTTTGTTTGCTATTAAGTGTTATGAGTACCTTCCATATTTTGGATATTAACTCCTTATCAGATAGATGGTTTGCAGATATTTTCTCCCATTCCATAGGTTGACTTTTCATCTTGCTGATTGTTTCCTTTGCTGTGCAGAAGCTTTTTAGTTTGATATAGTCCCACTTGTTGATTTTTGCTTTTGTGCTTGTGCTTTTGTTGTCACATACCTCCCTCAAAAAACTTCATTACCAAAAATGATTTTGAAGAGTATTTTCCAAAAAAAAAGTGCTTTTCTCTATGTTTTATTTTAGAAGTATCTTGGTTTCTGGTCTCACGTTTAGGTTTTTAAAATATTTTGGGATTGTTCTTTTCTGAATGGGGTACAATAGGGATTCAAATTCATTATTTTGCATGAAAATATCTAGTTTCCCTAAAACCATTTATTGAAGAAGCTTTTTCCCATTGAGCATTCTTAGTTCTCTTGTCAGATATTAATTGACCATATATTTGTGGGCTTATTCCTGGGCTCCCCACTCTATTCTGTTAGTCTACATATCTATTTTATGCCATACCATCCTTATGATTTCAGTTTGGATGTCATTAGCGTATAGCTGGTATTTAAAATCATTGACCTGAAAAGCAGCCTAATGCTATGTTATTAATCCAAGTTGCTAAAAACAAAGACAAGAGGGATTGGAACAACCCTGATGGTATTGAACAGAATTATATTGTGTTTTCATAATATACATTATGCTTTCATAAGATGGTAAAAAAAACAATATTTTCTAGCTGAATATGTGTTCTTCTAGAATCACAGTACTATCATAAGTAATAACAGCAAGTATTTACTATGTACCAGGCAATAGTCTAAGATATATGTACATATATCTTAGAATATAGATTATAATATGCCAAGTATATTGTTATAAAATATATAATAGTATGATGTATTATAATGTATAAATAATTATGTAATAATATATATTATATATGAATATATATTATGTTATAATATGTATTATACATTATTGTATTATACATTTTAAGTCCTCACACCAGAATTATGAGATAATTGATATTATTCACATTCCATTGTAGATAAGGAACTTAAACCAGAGATAAGTAAGTTAAGTGCCCAGTCAAAAGAGCAGGCAGAGAGAGCAGCTACAGAAACAACATTCTTTTTTTTCCTAAAAATTTTATTGATTTATTTGAGAGAGAGAGTGAAAGCACATGAGAAGGGCACCTGGGTGGCTCAGTTGGTTAAGCGACTGCCTTCGGCTCAGGTCATGATCCTGGAGTCCCGGGATCAAGTCCCGCATCGGGCTTCCTGCTCAGCGGGGAGTCTGCTTCTCCCTCTGACCCTCTTCCCTCTCGTGCTTTCTATCTCTCATTCTCTCTCTCTCTCAAATAAATAAATAAAATCTTTAAAAAAAAAAAAAAGAAAGCACATGAGCAGGGGGAAGGGCATAGAGAGGGAGAGCAGAGAGCCCAGTGTAGGGTTCAATCCCAGGATGCTGGAATCATTCCTGATCCAAAGGCAGATGCCCAACTGACTGAGCCACTCAGGTACTCCCAGAGACAACATTCTTATTCACTATGTTGTATTGCCTTTCTAATACTAAATAAGAAAAGAAGCCAATGTATCAGTCTATTTATATGTATAGTTGCACTATCAAAAAAAGTAAATATTAATCTAAAATTATTTTTATTAATCTACACTTCTACTGACTCATAAGAATAATTCTACATAGATGTTTATGAGATTATTATAGTTAATAGATCAGTTTATAAACACAGCCTAGCAGAGTTAGAATTTGCATAGGTGGAAAATAATATGCTATTAGCCTTACTGAGATTTTTATATTTACGTGATGAGCTGCCATCTATTATTTGGTACTGAGAAGTGACTACAGGATTATATGAAAATAAAGTCATTTTAAGATTTTATTTATTTATTTATTGGAGAGAAAGAGCATGCATGAGGGAGGAGCAGAGGGAGAGAGAATATGAAGCAGGCTCCAAGCTCAGTGCAGAGTCCGACCCTGGGCTCCATCTCACAACTCAGATCATGACCTGAGTCAGGTGCTTAACCGATGAAGCCAATCAGGCCTGGAAAATAAAGCCATTTTCACAATATTCCTGATACTGACTACTAAAAATGTACTTGTCCTAGCATTTCCTCCTTCTCCTGTCATGAGTTCTTTCCTGGTACTCAACTTCTAAGTTAAATTCAGGGCTACTCTCTAGAACAGATAAAGTTTTTCCATAGACTATTCTTCAGAGACAAGTATGAGGTATAAGGAAATAGGAGTTTCCTTTTATTTACTTTGAAAATAGCTTCTGAAAACACCCTTAAACCTCTAGCTTATGGTAAGTTGATATTTTCTATGAAAGTTGTAAGTGGGTCAAACAGAAAGTTCCTAACTATAGGAACCTGACGCTTTTTCTTGTTCCATGGGTGACTATTTTCTCCCAAGGCACTGCCATATGCCCCTGGAGGGCAGGGTCCTTGTTCTGTGTCTTCTGGTATTCTACAGACATGGTACTCATTGGGAAGAATTTATAGCCACTCAACATTGACTTTAATATAGCACAGAATTAGGTTCTATTCTCTCACCTGTGTTTTCTTACTCTTACCTAGATTTTTTAACCATAGGCTATTAGAAGTTCCTTTGTATTGCCATTATGACAACTGTAGTTTCCTAAATACTCAAATTATGTTATCATTTACAAATTACTTCCTGAACCTACCACTGTTGAAGTTAAAGATCATCTCACCAATGACTGAGCATTCTTGGCAGCCCCCAGAAGATGTTTCATTTGTTGCCTCTGCAGTGAGGTCTGCAGGTGCTTATTACAGCCCATGCTCTGAAGAGACACTTTTCCAAGTAATCTTAAAATACAGACAGATAAGGGCACCTGAGTGACTCAGTCATTAAGTGTCTGCCTTCAGCTCAGGTTATGATCCCAGGGCCCTGGGATCAAGCCCTGCATCGGGCTCCCTGCTCTGCTGGAAGCCTGCTTCTCCCTCTGACCAGTCCCCCTGCTTGTGTTCCCTCTCTGGCTGTCTTTCTCTCTGTCAAATTAAAAAAATAATATAGGCAGATATTTTGGAACGTAGTTCATAAAGTACTTCCACAGGTAGTGGAAGGTAAAAAAAAAAAGCTTATGGAAAGTCATTAACATAACAGGTATGGATATCTATTATTTCTCACATGAAACAATAGTGTATGTAATTCAAGCAGTGATCAAAGAGTTCTGGCAATACAATCAAAATTAGCTCAAAATTACCTTTTTTTTCCTACATTGGATATAAATTTTATTCAAGCTTATTTCCTTCATCGACACAAATCTTTTTTTTTTAAAGATTTTATTTATTTATTCAACAGATAGAGAGAGAGCACAAGTAGGCAGAGTGGCAGGCAGAGGGAGAGGGAGAAGCAGGCTCTCCACTGAGCAGGGAGCTGGACGTGGGGCTCGATCCCAGGACCCCAGGATCATGACCTGAGCCGAAGGCAGCCGCTCAACTGACTGAGCCACCCAGGTGCCCCCGACACAAATCTTCTTAACTGTGTACCTTCCACAGACTCTCTGTTTTGTTCGCCTCTATTTTATTGACCTACATTCACATCAGAGGTCATTGGCATTGAACTTAATACAGTAAAAATCCGTTCATTATATTGTTTTTTTTTTCCTTCTTTTCTATTATTTCTATTTAGATAGGATTGACATATAACATGATACTAGTTTCAGGGGTAAAACTTAGTGATGTGATACTTGTATATATTATGAAATGATCACCACAATAAGTCTAGTTAAAATCCATCACCATACATAGTTACAAATTTTTTTCTTGTGATGGAAACTTTCTAGATTACTCTCTTAGCAACTTTCAGATATAGAGTATTGTGAACTATAATCACTATGCTGTACAATACTTCCCCATTATTTATAGCTGGAAATTTGTACTTTTTAACCCCTTTCACCCTTTAAGAGCAATTAAAATTACTATCTTAATCAAAAACTCCTGATTCATTTCCCTACATTTTCAGAAAGGGTCATAGAAAATTACAAAGGCTGAATAGAAAAACATATCTATGAAGAAAGGAAAAGAGTGAAACATAAGCAAGTAAATATGGATGGTGATGAGCAAAATTTAATTCTATTTAACAAATGATTTGGGGGCACCAAATGTGTATAAACAGTGTACTGAATGTTGGAAGGAGATAGGAAAATGAATACAAACAAGCTTGGTCCTCGAAAAGTGCATGGCCTGGTAGAAAATACCCATTAATATAACTATAATACAGGACACTAAAATAGCCACAACAGTGACTGACTGATAAATAATTCAAAATACAACAACATTGATTCATAACTGAGCTAATATATTTAAGCAATAAATATATAATGAGAGAAGGATCCAAATAATCCTTGTTTCCTATTCTAATTCCCCATGCCTCTTAGTTGTATAAAAGAATAGGGGATTAATTTTGCCTGGGAGTCAGGAGGGCCTGATGATACAGAATTTATGCAAGAATTCTAATATTAGAGGACCTAAAATTTTTCTAACATTTTATTATGAAAATATTGAAGCATATAGAAAAGTTGAAACAACTGTACAGTGAATACATATTCATCCATTCTTCTATCTCTCTACCACCCATAGATCCATTTTATCCCTTGATGTAGTTCAAAGTAAGTTGCAAGCACATACTTCACCACTAAGCATTCAGTACATATTATCATTAACTAGAATTCATATTCTCTTACTTTTTTCATGTAAAATCACCCATACTGAAATATACAAATCCTAAGTATATCATTTGATGAGTTTTGGTAAGTGCATATACTGGTATAAGAAAAATATCTATCAAGATACAGAACATTACCCCCACCCTGAGTTTCTTTCTCCTTTTAATTTCACAATTCCAGTGTGTGTGTAGTAGTGTCTCGTGGTAGCTTTAATTTGCAGTTTTCTGATGAGTAATGATGTTGAATACATTTTCATTGTTTTTTTGTTGTTGTTGTTTTGTGTTGTTTGAAGTAGTCCAGAATGGAACCCAGTTCGAGGCTTGAACTCACAACCCTGAGATCAAGACCTGAGCTGAGATCAGGAGTTGGATGCTTAACGGTCTGAGCCACCCAGGCAGCCACCTTTTCATTGTTTATTGACTATTTGTGTAACTTTCTTTGTGGAATTTTTGTTTATTTCACACTATATTAAAGTAATAATATCTGTTCAATAAAACTTAATACCTGGTGCCTGGGTGGCTCAGTCAGTTAAGCATCCAACTCTATTTCAGCTCAGGTCATGATCTCAGGGTTGTGAGATTAAGCCCTGTGTGGGCCTCTGCGCTGAGCATGGAGCATGCTTAAGGTTCTCTCTCTCTTCCCTCCGCCCCTCCCCACTCATGCTCATGCTCTCTCTCTCTCTCTCCATAAATAAATAAATAAAATAGCACAAAAAATAAATAAAATAAAACTTAGGACCTGAAGAAATACCCAAACTATCTGAGAGCAATAATTATTTTATAGTATTTGTCACTAATATAGTTTTCATAAAACCTATGGTGTAAAAATTAGCAGGATCTTTTCTTCTTGTTAAAAGATAATAAAGTGGTTGCTAACATATTTATTTGAACGACTTTTTCAAAAATTGACTTCCCCAATTTACCTCTCCTCGTAGATTAAAATTACTTCTGTAGGTTGAAAGTGGCTGGGAAATTCATGGATTTTATAGTTAGGCTGGGTTTCAGGATTTCAGTTCCCCCTCAGAGACTTACTGTGTGAGAATAACCAAGTCACTTATATTCTATGAATGTCAAACTTTTTTCTTTGGAAAAATGTGGATAATAATACCTGTGTCACAGACTACATTTCAGGGTTAAAATTTAGAAGTCTCAACACAGTGGATAATGCATTGCACTCACTCAATACATGTTGATTTTTGTCACCTAGTCAATTGTTACCTAAAAGCATTGATACATTAGCCACTAGATTTCCACCAAAATTCTAATAATTCAGCATAAGTGTGGTTTACACAGTAAACTGATTTTTGCTCTACTGAGGTTCTCAGGACAGGTATTATATCCATTTTGTTTGCCACCTCAAATGCCACCTCCAGTGCCTGGCACAATGTCTGGCAGAAAGTAAAAAATTAATGAAAAATTGTAAACCAGAAAATAAATAAGAAAGCAGGTGTTTTCTCCAAACATTAACCAGCTTCTTAGAATGTAGATCTACTCTAATTTGTGGTATCTTCCTTTCTTTCCAGATATGCATTCAGTAAATAAACGTTTATTGAGCATTGTGTGTCATGCACTAGTTCTAGCAGCTTAAAGAAGATGGAATAATTTCTTACTTTCATGAAGTTCACATTAATGGAGCAAGAAAAGCAATAAACAAATTAGCAAATAAATTTGAAAAAATAGCATGTAGTGACAACTATTGTACGGAAAATAAAATAAGAGAGCTCAGTTAGGGAGTGGTTATATGTATTAACTTTTCTTCTTTATGATTTTATGGAGAATAAAAGTAAAATATTGCTACTTAAATATTAGAAAATGTGTTACTTTTAACCAAGAGAAATAAAACAGGCCTTTTGCAGGATGCAACTTGAAGGCCTACCTGATGGTTTGGTAGACTACCAGGGTCTGTGAGAGCACAGCCTCTTTTGTCTCTTCAGGGAAATCAGTATGGGTCTGGCAAGTGATGCTCAGAATACAGCTAAAAAATGGGAAATCAAGGAAAGGGGGTCTGCTGACAATGTGAAACATTGATGTTTACTCCCTGGGCAAGATTCTAATCTCTTTCTATCTTCCTGGCTGTTTCAGAGTTTTTGCAGAATGGGAAGGTTGCCACTCAGAATAGCCTCTGGTCACTGACTCCAAGTATAGGTTCCAATTGTCCCTCTAATCCTTAGTGATCAAAACTCCTGGATGGACATCAGGCCATAGAGAAAATCTAGGATTCCTGCCTCACCGAAACAGCTGTCATCATTTTGTTTATAGTAACTGGGGCTACCAAGGAATCATGTTTATATAATGAGATAGTAATTAAGTGGTTATGGGAGCACTGCAGTCAGACTTGCCAGTGTTTGAATTCTGGTGCTGAAATTCACTAGGTGTGATCACAGATTACTTCCTTGTCTTATGCCAAATTCCCTGGGAAACAGATTCTCAGACAGTTTGCATGCACAAGGGTGTGCTCTCAGGAGCAACATCTGTAAGGCAGATGTGTAATAGAGCGGAGTGAGAGGTTCACTTGGGGTACAGTAGAAACAGAGGCCCTAGCCACTGATCCCATGGGCACTTTGGAGCGGGAAGGGTTCTTCAGTAAATCTAAGAGCTACAGTTGTCTGTACGCCAGTGGGGCAGTTGAAGCCAGCCACCCTGGGTTCAGGCAATGGTTAAGAATTTAGTCTAACAAAAGATGTTTTAGAGAATGAGTACGTCATCACTGACATTATTCAGAATTGCAGATATGTGGTGATAATAAGAGTTTTTACTGATTTTTCTCTACAGAAAGTGCATCCCTTTAATGCCCAAACCTGGAGTAGACTTTTTCCCCCACCATGCCCTTGAAACACCATGGCATTACTCTTAGGTTAATTGGAAGTAGCTCAGCTATGTACCTTACTACCCTTGTCATGTTAAAAGAAATTGAGGCCCTGGAGAGTTAAATAGCTTGCTTAGATCTCATAGCTAGTAAGTGGTGGTGTTAGGGTTCGAACAAAGCTTAGAGTCTGTGAACTCATGTTATATTGCCTCAATCCTTATAAAGGTATCATGAAGGATTAAAGCAACAGCCACATATAAATTATCTGATATTTTATAATAACAGTTCTTATATATTTTGGTCTCAGGACTCCTTTACACCCTGAAAAATTATTGAGGACATCAATGACCCTTTGCTTTCGTGGATAAATATCAAGATTCACTGTAGTTGAAATTGAAACAAAAAAATACAAATATTTATCAGTTCTCTTAAAAACAACATTAATAAGGGCACCTGGGTTGCTCAGTTGGTTGAGCATCTGATTTCGGCTCAGGTCATGACCTTGGGGTCATGTAATGGGGCCCGCATGGGGCTCCATGCTCAGTGCAGAATCTGCTTGGAGATTGGGGATTCTCTCCCTCTCCCTCTGCACCTCCATCCCCCCACACTCACTCTCTCTTTCTCTCTCTAAATAATTAAATTAAATTAAATTAAAATTTAAAAATAACATTAATAAAGTAATTTCATGTTTTTATAAAATAAGCATATTTTCAAAGAAAATAATATAGTGGAAAGTGTAGCATTGTTTTACGTTATTGAAAAATCTCAATATCTATCTTGATAGACATTCTCATTTCTGCTGCTGCACTTAGTCTGTTAAAATGTATTATTTTGTTTGAAGTAAATGAAGAACTACATATATTTATGTGCATATATACTTATACATGCATATATACACATACCATATATATATATATACATACACACACACATATATATACATGCTCACACACATACACACACACACACACATAAAGTAGTGACTTTCCCAAAATAATATTTTGTATATTCTATGACATGCTATCACTATTACCAAAAGGAGTTTGTGAATTTCCTGCTTGTCTCCTTGTTCACAAAACCAAATAGTGAAATGAAAAGCACTTGAAAGACTTGTGTTCTGTGCAGCTTCATCATACATTCAGCTGTCTGCCCTTAGATAAGTGATTTCCATTTTCTCACTTTGGTTGATTCATCTAAAAGTCTAGAATAGTAACTCTTGTCCCAATGACCTTACAGTTATTGTGAGAATTAAATGGAAACACCAGTTTAAAAAACTTTGTAAACTGTTATGCAAAAAAGGTATTATTGTGGCTACACTGTAATCATTATAGGTATTAGAAATTGTACCTTCTAAAAATACAGGGATCAATAAAAAGTATCATTTCATTTGAAATTCCTACAAACAAGCAATATAGAACAAGCCTCTCTACTGAGCACTTAAATAAACATATACTCCTGGCACCTCAGACACCATATGGCTAAAACTAAACTCAGTATTGTCCCTTCTGCATTCTTATCTTCTTTTGTATTCTTTAGGTTAGTCAAGTATCATCTTCTCATCTTTCCAGCTAAGTCACATCTCACATTTACCACTCCTCTCTTACCACGCATCCAAATATTTGCGAGAGTTCTAAGATTTCCAGTCTTGTTGTTTAACATGTTCACCTTTTGTTCATTATTTTGACTATAGAACCTTTCAATCTAGTTCTTAATGACTCTTGCCTAGACATTCTTGCAGATGATCAGGTCCCATGCATTTAAGTTTCAATGTCTTCAACCAATCCTCACACTGTCCAAGATTATGTTTCCAAACCCAAGCAGGATCAGATCACTCTTCTAGTTTGAAAAGTTGAGTTTTCTCACTGCCTACAGAATAATATCCAAACTCCATGCAGGAGAGTCAGAATCCTATATGAACTTGCTTCAGCTGATCATTAAATTCTTATTGCCCTTTATGCCTTGATCCCTAGCTACTGGGGACTATTTATCATTCTTAAAATATACCATTCATTTCTTAACACCTTTATCAATTTGCACATGTTTAAAATGACCTTAACCCAGTTTTCCACCACTCCCTTTAAAAGGTCTCTAATTACTGGAGTCCCTGGGTGGCTCAGTTGTTTGTCTGCCTTCGGCTCAGGTCATGATCTCAAAGTCCTGGGATTGAGCTCCACATGGGGCTCTCTGCTTAGCAGCGAGCCTGGTTTTCCCTCTCACTCTGTGATCTCTCTCACTCTTGCTCTCAAATAAATAAATAAAATCTTTTTTAAAAAAAGGTCTTAAATTATCAGTGTCATGTTCATCTAAACTCAATTCAAATATCCAAGTATTAGTGATCCCTGATCCTCTAGGCAAAATTAATTGCACCCTACTTTGCTTTTCCAGAGCAATTTGTTTCCACCTGTATTATTTAACATATAAATACTTACTGAAAATCTACTAAAAGCAAAGCAAATATTAGATTATGTGTAGGATTTTATTTTTAATTAATTAATTATTTATTTATTTTTAGATTATGTATTGGGTTTTAAATGATTATGTATGAAACCTGTGCTCAAATCACCAGAGGACATTATTGTGTTTTATCTTGTATTTTCTGTTTATATTATAAGCAGTGTGATGGCACAGATTGAGATTCAGTCATCTTTATCACCTCTACAGTATCTAGCATAATGCCTTGCAAAGGTATCAGTGATTCCAAACAAATGTTCACTTTGTTTGAATTTAGAAAGACTCAGGTAGGGGTTGAGGAATTGCTTGAAGCCACTATGCCTTGTGGTGTTTCCTTTTACCAAGAAGAAATTTGTCATAAAGATCTATACACTTACTGACAAGGCTTCCAAACATCTTATTTCTATTTCTTTTACTTTGGAAGAAGATCCAGTATAGAATTTTCTGTACTTTTCTTCTTTTTAAAGAAAAAAAATCCCTGAAATGTAATGTGATTATAAAACAAGATGCTTTTACTTGAGTCTTACTGTTCCTATTTTCACTCCACTGGCAACTAAATTTCTTACCTAAGACATATGCTTACAGCTATACATTTAACTACTTATGAATGATGACAAGATCAAATATATATACACATGATTGTGAGGGCATGTTTTAACCATTAGGTATATTGTTCAAAGAATCAAGTGCATATGAGTTTGTCTGAAAAAAATGGTTAATCAGTCAAGAATTATACTATGTTGTGGCTTAAATGAATAAAATCTTATTTTTCAGTATAATAAAAAGTTCAAAGAAAGATAGTCAGGAACAGGAATGGTGGGCTTCGTGATGTCATCGGACACCAGTCACTTTCTGTTCCACCACTTAGCATATGTTTATTACCTCCTAGTCACAAGATGACTATTTTAACTCCAGGCATCATGCCTGTGTTAGAATCCAGAAAGGGGGAAAGGACACTAAAAGGCAAATAGCCACTGAGTTGGTCCCTCTTGAAGGACACCCAACAATGCCAACTTATATATCTTATTAGCCATATATGTGTCTCCTGGCTATCTTATCTAGAAGAGAAGCATGGAAAATGATATTTTGGTGGTAGCAGTGATGGATTTTAGCTTAAAAATCTTTGTGGCTGAGGAAACAAGTTAGAAAATTGCTAGCACGGGTTTTGCTAACCAAAGTATTGCCAAATGGTTGGAGTAATAATCTCCCAAGTACTGCACTTACTCTGTTTCTCAGTGAAAAATTACATTACCAAATATCAGTCCTTGTATTAGTCATAAAATCCTTTGGGTTTCCTGAAAGAAAGATGCATATTTAAAAAATATGGGTAACTAGATATGTATATTATATAATTAACACAAATTGATTACACACCTCAAAATTCTTGATATAGTCTCAAATACAGTAATTAAAATTTGGATTTATAGCTATATTTATGTGTTTCCTAAGTACATTTGGTTGAGAAAATTTTATAGTTGATTTAGAAGATGTGTAAGTGAAAGCCACATGTTTTCAACATCAGTGATTATGACCAGCTGCTTTGGTTTATATCCTGATCCTAATGTCATTAGCAATCTACTAAAAGCAGTTTAATATTATTAAAATCATTAATCATTCAGTATTTTATGGAAGTAACCTTAATTGCAGATTTGGCCATTATAAACCTCAGAAAAATAGAGAAAAAATTCACTACAAGCCTCTAAGCACAGAAAGTGTCAGATATAAATGTGTTTTTTCAGTAAGCATTGAAAATTTTAGGTGAAAAGCAGTATAGTGCAGTGAAAAGAGAATAATCCTCTGTACAAAGAAAGATCAATTGATTGATATATGAGGAAGCACTTATTAGCTACTTATTATTTACCCAGTTGTTTATTAGATGGAATAAATAAAATGGGTAAGATGTAGTGTTTACTAATGAAGTATTTACAATCTCATTTGAGAGATTCAATAAAACATGCAAAACACTAGAGAACACAATCATTTTTATATTCAAATGCTAAATTTAAATCACAGAACTTTCCAATGGAAAAGACTTGCAAGATAAAACTAATTTATCCCCATGAATTAGGGAATTTAATGCTGGTTCTTTCAACAAACAACCCCAAAACACTCTGGGGTTCCCCCAGATATTAAAAGAGTAGGAAACCCGGAAAAGAGGCTGAGAGCCTATGATTACTCATTGGAAAGAGCTATTGAGCTACTAAAATTTGCATCTACCTATTAAAGTGAGTTGGTTTGTATCCAAAGAATGGCGAGTCCAATGACACGATATGCTTTTTAAATAGAGCAGAGATTTTACTATATGAAAATACCAAGTGCCCTTTTATAATTAGATACAATATTCAATAGGGGCTAAATTCAACCAGTAATATCTCTTGCCCAACTTACCAATATTTGTAACATTGTTTAATATTATATAATAGTATAAATTCCTGACTGGTATAAATTCTCATGTCTTCAATTTCTTTTCCAAATGTGTGTGTGTGTGTGTGTGTGTGTGTGTGTGTGTGTGTGTGTGTGTGTGTGTGTGTTCCTGTAGGAAACTATACCCAGGGAGTAAGTATCTGATTAGTGCTTTTGGCTGCTTGACTAAATTTAGTCAAGACTAAATATAGTCACTAAAAAACTGAGTTTTTTCAAAGAGTTATATTATTAAAACATTACTCAGAAATAAAGTAGAATTCAGTATTAGGTATACAGTTTGAATTCAACTGGGAAAAAAAATACATCCAAAATCCAATGCATGCGAGAAGGGGGACATTTAGATTAGTGGAAAGGCTTATAGAGAAGGCCATAATCTTTTCCCCTTTACTAAAGTGTCTCTCAACTCACTGATTGTGATGGCAATTAGTCAGTTACAGGCCTAATTTTGAGCCATATATGCAACAGTACTTAGAACAGACAATTTTTTAAACGCAAGCTTTTAGAAAATTCAAAATATTGCATGGGCTGGTAGCTCTTTTGAAGAGAGACTAAAGTGGATTAAAAAAAAAACAAAAAACAAAAACGTTCCATGTTCATGGATTGGAAGAACAAACATTGTGAAGTTGTCAATGCTCCCTAGAGCAATCTACACATTCAATGCAATCCTTATCAAAATACCATCAACTTTTTTCAAAGGAATGGAACAAATAATCCTAAAATTTTTATGGAACTAGAAAAGACCACGAATAGCCAGAGGACTGTTGAAAAACAAAAGCAAAGCTGGTGGCATCACAATTCTGGACTTCCAGCTCTATTACAAAGCTGTCATCATCAAGACAGTATGGTACTGGCACAAAAACAGACACATAGATCAATGGAACAGAATCGAGAGCCCAGAAATGGACCCTCAACTCTATGGTCAACTCATCTTCGACAAAGCAGGAAAGAATGTCCAATGGAAAAAAGACAGTCTCTTCAACAAATGGTGTTGGGAAAATTGGACAGCCACATGCAGAAGAGTGAAACTGGACCATTTCCTTACACCACACACAAAAATAGACTCCAAATGGTTGAAAGACCTCAGTGTGAGACAGGAGTCCATCCACATCCTAAAGGAGAACACAGGCAGCAACCTCTTACTAGAAACCTAGCAACCTCAGCTGCAGCAACTTCTTCCTAGAAACATTGCCAAAAGCAAGGGAAGCAAGGGCAAAAATGAACTATTGGGATTTCATCAAGATAAAAAGCTTTTGCGCAGCAAAAGAAACAGTCAACAAAACCAAAAGACAACTGACAGAATGGGAGAAGATATTTGCAAATGATATATATCAGATAAAGGGCTAGTATCCAAAATCTATAAAGAACTTATCAAACTCAAAACCCAAAGAGCAAATGAGCCAATCAAGAAATGGGCAGAAGATATAAACAGACATTTTTCCAAAGAAGACATCCAAATTGCCAAGAGACACATGAAAAAGTGCTCAGCATCGCTGGGCATCAGGGAAATCCACATCAAAACCTCAATGAGATATCACCTCACACCAGTCAGAATGGCTAAAATTAACAAGTCAGGAAATGACAAATGTTGGCGGGGATGCGGAGAAAGGGGAACCCTCCTACACTGTTGGTGGGAATGCAAGCTGGTGCAACCACTCTGAGAAACAGTATGGAGGTTCCTTCGACAGTTGAAAATAGAGCTACCATATGATCCAGCAATTGCACTACTGGGTATTTACCCCAAAGATACAAATGTAGGGATCTGAAGGGGTACGTGCACCCTGATGTTTATAGCAGCAATGTCCACAATAGCCAAACTGTGAAAAGAGCCAAGATGTCCATCGACAGATGAATGGATAAAGAAGATGTGTATATATATACAATGGAATATTAAGCACCATCAAAAGGAATGGAATCTTGCCATTTGCAATGACATGGATGAAACTGGAAGGTATTATGCTGAGCAAAATAAGTCAATCAGAGAAAGACATGTATCATATGACCTCACTGATATGAGGAATTCTTAATCTCAGGAAACAAACTGAGGGTTGCTGGAGTGGGGGTGGGGTGGGAGGGATGGAAGGCTGGGTGATAGACATTGGGGAGGGTATATGCTATGGTGAGTTCTGTGAATTGTGTAAGACTGTTGAATCACAGATCTGTACCTCTGAAATAAATAATATATTATATGTTAAAAAAGAAGAAGAAATAACAGGAGGAGAAGAGTGAAGGGAGGGAAATCAGAGGGAGAGATGAACCATGAGAGACTATTGACTCTGAGAAATCAACTGAGGGTTCTAGAGGGGAGGGGGGTGGGGAATGGGTTAGCCTGGTGGTGGGTATTAAAGAGGGCACGTTCTGCATGGAGCACTGGAATGTGCTATGTTATACGCAAACAATGAATCACGCAACACTACATCAAAAACTAATGATGTAATGTACGGTGAATAACATAACATAATAATAAAAAAAAAGAACGTTAAAAAAACAGAAAAACAGAAGTTCAGCTTCCAGTTTGAAACCATGCAAGTAGGACAAGTAATTGTTTATGGTGAAACTGTTACCTTTTGCCAAACCAAAATTCCAAGCCTATCATGTCATAAGCATACGTTTGAACAGAACTGTGTGTAATCTTTCCTCCAATTTTGTTACTAATTTTTTGTAGTTTGACACCATTACACTTGCCCTTGGAAAGGGAAGGCTTCCACAGATATGCCACACAAGAAGAAACAGAATGAGAAATTGAACAGAATGAGAACATGAGAGTTGAACAGAATGAGAAAACCTGCTTTAGAATATATATTATGGGCATTTTTTGTGAAAAACAAAAATGAAAAGAAAAAAGAAAAGAAACATTCTCCAAATCTAAAAGCAAAAAGTAAGTGCGTACACAAAATAATTTAAGAAGGAAGTATCTCAGAGGAATCAAATCATATACCAAACCCCCTGATTTTCCACCCTGATCTAAAGAACTTAAGGAGTTGGACATTTAAAGAGAAAGTCCTTGTGAACAACAACAACAACAAAAATATGTTGAACCAATCTGATTTCTTTTCATGGCAGAATGATGATCTTTGTATGAATGGGAAAATCAAGCAATGCCATATTTCTTAATTTACTTAAGACTTCTGGCTTTTCTTCACATGACATGATTGTTTATGACCAGCTTGAAATATATATCATCCTGACATGAGTGAACAACTGACAGATTAAATACCAACATTAATCAACAGAGACCATGTACCAGCTTAGCTGCACAGAGTTTGAAGTTAGAGAATTGCATATGCAAAGACACCGAGGAAGCACAAAATTTGACACATTTGAGGAATGTATTTTTTAAAAAAGCAAATTAGTAATGTATGATGATTAATATAACATAAGAAAAAAATTTAAAATAGAAAAAAAAGCAAGTTAGTGGTTTGAAGATAAGAAAGGATAACTATAAGTGGTAAACTTCTATTAAAATAAATTAACAGTCCTTTTTTATATAAAAATAACAAATATATCAAATCAACAGGATGTATGCTTTAAAATTATACAATGTTATATGTCAAATATATTTTGATTAAAAAAACAAAATAATGTACATTTAAATGATGGATAAAAATAGCTGAGTAAAAATAAATTTAGGAGAGAAAGGTCAAGGAGTCAACAGGAAAGTAATGAACTTAATTAGGAAAAGTGATTTATGAACTACTCTGTTCCACTTTAAGAAGACCATTCTAAAAAGATCCACTTTTTTTTTTAAGATTTTATTTATTTATTTGACACAGAGAGAGACACAGCAAGAGAGGGAACACAAGCAGGTAGAGTGGGAGAGGGAGAAGCAGGCTTCCCGCTGAGCAGGGACCCGGATGCGGGGCTCGATCCCAGGACCCCCGGATCATGACCTGAGCCAAAGGCAGACGCTTAACGACTGAGCCACCCAGCGCCCCTAAAAAGATTTGTTTTTAAAACAACATTATTATTATACTTATCATTTTTATTATTTATAATCCTCAATTTATGGGGTGCTTAATATTAGTTTTTATTCTTAATTTTCATTATTATTATTTCAGTTTTTCTTATATGGGAGGTAGGTCTTAGAAACATCCCACAAATAATTAAGTAAATTGCCTATGTTCACAAATTAATTTGTGAATTTGAAGCCAGTTCCGACTGACTTTAAATCCATGTTCCTTTCCCTATATAAATAGAAACACTGAAAAAGAATCAGAGAAAATTGCACATGAAATTTACAGTATTTTCTTAAGAAGTGTGAGTGGATTGTATACCCTCAAGGTGGTAGATGTAAGGCTAAGTTGGGAAGAATGGTTAGTTTAAAGAATTCCAGTTCAAACCAGTCCATCTTCTTAGTCAATACAAATTTATGTAATCTTATTAAATATTAGGCACTATGCTGGGGCAAGGCAAATGGTTAATTTATTCTAGGAATATTTATTGAGCACTTAATATGTCAGATATATGGTAGGTCCTACAGAGTCAGCAGTGGACAAAATGGACAAGATCTTTGCTGTCACAGATCTTCAATGATGTCTGTAGGGTGACAGTGAGTAAGTAAATCAATAGGAAACATCAGGTAGTTTCATAAGTTCTGTGAAGAAATTAAACTACCTTGATAAATGGAAAGTAACAAGCATCTCTTTAAATTGGTGGTAAGCATGAATTTCTCTCTCATGCAGTGCCTTGTCAGCCAAGGTAAGGCACACAGCTCTCATTTTAAGTGAGATCAAAGACATGGGGGTAAGGTGGGTTGAACAGAATGAGAAAACCTGCTTTAGAATATATATTATGGGCATTTTTTGTGAAAAACAAAAATGTGTTGAAAACCTGTGGGATGACTTAATAACCTTTAATGATATGAAGAGACTGGCCACCTAGTATCACCAACCCTGGAAATAGAAGAGAAAAATAGACTTTCAGTGGAATATGTGACACAGGGTTCCTCCTTTGGGATAAACAAATATAAATGCCATTAATGACCTGACCTGACTGAGGATCATGACAAGATATATGCTTACCATGTCAGTTACCAGAGCTATGCTGGAATCACGATACTATTTCCATGACAGCCGTTCACACTCGACTCCACCAGTGCCTTTCTCTTTGCTTCACATGTATCTTTGCCTTCTTTCTCTTGCCCTCATGACCTTCCAAGTGGTCGGGAGTCCCTAATATGGTGCATGAGTCATCTTCTAAAAAGTACACTGTTCCAGACTACTTTTTTTTTTTAGACTATGTGACGTCTTTTCTGAACTTCAACCCCTGAGGTCATTTTAATCAGGATTTCTCTTAGCTGTTATTGTGCTAATTCATATGCATATGCAAATTAGTTAACAATGTCCGTATATTTTTGACTTGCATTTTAAAATTCTCTGATTACAATGTGTTTATCCTAAGGAAGGAGTTTAATGAGAATTCTCAGGCTTCTTGTGCAAAATATGTAGACGTAAACAAACAGCTCTCAAACTATGCCATACATTTTTATTTGAAAAAAAATTTATTGGAAGTCCCATGTGGAAACTATGTTTTAACTAAGTTAAATCTTAATTTTACTATGCTTATTCATTTGTGATTAATTATTTAATTGAATTTATAAGGCCTCCTTTGACAATACAGTAGCATAAAACATGCACATATAATTCCTAAATCTTACAATAAGAGTTAGTGTTGAGTCCAGAAAAATTTTAGATTGCCACAGTTTTGCAGCCCTTGGGAGCTACCAGGGAATCTCATTCATAGCATTTCCTAACAGGTCATTGAAATCTAGTAATAAATTATGCACAGCCTAGAGAGAATGGGAGAAAGATCCAGGAGATTTTCTCTGATATTCTGTAACAATGTAGAGGCAACTTGTAAAGGTACAGCTTCTACCACTTAGATAAGACTTAGGTGGGGCGCCTAGGTGGCTCAGTCATTAAGCATCTGCCTTCAGTACAGGTCATGATCCTGGAGTCCCGTGATCGAGTCCCGGGATCGAGTCCCACATCGGGCTCCCTGCTCGGCAGGGAGTCTGTTTCTCCCTCTGACCCGCTTCCCTCTCGTGCTCTCTATCTCTCATTCTCTCTCTCTCAAATAAAAAAAAAAAAAAGACTTAATAAGGTAAATGCATGGTTTCGGAGGAGTACTAGACAAGAATATGGACTGTGGGTTTCTAATTATAGGACTCTGGACAAATAATTCATTCTTTCTGGACTTCAACTTTTACTTATCTGTAAAATGAGCAGAAATAAACATTCAACAAAGGTCAGTTTAATTGAATTATTTGAGATAATCTTAAAGATTGCTTTTAGATCACACATATTTATTCAAAAAACCAGTAGTACTATCTTGGCATGACCAAAACCTGGTATACTTAACCTTTTGTATTATCCTGCTTGGCTGGAAATAGGTTGAAATGAATTTGGTCTGTATTTGGCCTCATAAAACCCTGTTTCACTTAGAATACTTTAAAATTAATACTCTAGATCCCCTTGGATATTTTAGAACTGAAGTTAATTAGAAAGGAAGGAATGGTGTTAGAAACTTCCTGAACTCCCTGCTGACCTTTAAGTCTTGATGAGCATTAGGAGGGAAACATCCAGATTTCCTTGTATTAACATATGATCTGTGCACTGCAGTTTCCTGACAATAGGCTAATTGTACATTCAAGCTGAGCACTTTTAGATGCAATTGCCCCTGAGGGCTCAGCCAGTTGAAGCTGAAGTTAGCTGATACAAACAATCACAGGTGTGAAAATTAATAATTATGATAGTAAAGCCAGCATGGGAGGAGCCCCTTATTAAATTGGGTGATGGCAAACTTCTTGGCTAATAGAACCAAAAAGAAGGATTCCAAAAGGAATGATTAATCAATGCTTACAATTTCGTTAATGATAACTCTTTATTTTTTTTCCCAGGGCCAGTGCAGATGTGCTAATGGATAATTGCTTTCTAGATTTCATTATGAAAGGGTCTATAAAATGTTGGATAATTCTGTGCAGTCCTCACAATTGAGTTCCTCCCACCCAATGAGCTGATGAAGACTTCTACTGCCACAAGATAGATGGATATTAGCTGCTCCAAATGACCCTTCTGTTAAATTGATGCCCCCTGGGTCCCAGAAAAGAACAGTCTCAAATATTTAGCAGACGGTATACGAGGACTTTATATTTTCATTATGGTACCTGGATCAGTTGTACAAAGTATGGAGGTTAAAAGTACACTTTGGAGGGGTGCCTGGCTGGCTCAGTTGATAAAGCATGCGACTCTTGATCTCAGGGTCACGAGTTCAAGCCCAACATTGGGT
>NW_027397072.1:69710380-69726976 GCF_003265705.2 Callorhinus ursinus
GTAGCTCTAATTTCAACTGTTTGAGGAACCTCCATACTGTTTTCCAGAATGGTTGCACCAGCTTGCATTCCCACCAACAGTGTAGAAGGGTTCCCCTTTCTCCACATCCCCGCCAACATCTGTTGTTCCCTGACTTGTTAATTTTAGCCATTCTGACGGGTGTGAGGTGGTATCTCATTGAGGTTTTGATTTGGATTTCCCTGATGCCGAGCGATGTTGAGCACTTTTCCATGTGCCTGTTGGCCATTTGGATGTCTTCTTTGGAGAAATGTCTGTTATCTATGTCTTTGACACAGAGAGAGAGACAGCGAGAGAGGGAACACAAGCAAGGGGAAAGGGAGAGGGAGAAGGAGCCTTGATGAGGGGCTTGATCCCAGGACCCTGGGATCATGACCTGAGCCAAAGGCAGACGCACAACGACTAAGCCACCCAGACGCCTCGCAAAACTTTTTTCTCTTGATATTAGTTCTAGCATAGTGTAGGTTAATATATTACAACCATCTTCTAACAATTTTTAAAAATAGTTCATTATAAGGTGATTTACTAAGTGCCAAAGGTACAATTTATCAGCACAAAAAAGTTTAGTCTACACTACGGATTCCTGAGCATACAAATGATCGTATTAATGGGAACATTGTGAGGCCATATAAAATGGTAAGCATGAAAGCATAGGATTAAGTAGAAAATTCAGATGCCACAATCATATTGTGATCACATACACTCTATTTATCTTGTTAAAACTGAGTTGAATCCTTCAATACAATAGTGCTCAGTTAATAGGTTAAATAAAAATCATTCTTTAATAATGTTTCTTTAAAACTCAAAGGCCTAAGTCTAACTTCCTAATATTCTAATTTGGGATCTCTGGGTTGTAGATCAGTAACTTTTTTTTTTTTTTGAAATCACCAGGCAATTATAATGCAGGAGACCTAGTAATGCACACAATAAATAGTACATTAAATTGCCAGTAATAGTAGTAACTATTATGTATTGAAACCTAATAAATGCTAGTGTTTCATATATTATTTTAAGTGTTTAAGTGTTTCATATATTATTATTAATGATCACAGCCAACCTGCAAGGTATTAGTTTCTCCATTTTATAGAGGAGAAAAGTGATGCTAGGTTTAACTGACTTTCCAGAATCTCAAAGCTAGTAAATGACTAGCCTTCACAACTTCAGTGTTTATTTTCTATTACCTAATTAGGAGAAAAATAGCCCTCACCATATTTATTATAATATCCCAATAAATTATTAGTGTGGCACTTGATTTATCTTTATCAGTTTTATAGTAACTTTTTGAACTAGTCACAAAGCCATATTTCATTACTTTTCACAAATCTTAACTTCTAAAGTGCTTAGCAAGGACCTGCATCTTTCTAAGTGAACCTTAAATTGACTCTCAAAAATTGACAATAAAATTAGGAGGGGAGAGTAGTGATTTCTTTTAATTATTTTTGTAGTTAGTTATAATTATTTTAAAACAGCACTTCTCCAAACGTGTAGAGAAACTCAAACTGGTCTTAGTTTTATTAAACTAAAACTAGATTCATTTTACTAACTTCTCCTTCAATTCAGTTAGTATACAGCAGTCAGAGAACTGAAAACCAAAGCAAATACAAAAACATCATGGAAAAAACAATGAAAAAATGTTTGACAACCACAACTATTACCAAAGTCTTATTTACTAAATGTTGACCATAGCAAGAAGCAGAAATTTAATATTTTCCCATCAAATGGAGTAGTTCAGCCATTGAATGTTGAGGAAAACAGGGAAAGTAGAATCAGATAACCTGCTTATCTGGAGCAAATTTAAACAAAGTCAGGAGGAAGAAGGATGGAATTTGTGCCTGGTCATCATGTCTCCCATACCTATGTAGTCTTCATTTTTGTTTTTGTTTGTTTTTAAATTTAAATTCAATTATTTAACATATAATGTATTATTAGTTTCAGAGGTAGAGGTCAGTGATTCATCAGTCTTATATAACACCCAGTGCTCATTACATCACGTGCCCTCCTTGATGTGCATCCCCCAGTTACCCCATCCCCCCTTCCCCCTCCCCTCCAGCAACCCTCAGTTTGTTTCCTACAATTAAGAGTCCCTTATGGTTTGTCTCCTTCTCTGATTTCAGTCTTATAAGCTTATTCCACATTCTCATCACTGAGCCAAACTGTGCTGAGATTGTGAGGCAAAGAACAATCTTGAGAATTGAAGCAGATAACTAGATGAACTTGAACTTTAAGTTCTATTCAGACTAGCTGACTAAGGTTCTCCCAGGCCAAAACTATGTTTCTAAGTAGAATTTGTTGTGAATATTATACACCATAGACAGTTAAGTTGTGGGGTCACCTGCCATTTTTCAAAATGAATTGTTTGTCCATGGGCTTCAGGCTGGGCATGGAGCCTACTTTAAAAAAAAAAAAAGGGTGGGAGGTGCCTGGGTGGCTCAGTTGATTAAGCATCAGACTCTTGATCTCAGTTCAGGTCTTGATCTCAGGGTTGTGAGTTCAAGCTCCACATTGAGCTCCACGCTGGGTGTAGAGCCTACTTAAAAATAAATAAATAAATAAATTGTTCAGTTGGTCTAGATTAGCATCTAGCTGATAACTACGTATGGTGCCATTTTAAGATTATATACTTTGAAGAAAAATGAATATTAACTGAATATGAATTTTGCAAGTCAGATATGCAAATGAATTCAGTATAATTTAGTGTCAATTTAATTATGCTTAAAGATTTATGAATGAGAGGGCTTCAAAAGGATACCAATATAATAATTACAAGTACAAATAGTTTAGAAAGAACTAGACAGGACATTTTGAAGACATCAGAGTTATTTGGGGTATTTGAACAATTTTTTGCCATTTTATTAAGGAATGGGTGACTTCCTGATTTCCTGGTTCATAGATTTTTTTCACTTGTGATTCGTTGTTTAATCTATTTATTCATTGAATATTTAGAAAGTGTTTATTATATGAACCATAGTAGGCAGTAGAGTAGTTAAAAATAAAATGTCCAATTACAGTACCAAGGGTTACATTAGAGTTAAGCTCAAAATGCCAGACGATTGTATAGAGAAGCAACAACTAACCCAAGCTGGTGAGATCAAATATGGCTTCCTGAAAAAGATAGTGTTGTGAGTTTGAAGAAAGACCTGGAATTAAGGAGAGAGGGAAGATGTTGTTAGTTGGTAACAGTATTCTGGAAACCCTGAGAATAGAAGAGGTTTGGGGTGTCTGGGAATCTGAAAGTAATCAGATATGGTGTGAGAATGATCAGTGATAGGCTGGCTAGTAAGGATGAGACTGGAGAGGTACACAGGGGCCAGAGGATTTAAGGGCTTGTAGATCATGGGGAAGACTATGCCTCTTCAACTATAAGTAATGCAAAGGGCATGACCTACAAAATTCAGAAGTGGTGTGGTTCCCAGCACAAGGGACTAAACATTGAAGTAAAGCTTTTTAATGCTAATGAGTGTTCTAAATTAGCAACACAAAGCAGTATTCACAAGGATTTCAAAGGAAGCAAGGCACCTCCATTTAAGCAGCAGGTTTTGCTCCATTTTTTGTTTCATTCCTTTTTGCCCTAACGAAACCTAAGCTTCCTTAGTTCTTCCATCCCTTAAGTGACTTAAAAATTCACTTCATAAATAATTGAGGAGAATGGACTGAAACAATTCTAACAACTATTGTTTAGTGACATGTTCACTTACTTTACTAAAAGAAATGTTTAATAAAGAAGATTACAGTACTAAATATAGACATTGAACGTAGAAATATGCAGTTAATAAGCTTTGTTAGGAATATGGATAACAGTAATAATTGAAGGTTGTTGTTTTTTTAACTTAACATGCAGCTAGTCTTGAGGCTGAGCTAGTCAGTCATTTCCCACTAATGGAAACAGGCTGAGTCAGAATGAGTGAGTTTTCCTGTACCTTAAAATGATGCCTATTGGTCTACCTTCTAATGAAGTAGCATTGCTGCATGTTTTTTAAAATCTTTTTCTGCAAGTTATTGGCAAATTATCTTTTAAATGACTGTGGCCATTATGTGAAGCCATGTTTTTATAAGCAATGATGACTTTTGCTAGGCAGTAAAATATTATAAGTGGCTTTGGGTTTATGATTTTGTGTTAAAATTTTACATAATGCTGTTGGTTAATGTTTATTTTTTCTTTCTAGATATATCTATTCCCATTAAATTACCACTAATGTCTGCTCCCTCTGGTGCATGACTATGACCATAGTCCCCTAGGATTTAAAGAGAAAATCGATATACGTTAAAAAGATATGTAAGTATTTGAAACAGTAATACCATTACTTTATTTCCCCTTTCACTCTCTTATCTTTCTTTCAAACTTTAAAAAGAGTTGTTTGGTTTTTTTTTTTCTGGACTTTTGGATCTATCAGTCTCTTTACTAATGACCTAGATCCCGATCAAACATTTGTATTTGCAAATTAAATCCAGGCAAGGTAATCACCTATTTTCCTAATGGGTAGAATCTTTTACCCTAATGAAATTTTGTGGGACACAGATTTTCTTTTTCAGCTCTGATGGCTGTGTATACAGAACAAAAGTCCATTTTGTACTATTCTTTTCAGTCATATTTTATTTCATCTGTATTCATTTCATAGTCATAGAGTTACTTAGCTTCCCCATGAGTGCTCGCTTCGGCAGCACATATACTTAGCTTCCCCATGAGTTTTATAGGAGAATGGGTATTATTAATGCTTGCAAAGATATATTTCTGGTCATCGCAGAGTTTATGATGCAATGTCAGCCAGTAAAAATTGTCCTCAAATTAAGCTTGTGATATATATGTGAAGAAATGTTTAATGTTTATAAACCTGGTCAGGAAAAATTTGGCCCCACAAGACTGTGCTTTGATCCTTGCCCATTTGGGACTGGAGATCAGTGTCTCAGCAACTCTGGCCTTCCGTCAGGAATTCAAACACATGGCTATCAGGCGCATCCACTTACTGTTTCCTCTTCCCTCTTTTCCCAGTTAACATAGACTCATCCTTTAAGATTTCAGCTTAAATGCCTTTCCTCAGGGTAGTCTTCCCCATCCTCTTAGATGAGACGACTCTCTCTGTTTCATGATCTCCTGATCCATATATTTCCTTTAAAGCATGTTTCACCATTAAAAAACATGGATTTACATTTATTTTCCATTGGTGAGAATGTTTTTAATTGTAAATGACAGAAATGTAACAAAAATAGGATTATATAGGATAAATATTGTACAATATCTGAGTATCTTCCAGAATCTAAGGAGGCAATATAGAAACCAGGTCACTTCCAGGGACTTTGGGTTCTAGAAGTAAGGATAAAACTAGTAGGATTTCATTTCTTTCTTTCCTATTAATATCTAATTTATGCCTGTCTGTGCTTGGCTTTAACCTCTCCTACTTCAAATGAACCTTCTTCATCTGGTGGGCATCATGGTGACCAGAAGTTTCTGAGTTCTTTCCCTCATTGTTTCCAAGTAGAAAAACCCAGAGAAAGGATCCTCTGGGGCAGTTTGGGTCACTTGCCCAACTTTGGACCAATTAGTATGGCTAGAGAAATATAGAGTACTATAATTGGCCCAGTCGGAGAAACATGGCCACTCCTCTAGGGGTTGGTGCTTATTACTAGAAAAAAAAAAAGTATATGTGTGTAACAAGGATTCAGTCTAGAAGTATGCTGAACAAACAAAATAATGGTTACTTTTGTGTCATTATTTATTTAGTATCCCTAGTTCATGACAGGCTGGGAATGTGCTTATTTTCATCATCACTTTTTTTCTAGAACCGATAATAGTGTCTGAAACATCAAACATACTTGATATTTGTTTACTGCTTGAATAAATAGATGTATACAAAAAAATTCATTTGATTGATTAAGAAGAAAGAGGTTATATGATGAAGCAATGGATTCTGTTAGATAGCGAGAATTTTATAGTATAATGAAAGATATAGATGTAATTCTAGCATTCTCTTTGTATGTATGCTCATTTTGAGGTTCACTTGCTTGAAAATTTTAAGTCTTACTTTAAGCAATCAGGCAGTGAGACTTACTTGGGGAGAAGAACATTAGGTGAACAGATGTTATATTTCCAAAGAGCTTGTCCTGCTGAGATCAAATGAGTTATATAGTTCTGCTTTAAACCCTGTAAGCCTAGATGAGGAGATGTTAGATAATTCTGGCCCTAAATATTCCCCATCTCTTTCGGTATGGCAACTTCATATTTTCCATTTAGAATAGCCATAGGCACTGCTCCTGTATAGAAAGTGACCCTCTATGTTTGCACCCGAATTGTGGGTAACACTGACCCAGCCAGCATAAGCATGGGAAACAAGATCCTCCTGAGGATCATTTGACTGCCTGCCATCAAGTTATTTCCTGCTGGATTGGTTTTATTACATTCCTGGGAGCCTAATGTTTGTGAGAGTTTTAATTCCCATATTCCCATGTGAGGTTATTCTTGAGTCTTAATCACTCTCTCAAATTCAACCCTCAGGTCATGGTTGAATTTAGCAGTAGTGTTCAAGATGCAAATGGTTGAAAAAAGGCAAAGAGGCAGCTAAGAGAGAAGAGGGAGTCTATAAAATTAAGAAGAATGACTGACACTTTGCATCTTCAAGGAAAAGGAAGAAAGAGGTAGAGGTGGAGGGAAAGAAGAGATGTGGAATTGAGATAAACTTTTCCAGAGCACCTACTGTGTGTCAGGTTCTGCTAGATATTTTATGTATGAGGATATCTCTAATCATCTCTTCAAACCACTGAGGTACCTCTTATCTCAGTGTAGCAGATAAGAAAATGGAATCTCAGAGAAACTGAATAATTTTCCCTGATTCATACCAGTTCTCAAGTTCTTGCCATGGCAAGGGAATAAGGTAAAAAAAAAAAAAGAAAAAAAATAGAGATAAAAAGATAAAAGAACCTGAAGAAAAGTTAGTTAAAAAGGCAGCAAAGAAAGCTATATGGATAGTTATGTTTCCAATTTAAACTCTTTTAATTTGGATTCTCTAGTTGCACCATGAAGCACCCAAAAGTACATAATTATTTAATGGGAATAATTTAACTCAAAAGAGGCAACACATTAGAAAGGATCTGGTTAGTTGAAATAGTTATTACATATGAAAGAGTTTAACTCGCCATTTATGCTGGAGACATTTTTCTCCCTGGGAAAATCTGAATGATTGAGTCATTCAAATAAAATAGAAGATTCTAAATTCACTCCCTTTGGTTGCCTCAGCAGCAATTAGATCTCTTTTGAAAGAGAATATACATGCACCTCTTAAAGAGACTGCTAATTCCAAGTATGACACAAGAACTCTTGCATGGAATAGGCCCACTCTGCAAAATATAGTGATATCCCTGTTGATATAATTAGAAGTTGTTATTCAGTGAATCTAGTCTCTGCAGGTTCTGTTGTAATAAAGTTGTCTAATATTATACATAATAATTACTGGGCCAACATCTAAATGCATGCTCCTTCTTATCCACCCACACTTAGATAGTTCTTTTACTATTTTGAAAATTAAATGTTGTTATTCTTTTGTATTTTAAGTACTGATTCTTTAGGCCTTTTCATTTTACGATCCCTTTCAAGCATCTCATTCAAAAAGAGTATCTTTCTTTTTTCCTCTTTCCTTTTACCTCTGTCCATTCTTTAGTACTTTAAAAATCAATGTTTTAAAGTTGCATGCTGGTTAAATGACAGACCTATACTTATGTTTAAGTCGGTTAGGAAATATATCTAGAGCATAGTTGGCTCAGACTCAGTGTTCAAATTTTGTCTTCTGCCAGAAAGCAGGAGCTACAGTTCTAGCTGTAGATGTAACCTAAATGTGCCAGATACTATTTGCCTCTCCAACATCGGCTATCCCCCTTCTTCCTCTACCGAGGTATTCCAATTTTGTTCAAGAAGAGAATGTGCCCAGCTCACATCCTCCCTGTCCCAGCCCATCTTGCAAGTAGAAATGATAAAGCAGGAACATAGAAAGAGTCTTAGTCTTTGATGTTTTTCTCAACAAGCTGCACCAGCCCCAAACTGCATATATCTTGTTATGTGATAAATAACCCTTTATGTGATAAAGTGGAGTTCTGTTGAACGTGGCCTGATAAAAAGTTAATTAATCATCAATTCCTCATCTTAGTGGTCTTAGCCACTGGAACCTAGGCACTATCCTCCCTTGAATAATTCAGGCAAAAGGATATCTAAATGCCCACTTGGACAGGTAACTGCAAATATATGTGAATGATGTCCTCTTTGTTTTTATTTTAATTCCAGTTAGTTGATGTACTGTGTTATATTAGCTTTGGGTGTTACAGTATAGGTGAATGATGTCCTCTTAAATTGTAAAATGCACGACTCATATCACTGTACTCAGGAGCCCTCTAGCCCATAGCTGCCTCTAGGCAACTATTCTGTGATGCTTTGAATATTAGGCTTCAACTTGAACCTCTTGAGCATATGATCTTTTATTCTTTTCCAGTGCTTCCCATGGATGATGACCACCATTTAGCCATCTGGATTGATACCTGATGATCATGTTCTTATCCCTGTTCCACACAACAGTGCACTATATAGGAAAAAAAGGAGTCTGTTAACTTCTATTTACAGTTGAAAGTAATGTAAATTAGTGAATGGGTTGTGTTTTTCTTTAGTCTCTGAAACAGTCCCTTTCTATGACATTTCCCTTTATTGTTCTTTTACCTCAGTCGGTTTGGTAGCACCACTGCTCTCTCAACTCATTCCCTTCTCATGATTCTCTCTAGAGAAGATGTGATTTTCGGTTACTTGTGCCTGGAAAGGGATATAACTCAGTGAATCAAATATTAATGGAGGGTATAGTATGTGCTAGAGAAATAAACAGCAAGTAAATGAGACATGGTTTCTGCCTTCATTGAGCTTATATTTTATTGAGGAAGAAAGTCATTTATGAATACTTTCAGATTGACTTGCAAATAATTATAAAAGCTGATGACTGTAGAAGAGGGGGACTACTTTAGTCTCAAGGGACATAAATGCTTTCCTAAAGAAATGATGTGTAAGCTGAAACATAAAGTGTTAATGGCAATTGCAAGGGAATAACGGTTTGTTATCAAATAGACAGAAATGTGGTTGGAAGACATAGGAGTAGCAAAGTCTTAGGAACAGAGACACTTCTAGCTGAGATGGACAGAAAGGACAAGAAGAAAGACTGAACATAAAACTGGAGATGTAGTAGGAGCCAAACTACACAGTGCTATCTGCCAGGATCAAGTCCATTTTAAGTGGTATTTCAAATTGTCAAATAAAGGAGTTTTCCTCATATGAAGGTCTTTCAAGCATCAAAAAGCAAATAAAAAAGAGTGTTTTTGGAAATTGAGAATTTCCCTGTGCTAGGTTGACCCTCTCGGGAAAATGCCCAGGTTCTCCAGGTCACAACAGAAACAACTGAAATTGAGTTGCTCCTGACCCCAAAGTCTAGCATTTTAAAATATATACTCTCCCCAGAAGCCAGTAGGTATAAGTTAGGTAAATGATTCTCTGAGAAACATTTCTCTTGAGAAGAACACATGAAAGAATTGAATAAACTAGTGAAAACCCCTTTAATTTACTGAGGTCTAGTTTCTTCCTATGTGTATTAGGGCTAATACTACCTGTTCCCAGGGATAGATAGTGATTATATATATCAACCAACTTAGTAGAAAATTTTGAAACTATAAACTACCCCAAAAATGCCAGAAGCTATATGGATGCCACATTTATATATAACCTTTGTGTGAGAATTGCTAACAGCCCAACGGACCTAGATAGTTATAATCATAATAGCTTAAATGTATCCAGTCCCCTATAATGCTTTGTTACTATTACATTTTACAGATACAAAAATTGAAGCTTAGAGAATTGAATAAATTGTTTGATTTCATAGCTAAGAAATAAATGGAGTGCCTTTAAATCAAGTAGTTCAAAAGTTGCCTTTGAGGGGCACCTGGGTGTTTCAGCTGGTTAAACTTCCAGCTCTCGGTTTTGGCTCAGGTCCTGATCTCAGGGTGATGAGATCCAGCCTCTTGTCTGGCTCCTAGCTCAGCAGGGAGTCTGCTTAAGTTTCTCTCTCCCTCTGCCCTACCCCCAGCTCTCTTTCTCTCTCAAATAAATAAGTAAATCTCTAAAAAATAAATAAATAAATAAAATATTTAGTTCAAAATTTGCATTTGAGGGGTACCTGGGTGGCTCAATGTTTAAGTGTCCCGCTCTTGGTTTCGGTTCAGGTCATGATCTCAGGTTCGTGGGATCCAGCCCCGCATCAGACTCCATGCTCAGCACAGAGTCTCCTTGTCCTTCTCCCTTCCCCTCTGCCCCTCTCCCCTCTCCCCTTGAGCTAGAGAGCACAAGTCGGGGAGAAGGTGAAGCAGGCTCCCCGCAGAGCAGGACCCTGGGATCATGACCTGAGCCGAAGGCAGACGCTTAACCAACTGAGCCACCTCGGCGCTCCTAAATAAAATCTTTTATTTTAAGTTGCATTTGAGGGGTGCCTGGGTGGCTCAGTCATTAAGCATCTGCCTTCCTCTCGGGTCATGATCCCCGGGGTCCTGGGATCAAGCCCTGCATCTGGCTTCCTGCTCTGCGGGAAGCCCGCTTCTCCCTCTCCCCCTGCTTATGTTCCCTCTCTGGCTGTGTCTTTGTCAAATAAATAAATAAATAAAATCTTAAAAAAAAAAGTTGCATTTGACATGAGCACCTATCAGAAGTATAAAGTTTGTCCACAAGAGTCCCACCACCAAATGTTCATGTTTTCTTCTTGTTCTATTTATGAAAATCTAATACTCGTAAAAGATGTGAAATACATTCACATTAAGACTTAAGTAACTTGTGCTTTAATGTTTTCCTGTGGAATCTAATACAGTATTATAGAAATGTAATTAACAATAGAATGACAGATATTGTCAAAAGGTAGCAGAGGCACTATGCCACATTGCAGCCTTCCAGAGGCTTAAAATGACCTTATATGTGTGGTTGCTAGTTACTTACAAGTGAGATCACATACATAGACTGTTGGATGTTTCAGTTTTCCTTTTACTATGTCTGGGAAAAAATAGTTCTTCCAACATAAAGCTACGTTTAGTCTAGGAAAGAAAATATTTGGGTAGAGAATTAACTACAGTTTAATTTTTTTATCTGAAAAATAAAAGGCTCTTATGGGACAATTTCAAGGCCCCATTTGCTTCCTTCTTGAATCTATATAAATTATTAATGTCTTTCCCTTTATCTTTTTTAAGCAGAATATATAAGAAAGTGTTTTTAGTTGAAATGGTAAAAATGGTGGTAAACATGTACTGAGTCTTTACCGGAGATTAAAAGATAGTCTAGATTGGAGGTTGGTAAACTAGGATGCATGGATCAAATGCTGCCTATTGCCTGATTTCATTAAATGAATTTTATTGAAACACAGAAACCCATTTGTTTTCATATTGTATATGGCTGTTTTTGCACAATTCGAGTTAGGTAGTCACCAAAGAGTCTTTATGGCCCACAAAGCTTCAAATATTTACTATCTGTTCACCATTGTTCTGGAAATAGATATTAAATGTGTTACAGAAAGACAGTTGGTTGGTCAGTCTGAGAGTCAGGTTAGCCAAGAGGTCCAACAATAGAAACCTAAGTGGGGGAAGAAAAGAAAGCAATGGGGATATTGTTGGCACAGTCAAGAAGCTGAGTGGATTGAGGAAATAGTGCATTTAGTGTGCAGAGTATAGTGAGGGAGCAGAGTGTGCTTATGAAGCAGGTGGTAGTCAGGGGCCAGGGTAGTACAGAGCAGAGTGTAATCAAAGAGTAGAGTGTGGTCAGGCAGCAAGAGCCAGTTGTAGTCAGGGACAAGGTTGCGTCAGGGAGCAGAATGTAGTCATGAAGCAGGGTATGAGTATAGTCAGGAAGTACGGGCAGTCAGGGAGCAGGGGTGTTAAGTTGAATATAGTCACAGAGGGGAGTGTCATCATGCAGCAGGTGTACTCCAGGAGCAGAGTGTAGTCAGGTGGAAGAATGCAGTCAGAGAACAGAGTGCAATCAGGGAGCAGGTGTAGCCAGAGAGAAAAATGTGGGCAGAGGGAAGGGTGTAGGCAGGGAGCTAAATGTAGTCTTGGAGCAGAGTGCAATCAGGGAGAAGGGTGTAGGCAGGGAGCAGAGTGTAGTCAGAGAGCAGGATGTAGGAAGAGAGCACAATATGTAGTGAGATGAATGCAATCATGGAGCACAGTATAGTGGAAGAGCTCAGTGTTGTCACGGAGCAGAGTGTATTCAGGAAGCAGGGTACGGTCAGAAGCAGGGTGTAGCCAAGGAGCAGAGTGCAGTTAAGGATTAGGGTATAGTGAGGGAGCAGGAAGTAGTCAGGTGGTGGGATGTATGTAGCAGGGCGTGTAGTCGGGGAGCAATGTGTAGTCAACATGCTAGACACAGTCATGAGAAAATGGATAGGCAGAAAGCAGAGTATAGACAAGGAGTAGGGTGTCATCACAAATAGAATGTGGTTAGAGAGCCAAGTGTAGTCAGGGAGCAGAGTGTGGTTAGGAAGGAGAATGCAGTCAAAGAACAAGTTTAGTCCAGGAGCAGGATATAGTCCAGGAGCAGGTGTGGTCAGGGGGTGGGTGTGACCAGGAGCCAGAGAAGCCAGAGAGCTGGTGATGGTCAGGCAGTCAGGAAACCAACCGTAGAGCTTCCGAAAGTTAGAAGGCTGGCATTGGTGAGATTGAGATACCAACTTTGAGTTTTAATTCTAGGTCAGAGTCTGTTTACCCTCTGGGCTCCCCACCTTAGCCCTACATAGAGAGACATCGAGTTCCCATTTTGAGCAAGGCACTGTGCTAAGTGTTCTTCCACCTGCTGGCTACACAATTGCTTGGACCAAGGACAGGTGTTATTATGGCCTAAAGGAAGTCAGAGAGCTACAGTGATGGAAACTGTTTTGTGAATGATGCCAAGGTACTGGGATCCTGAGAAAGCTCGACCCTGAGCTTCTGTGCTTTGTGTTTATGCAAATAATAATGAGAATAATTATGAAACCCGATACATGTGTACCTGCCAGCCTTAGTCATTGTACATAATGTTAGTTGAAACTTATTGTGTATCAAGAAAAGAATAGAGTTTTATATAATGAAATATAATGCTTTATTCAAAATGATTTGTCAGCTTCAGAGAATAGCAATAATGTTGTACAGTAAATTAAACCTTGAGTAGCTGGAGGATTTTCCCCCATACTCCAGTTGTTAATACAGTATGACAATATACCCAATCAAAATCACATACTTAATTGCCTTTGATACATTCATAACTATATTTACCAGGACTTTAATACACAACCCACAATACACACAAGCACCTTGATACACAACACACACAATCCTCCCACACATGAGGAATTGGAAAATGATTTAAAGAAGTAGTTTTTGGGATGTAAATGCTTCAGTAGTTTTTAAAAATCATTTTCATGTTACATCTTGAGATAAATATGTGTTTTTTAAAATTTCTCCCATATATTATGCTTAGTAATAAATAGTTCATCTAAATGTGCCGAGTAAAATCCTGGTAGTAGGAAACATTTATTGCCTCATAAAATGAAAACTGAGTGAAGCTGTCAAATGGAAGAACAATTAAACCATTTGACTAAGTTGCTAGAAACAATTACATTTTCTTGGACACCACAGACTTGCAGGAGAGTGACTTTTGAGGTAAGCATTCATGAATGCACACACATCCTACAGCTGTCCATCAGCACAAATATTTGAGAAGGGACAGAAGAGAAGGAAGAGGTTCAGTCAGCTCTGATCAATGAAGGGCTGTGACCTTGATTATAAAGAAACTTTGGTGGTTTTTGTTTTTTAAAGACTTTATTTGAGAAAGAAAGAGAGAGAGCATGAGTGGAAGGGGGGTGGGGAAAGAGAGTAGGAGAAACGGGCTCCCTGCTCAGCAGGGCTCGATGCCAGGACCCTGGGGTCATGGATGACCTGAGCTGAAGGCAAATGCTTAACTGACTGAGCCACCCAGGCGCCCTGAAACTTTGTTTTCTTAGTCTAAAATATGTATTTAGAATCTATAACATTGAAGCCCTGTCAGCAAGCAAAGGGAACAATAGGGTCAAAACTATACTCAGGACAAACTTTTTTTTTAAGATTTTATTTATTTATTTGACAGAGAGACAGCGGGAGGGGCTCGATGTGGAGCTCGATGTGAGGCTCGAGGTGGGGCTGGATCCCAGGACCCTGGGATTGTGACCTTAGCCAGAGGCAGATGTTTAACGACTAAGCCACCCAGGCGTCCCTCAGGACAAACTTTTAAAACCAATGTCATTAGTGAGGAAATCTTCAAGAAAGCACTTTGTCCACTTTCCTACTCTGTCACTTAGTCAGCAGTAGAATAAATATGGTGGTTTCCCTGTGGAGAGACCACTTCTCTATAGGTTTGTTCGGCAAGTTACATTTTTATCTCTATACTTTCTACAGCTTTCATCTGATACTTTAGGTCTTTAAAGTTCTTGTTCTCCTTTACAAAACTTCTATTCTACTCAAATTAGTGTAGTCACTGATCCACACTTACTTGTGTGATCTCATCTCTGTGTAGTTTCTCTTTCCTAGAAAAAGTTTCCCTTTTCACCCATTAAAATCATATTCACTCGAAGACTCAGCTAAAAACTGACCTGCTCTGTAAAACTTTCCTTAAATACCAAGCCTGAAATGATCTTTCCTCTGATTATTTGTTTTACTTCTTGTGTGTGCCTTTGATCCAGATGAGACTCTAAGTTAGCCACATTCGAATGACCTATGTCAGTTCTACATGACTTAGGCATATTCATCAATATTTGATCAGTATTCTAGACATTTAAATCTGTGATCACAAAAGCTATGATCTTTGTGAACATAGAATGCTATTACACAGGCATAGCGTCCAGATATTTTCCCCCTTGAGATATATGTGTCCACATTCCATATCTGGGGCACAGGGGAAGGAATTGGGCAGGAGGTCATTCAGAAAAATGGAATTGGATTCCAGTGTTATTACAGGAGGATGAGAGTCAAGTTAACTGCAGCAGCCACAGCCAAGAGCCAGATCACTCTCTTTGACCCATTCCCATCTATGAGAGTGGGCTTTTTTCTGTCTTACTCACTTCCCTAAAGTTGTTACAGCAGAGCTGGGAATTTTTTCCTATCATTGCCTTCTTCTCTCATTGGACTCTGAATAAGATTAATTCTTATCGGTTCAATTTCCTTATCTTATTCAGGGAAATAAAATTTGATAAACTTGAGAATCAAAACATTCTTCTCTCTCTGTCAGATTTTCTAGAACAAAATAATCTTGGATTTTACTTCATTGTTAACAAAGGCCTGTTATCTGACTCTGACATAGTCTGTTGGCTTCTCTTCTTAAGGGTCTTATAGACAAAAATCATTAGGGGGAAAACATTAAAACATTGCTCACCCTTTCTCTTGTTTTCACAAGGTTAAATGTCAAAAACAGAACTTTAAAAAATATTTCCTGGATTCATTCATCTGCCAATTAACTTTTAATTAGTTTGCACCTTCAGAGACTATTTTACTCAATTTAGGCTATTATTTTTTTAAAAAAATCATGATTTAAACAATAACCATGTATTTCTCACAGTTTTAGAAGTTGGGAAGTCCAAGATCAAGGTGCCTACAGGTTTCATGTCTAGAGAGAGCCCTCTTCCTGATTTGCAGACAGCTGCCTTCTTGCCAAATATATCCTCATGTGGATGAGAGAGAGCTGTGGTCTCTTCATCGTTTTATGAGACACTAACACCATCACGGGGCTTCTGCCCTCATGACCTCATCTGAACCTAATTACCTTCCAAAGACCTTATCTGCAAATACCATCATACTGATGATCAGGGCTTCAACATATGGAGAGACATAAATGTTCAGTCCGTAGCCAAGACCTACTTTTTGAAGATAGGGATCCAATCATTACCTTTGCCTTTGTCTCTGATTTCCCTCCACCAAACCCCAGCTTCAAGCACACTACTTCACTCATGCCCCTTTCATCTAGCCAACAACAATAAAGGGCTTACTGTATACCTATAATTGCCCAAAGTGCTGGAGACACAGAGATGAATAGTATTAGGCATCACCTATGAAGGTATTCATTTTCAAGTTAGGGAGACAGAAATGTACATAAATGACTACAGTTCTATGTGAGGAATGCTAGAATAAGAAGTATGTTTCAGGTGCTATGTGAATACTGAAAGAGGAGTGACTAACTTCCCTGTTCAAAGATGAGTCGTTCAGTAGTGCAGAAACCAGATGCGAATAAATGAGAAATCAGATCATATCACCCTAAGAAGTTTATCCTTTCTATTAAATGATGGAAATCTGGGGATGAAATTTTAGATCAGTATTAGCAAGCTAATAAAGAAGTATTGTGCTTCCCATGGAGCAAGGAGCCCGATGCAGTGCTCGATCCCAGGGTCCTGGGATTGTGGCCTGAGCGGAAGGCAGATGCTTAACGACTGAGACACCCAGGCGCCCCATAGAGCAACAGATTTTTTTTAAAGTCACCAATATCCCTAATCTCCTTCCTCCCCCCACAAAAAGCTGGCATAATATTTTGATGTT
>NW_027397072.1:69731976-69736301 GCF_003265705.2 Callorhinus ursinus
AAAAACCTTCCAGGACAAACAAAACTAAAGGAATTTGCAAACACGAAACCAGCCCTCCAAGAAATCTTGAAAGGGGTCCTCTAAGCAAAGAGAGAGCCTAAAAGCAGCATAGATCAGAAAGGAACACAGACAATAGACAGTAACAATCACCTTATAGGCAATACAATGGCACTAAATTCATACCTTTCAGAGTTACCCTGAATGTAAATGGGCTAAATGCCCCAATCAAAAGACACAGGCTATCAGATTGGATTAAAAAACAAGACCCATCAATATGCTGTCTGCAAGAGACTCATTTTAGACCCAAAGACACCCCCACATTGAAAGTGAGGGGGTGGAAAACCATTTACCATGCTAATGCACACCAAAAGAAAGCTGGGGTGGCAATCCTTATATCAGACAAATTAGATTTTAAACCAAGACTGTAATAAGAGATGAGGAAGGACACTATATCCTACTTAAAGGGTCTATCCAACAAGAAAATCTAACAATTTTAAATATCTATGCCCCTAACATGGGAGCAGCCAATTATAGAAGGCAATTAATAACAAAAGCGAAGAAACACATTGACAGCAATACAATAATAGTGGGGGACTTTAACACCCCCCTGACTGAAATGGACAGATCATCTAAGCAAAAGATCAACAAGGAAATAAAGACTTTAAATGACACACTGGACCAAATGGACTTCACAGACATATTCAGAACATGCCATCCCAAAGCAATGGAATACACATTCTTCTCTAGTGCCCATGGAACATTCTCCAAAATTGATCACATCCTAGGTCACAAATCAGGTCTCAACTGGTGCCAAAAGATTGGGATCATTCCCTGCATGTTTTCAGACCACAATGCTTTGAAACTAGAACTCAGTCACAAGAGGAAAGTCGGAAAGTACTCAAATACATGGAGGCTAAAGAGCATCCTACTAAAGAATGAATGGGTCAACCAGGAAATTAAAGAAGAATTAAAAAAATTCATGGAAACCAATGAAAATGAAAACACAACTATTCAAAATCTTTGGGATGCAGCAAAGGCAGTCCTGAGAGGAAAGTATACAGCAATACAAGCCTTTCTCAAGAAACAAGAAAGGTCTCAAATACACAACCTAACCCTACACCTAAAGGAGCTGGAGAAAGAACAGCAAATAAAGTCTAAACCCAGTAGGAGAAGAGAAATAATAAGGATCAGAGCAGAAATCAATGAAATAGAAACCAAAAGAACAGTAGAACAGATCAACGAAACTAGGAGCTGGTTCTTTGAAAGAATTAACAAGATTGATAAACTCCTGGCCAGACTTATCAAAAAGAAAAGAAAAATGACCCAAATCAACAAAATCATGAATGAAAGAGGACAGATCACAACCAACACCAAAGACATACAAACAATTATAAGAACATATTATGAGCAACTCTATGCCAGCAAATTAGATAACCTGGAAGAAATGGGGGCATTCCTAGAGATGTATCAACTACCAAAATTGAACCAGGATGAAATAGAAAACCTGAACAGACCTATAACCACTAAGGAAATTGAAACAGTCATCAAAAATCTCCCAAGAAACAAAAGCCCAGGGCCAGATGGCTTCCCAGGGGAATTCTATCAGACATTTCAAGAAGAATTAATACCTATTCTCCTGAAAGTGTTCCGAAAAATAGAAATGGAAGGAAAACTTCCAAACTCATTTTATGAGGCCACCATTACCTTGATCCCCAAACCAGACAAAGACCCCATCAAAAAGGAAAATTACAGACCAATATCCTTGATGAATATGGATGCAAAAATTCTCACCAAAATACTAGCCAATAGGATCCAACAGTCCATTAAAAGGATTATTCACCATGACCAAGCGGGATTTATCCCTGGGCTGCAAGGCTGGTTCAACATCCGCAAATCAATCAACATGATACAATACATTAACAAAAGAAAGAGCAAGAATCATATGATCCTCTCAATAGATGCAGAAAAAACATTTGACAAAGTACAGCATCCTTTCTTGATCAAAACTCTTCAGAGTATAGGGATAGAGGGTACATACCTCAATATCATAAAAGCCATCTATGAAAAACCTACAGTGAATATCATTCTCCCTGGGGAAAAACTGAAAGCTTTCCCCCTAAGGTCAGGGACGCGGCAGGGATGTCCACTATCACCACTACTATTCAACATAGTATTAGAAGTCCTAGCCACAGCAATCAGACAACAAAAAGAAATCAAAGGCATCCAAATCGGCAAAGAGGAAGTCAAACTCTCACTCTTGCAGATGATATACTGTATGTGGAAAACCCAAAAGACTCCACCCCAAAACTGCTAGAACTCATACAGGAATTCAGTAAAGTGGCAGGATATAAAATCAATGCACAGAAATCAGTGGTATTCCTATACACCAACAACAAGACAGAAGAGAGACAAATCAAGGAGTCGATCCCATTTACAATGGCACCCAAAACCATAAGATGCCTAGGAATAAATTTAACCACAGAGGCAAAGGATCTGTACTCAGAAAACTATAAAATACTCATGAAAGAAATTGAAGAAGACACAAAGAAATGGAAAAACGTTCCATGCTCATGGATTGGGAGAATCAACATTGTGAAGATGTCAATGCTCCCTAGAGCAATCTACACATTCAATTCAATCCCCATCAATATATCATCCACTTTTTTGAACAAAATGGAACAAATAATCCTAGAATTTGTATGGAACCAGAAAAGACCCTGAATAGCCAGAGGAATATTGAAAAAGGAAAACAAAACTGGCGGCATCACAATTCCAGACTTCCAGCTCTATTACAAAACTGTCATCATCAAGACAGTATGGTACTGGCACAAAAACAGACACATAGATCAATGGAACAGAATAGAGAGCCCAGAAATGGACCCTCAACTCTATGGTCAACTAATCTTCGACAAAGCAGGAAAGACTGTCCAATGGAAAAAAGACAGTCTCTTCAACAAATGGTATTGGGAAAATTGGACAGCCACATGCAGAAGAATGAAACTGGACCTTTTCCTGACACCACACACAAAAATAGACTCCAAATGGTTGAAAGACCTAAATGTGAGACAGGAGTCCATCAAAATCCTAAAGGAGAACACAGGCAGCAACGTCTTCGACCTCAGCTGCAGCAACTTCTTCCTAGAAACATCGCAAAGGCACGGGAAGCAAGGGCAAAAATGAACTATTAGGACTTCATCAAGATAAAAAGCTTTTGCACAGCAAAAGAAACAGTCGACAAAACCAAAAGACAACCAACAGAATGGGAGAAAATATTTGCAAATGACATATCAGATAAAGGGCTAGTATCCAAAATCTATAAAGAACTTACCAAACTCAACACCCAAAGAACAAAGAATCCCATCAAGAAATGGGCAGAAGACATGAACAGACATTTTTCCAAAGAAGACATCCAAATGGCCAACAGACACATGAAAAATGCTCAACATGGCTCGGCATCAGGGAAATCCAAATCAAAACCTCAATGAGATACCCCTCACACCAGTCAGAATGGCTAAAATTAACAAGTCAGGAAACGACAGATGTTGGCAGGGATGCGGAGAAAGGGGAACCCTCCTACACTGTTGGTGGGAACGCAAGCTGGTGCAACCACTCTGGAAAACAGTATGGAAGTTCCTCAAACAGTTGAAAATAGAGCTACCCTACGATCCGGCAATTGCACTACTGGGTATTTACCGCAAAGTTACAAATGTAGGGATCCGAAGGGGTATGTGCACCCCAATGTTTATAGCAGCAATGTCCACAATAGCCAAACTGTGGAAAGAGCCAAGATGTCCATCGATAGATGAATGGCTAAAGAAGTAGTTGTAGATATACACAATGGAATATTATGCAGCCATCAAAAGGAATGAGATCTTGCCATTTGCAACGACGTGGATGGAACTGGAAGGTGTTATGCTGAGTGAAATAAGTCAATCAGAGAAAGACATGTATCATATGACCTCACTGATATGAGGAATTCTTAATCTCAGGAAACAAACAGTGTTGCTGGAGTGGTGGGGGGTGGGAGGGATGGGGTGGCTGGGTGATAGACATTGGGTAGGGTATGTGCTATGGTGAGCGCTGTGAATTGTGCAAGACTGTTGAATCACAGATCTGTACCACTGAAACAAATAACGCAACATATGTTAAGAAAAAAGAAAAAGAAGATAGCAGGAGGGGAAGATTGAAGGGGAGTAAGTCAGAGGGGGAGACGAACCATGAGAGACGATGGACTCTGAAAAGCAAACTGAGGGTTCTAGAGGGGAGGTGGGTGGGGGAATGGGTTAGCCTGGTGATGGGTATTAAAGAGGGCACATTCTGCGTGG
>NW_027397072.1:69736401-69750300 GCF_003265705.2 Callorhinus ursinus
TGCAATGAGAATCACTAACTACAGGCCTTAAATGGAGTCTTTTGACTATTTGTCTTCTGAGGAATTTCACTGATATCCTACTGTTTTTCAAGCAATTAGGATGCAAATAAACATTTAAGGGTACTAGATTGGGAGCCCAGATTTGAAAAGGATATTACTCCATATTCACTGGAGCTGTTTGGTTTCTTTTAATTGAATGCTTCTTTGTGGATGTGCTTTCTGATTAATACTATTCACCTCAGTCTTTTCACTTGCAGATAGAACTTTTGTTTCCATGCTTTTCATGCTAAAATTCAATTCTTCTCTCTTGCATGGTTAGCAAGAGTGTTCATCAAATAAATATATATAAATAAATAAATAAATAAATAAATAAACAAATACTCAAAATTGTGATTTACATAAATATCTTTTCAGAGTTGGAAACTTAAACTCCTATGATTAGGTTTACGAATCTCTCCAGGATGCATTGAAAAGGAGGCATTGATGTTTGCTCACAGATAAAGGAATAGCAGCAAGTTAATGTTGTGCTATTTTCATCAACTAACCCTTCATCCATGAATAAATGTATGATGAAGTACATTAATCTGTAAAAAAGGACTCCTTAACAAAGAGATATCCAGATGGTGCTATGGCAATCTAAATGCTCCTAATGGAATTATGTGATGCTTCTGCAACTGATGTCAAGGTATTTCATCTCATCTTGTCTGCACATAGGCTGGTATTATCTCAGACTATAATTATAAAAGCTATCATAATTGCTCAAGGAATCGGTAAAGATAAAAATCTTTTCATGATTCAAGATTGATAAAGAGGAATTTGGATTTCATTGTATTTATCAGAAAATGATATTACAGGTCAAGTGCAATTTTCAAATATAGTTTTATTTTATCTTTATTTTCCCATACAGTGATACAGAAGACACAGAAAGACATAGTATCATATAGGATATGATAAACTGAAATGTCTAATGTTTTTATTTTACTTTCCTCTTAATACATATCTATCCTTATCATCTCTAATATTCACCAATTGGAAGCAGTAGATCAGTGATCATAAGATTTATCAATAGATTAGGAGGTCAGAGGTGGTAAGCTGACACTGCAGGTCTCAAGCAAATTTTCATAAAATTTCAGATGAGCCACTGGCTCTGAGATTAGTGTCTCCATATTCGTATCAGCAAAAAAGAATGGAGATTATCTAGTACAATAGATATGCTCAAAGAGGTGAACGGATGGGAAATAATCTGTCTCCTGTTCAAATCATTGAATGACTGTTTATACATATGATAAAATCCAAGGTCTATAACTAGGCATTCAAGGTTATGAAGGAATCAGGATATGCCATTCCAAATATGCCTCTTTGACATAAGGACTATTTTGGGTTAAAGACATTTGAGAATCAGCAGATGTAGGAAGAGTTCTCTGTCTTCCCCTTAACAGTCCAAAGGCAGAGCATACATTTCTTTTTGGGAAATGTGTTCCCATCTGTACCCGAAAGAGGAGCAGGAGAGCATTATTAACACCAGAGAAAGATGAATACCAAGACAAATTTGCTTAAACAGACCTTACTAAACCAACCCTTATCTTCCATTAGTTCCCCCATATATTTCTTATCCCTTCCTCATGATTTATCATCCCTTGAAACCCTAACACTTCTTCCTTTGTTTAAAATGGTATATAAACCCTTGAATCTAACCACTTCTTTGAATTTCATTTCTCTCCTATAAACTCCTGTGCATGTAAAATATTCATAAAAATTCAATTCCTTTGTCTTCTATCAATCTGTCTTTTGTTAGTTTAATCCTTTAATCCACATGACATCAGCAATTTAATCTATGAGGGTAGAGAGAAAGTTTTTCCCCTTGACAGCTATTTACTATCTAATCATCTATAATGTTTTCAAATCCACCACTACTAACTTACCTACTCCAATCCTCTAGTCTAGTCAACACAGCCTATTTAATCATTTGTGTCCTGCCATTTTTTTTTTGCTTGTTGTCTAAATAGCATATGAATACTAACCCCTGTAACATTATTAATGCTTTTACCTTTGTCCTGCACTTGGTCTGAATCTTTCAAGTTGTATTTTAATTTCAGCTCCTTCATGAAGCTTTCTCTGACTCCTCCATACAGACGAGCTTAGTTCTCTGAATGCCAAGAGGAGTTTGGTCACTTCCACTCATTTATACATGGCATGTGTTCCCTTGTAATATTGTCTGGTTCACTTATACTTCCTCATGTATATCCCTGGGGATCAGCAACCATACTTTATAGTTCTGTCTGACCAGTATTTAGCACAGAATTCAAAAACTCATATGGTATTCAGTAAACATTCAGTAAGAGTGAATACCAATTGATTTGGCACATTAGCCCCATTAGGTTAAAAACTGGATATCCTTGACTTCTAAAAGTCATTCCTCAGAGACAGTTTTAAAAGGCCGAGATTTTAGCATCATGGAAAACCTAGAATGTTATACTGACAGAGAAAAATATGTCACATTGCCTAAACTGAAAGAAGGTTTAAGATGGGTCCATAGGATAAATGGTATCCTGGTTTCTTTAGTCATTAATTAAAAATTACAATGTATAAGATGTTTATAATGAGGAAAGCAGCACCATGTAGTACTCTGATGGGTGCTTTATAGTCATTTATTCCTTTGTTCATCCATTTATTTAATAAGCCTTTAGTTTACATTATTTTCTGGGACATAATAGACCTTCCCTTGGAGGTGCTCAGAGTCTGAGTCAGTTTGGAACCATGTTAAACTTACTTTAATGCGTCACTGTAAATACACATAGAAATTATGTTGAGGTAATGCCACAGGGAAATTGTGTCTTTAGACAAAAAATAAGGAAAACTTATTTGAGTGGCCCAAAAAGGATTACTAGGATGCTACTAGTGACTTTAGAGATGATTCCCCAAAACCCATTGATATAGACGGTGCAAAGTGGTAACAAGAGGAGAATCACTTATTAATTCATGCTTCTTGAATGCCTATAAAAGGGAAGGCACTATATTTGCAATAGGTGGGAATACAGCAGGCTTCTGTCTTGATGGAATTAACATCTTAGTGGTAAAAGCATAATATATACAAATAAATGTGCAATTACTTTATTTTTTTATGATTTTATTTGAGAGAGAGAGAGTGAGAGAGAGCATGAATGGGGAGGAGAGGGAGAAGCAGACTTCCCAAGAATAAGGAGTCTGATGCGGGGCTTGATCCCAGGACCCTGGGATCATGACCTGAGCCAAAGGCAGACACTTAACCGACTGAGACACCCGGGTGCCCCAATAGGCGATTACTTTAAAACAGCAATGAAAAATATTGTGAAGTAGATGTTTTGGTAGTTATATAAAATGTGGGTGTTGGTTGACTTGGGAACTATAGTTACATTGAGATCTGAAAGACTGAGACCAAGGATCGGATATGTGGAGAGTAGAGAGCCATAGGAAGAGTATGCACTTTACGCAGAAAGGAAGTTGGCCTCTTCTATGTTAGCTGGATTTCTATCACTTGTGCCAGTTCCATTTTCATTCTAGAGATCACCAGATGGATACGAAATTTGCTGAAGCAAATCACCATGAGGTGTCTGTCTCATGCGGCCATTCCAGGGAATAACGCTTTTGAAATGAATAAAAATAAAAGTTGAACATAGGCATTTGCTTTATTGCCTTAATTCACAACCTGGCTGAGTCACACTTGCTTTGGGAACCATAATTTTGAATTTCTGGACTTGAATGCATCTTAACAATTCTCTTCACGAATGGAAGGTGGGAAAAAGAAAAGTGTTAGATGTAAAAGCCAGACACACAAATAGCTGCGAGAGAGAGTATGACTTAGTGTCACTGAGGGAAACTAAACTCAATTCTCAAAATCATGTTTAAAATATGAGCTGTGACACAATGTTAGGCTAACCCAGAAGAAAAAGTTTTGGGTTCTTTTGCTGCCTGGAATATATATATATATATATATATATATATATATATATATATATACCTAAAGTATCTCTTTTTTGCCACAGTTCTTTATTGGGACTAATTCTTAAAGGTTGGGATAAACTACCTAGGAATATAAAACTGGAATACATTTTAAAAAAATATCTAAAGCAATTACACTCCATAAATAAAAACTAAATTTGGACTAAACTAACTGAAAGGTGAATTGATGGAGAGGAAGCTTTCATTTTTTTTTAAGATTTTATTTATTTATTTGAGAGAGAGAATGAGATAGAGAGAGAGCATGAGAGGGGGGAGGGTCCGAGGGAGAAGCAGACTCCCTGCTGTGCAGGGAGTCCGATGCGGGACTCGATCCCGGGACTCCAGGATCATGACCTGAGCCGAAGGCTGTCGCTTAACCAACTGAGCCACCCAGGCGCCCTGAGGAAGTTTTCATTTGATTCCATATGAAATTCAAGTGGCAAATCAACTGAGAGTCATTTGAACAAAAGTTTAGCTCATAATATTAATTTACCTTTAATAAATTGTCTGAAGAATTGTTTTGGTACCACAGTTAGGGAATACAATTTAGTACTAATACTATTAAGAGATAGTTTTATGTTTTCTTACATTTCATGAAAATATTTCATAATAAAATTTTAAAAAATAATAGAATATAGTTTCATCAAATTATTAAGGTCTCTGTCTCACTGTAATAACATAAAATTACATTATTTAACTTTTTAAATTCCATTTAAAATAATATCAAGGTTACTTGCAAATCTATTTTGCTTAAATTTTATAATGCCATAGATAACTTTGTAACATTTGTAACACTGACACATAGCTAAGAATCTGTAGATAATGTCCAGCTTTCACCATAAAATTAGGCTTGCTGGATGTAAGAAAACCTTTTGTCATTAAATGATAATATATTTATAAGGAAAAACTTTTAGATATTATTTTATACTCAGAATATCTAAAGATTATAACAAAATGCTTCATTCACCCATTTTTTTGACAAATGTTTACTAAGGGCCTACTCTAGGTATTGGGGATATAAACATGTTGTGATCCATTTCATATCATCAAGGTGCCTAGATACTTGTGGCAGGTCTACTTAGCACAACTAATATAATTGCCACAGTGATGTAACACAAAATACATTGGCAGAGCCAGATGAATTCTGCATTTCCCTGGGAATCAAGAAAGGCTTTATGAGACATAGTATTTTAGCTTTAAATGAGGATGAAGATGAGAAACAATTTTGTAGGCATGTTAAGGTCTGTGGAAGGTCTGAATTCTGCAAAATCATGGTAGATTGGGAGAGTGTGGTAAACTCAAGAGACTAAGAGCATTGGTCTTTGTCAGAATGTTGACTGGAAAATAGGAGAATTGGTAGGGGTAAAAGGACAGAAATTCAGATGCTACAGTTCATACCATGTGCTTTGTTGAGTTCCTCCAGAAATAGTACTTAAGCAAAAGATGGAAGTGCAATTAGTTCATTTTTCAGGTGAATGCCAGAAAACCCTTAGGAGAGAGTAAGGGAGGTTGGTAGGAAGAAAGGTAAACAATTAAGAGCTTATTATGAAGCATGCTAACATTTAATCCCCTTGATCCCATTGGGGAAATCTGAAGACAGTGTGAAATACCGGCCTGAGAGTTATTCCACTTGGGTAGGCAAATGGGACTGGTGTATTTATATGCCAACTCCCTTTGGTCATTGGTTGAGGGTGGGCGGTAAGTCACCGGTATTTCCAACCCACTGCAAAGGTAGCAAAGCAGGCTCTAGAAACTAAGTAAGACATTCAGGCAAAGAATTCAATTGCTGGGAGTTGGGAGTCCACCTGTGTGCCCTGAACTGTAAAGTACAAGGTGATATGCATAGGGTACCAACAGCTTCATGTAATTAAATTTATAGTTTGTTAAACATAGGATGCTTATGAAGAACAACGTGAAGAAGAGGCTTACAGCAGTGTAAAAACTCATACTGCCTCACAAACAATGAATCATGGAACACTACATCAAAAACTAATGATGTAACGTATGGTGATTAACATCATAAAAAAATTAAAAAAAAAAAACTCGTACTGCCTGAGTTTGGGTCCTGACTCCACTGTTCATTAGAAACATGAAGTTGAAAAAGTTGCTTTACTGCCCTATGCCTCAGTTTCCTTGTCCGGAAAAATGGAGATAAGTACCTTATAGGGTTATAGTAAGAATTGGTTGAATGAATTCACAAAGGACAGTGAGACTAGTATAAGTAGTAAATGTCCAAGAAATGTGAATTATTACTACAGTAATCAAGAGATTTTGAGCATGGAAGACCATGATCAGATTTTGGGTCCCAGGGGTAAAAATGAGAGTATAGTGTGGAGCATGGTGCCACCGGGGGTTTGAATTTAGGTGATGCCACTGTGAAGGAGAGAAGAAAGTAAACTTCTAAGATGTTTTGAGGAAGAAATGAGGTTGGAGTGGGGAGTTTTGATATGGACAAGAGGTTGGATAGAACAGATTTGAGGGAAAGTTTGAGGGTTCAAGTCTGAACAAAGTTGATTCTACCCATCTCCAAAATACTCATAATGTGTTCGTCAACATGGAAATCTAAGAAGATATGTCAATAATTCTGGACATATGGATATTGTTCAATATATCTTTTTTTTTTAAAGATTTTATTTATTTATTTGACAGAGAGAGAGACAGCGAGAGAGGGAACACAAGCAGGGGGAGTGGGAGAGGGAGAAGCAGGCTTCCCGTGGAGCAGGGAGCCCGATGCGGGGCTCGATCCCAGGACCCTGGGATCATGACCTGAGCCGAAGGCAGATGCTTAATGACTGAGCCACCCAGGTGCCCTGTTCAATGTATCTTATGAGCAATGATATTAAAAGGGCTTATCTCCTGATATATATATATATATTAAAAGGTGTTTATATATATATATCCAGAGATATATAAATAGATGTCAACATGGAAATCTAAGAAGATATATTAATAATTCTGGACATATGGATATTGTTCAATGTATCTTATAAACAATGATATTAAAGGGTATATATCCTGAGATATATATATATATATATATATCAGGAGATAAGTATATATATATATTTATATTTATATATCAGGAGATAAGCCCGTATTTCAAGTTATGACATAAAAATACACATTATGTAGAAAACGGAGTGGTGAAAAACTATGTAACTATAAATATATGTAGTGTCAAAAGACATTACATGTTATAATGTATATGTATTTCAAACACTGTATTTCTGTAGAATTCTGAAACATCCTCTGATAGTATATAGTCAATCATTTCCAGTCAGTTTAACCACAGAGGCTCCCCAAAATTCCTTATTATCTGTCTTGATAATTTTGCTACTTCACTCAATATTAAAATTCCTTTATTTTGCTTGTCTAAATTCATAGTGAATGAAATCAAGAAAACATTAGATACAAAAATTATAAAGTTGGAATGGTATATGCATTTCTGAAAATCCTCATGAAAGATAATTTGGAGCTAAACTTTGGATTTGTAGTAAAGTAATGATAGCCTAGCTTTGTTGTATTCATCGTTTATGTTCTGTCCCACTGGTGAAGGAGACAGTGCAATATAGAAAGGGCATAGTATAGCGTGCTTGGGTGGCTCAGTCAGTTAAGTCTCTGACTCTTGATTTCAGCTCAGGTCTTCATTTCAGGGTTGTGAGTTTAAGCCCTGTGTTGGCTCCATGCTGGGCATGGAACCTACTTAAAAACAAACAAACAAACAAACAAAAAAAAACATGGTACTAGGAAGTTATCCCACCTTGATTTTCTTGACAAGAGCGTTCTACATAAAAATAAAATACCTAGAGTGCCTGGGTGGCTCAGTCAGTTAAAGCCTCTGCCTTTGGCTCAGGTCATGATCCCAGAGTCCCTGGATCAAGTCCTGCATCGGGCTCCCTGCTCAGGGAGGAGTCTGCTTCTCCCTCTGCCCCTCACCCCACTTGTGCGCTCTCTCTCAAATAAATAAAATCTTTAAAAAAAATGGCTATACCGAATAATCCCCTTTATTTAAATAAAGATTATAAGAAGAGTAAAGGATCTAATGAAAAAGGGTGAAGCAAACTATAATTTAAACTTTGGCTCCACCACTTTTGATTTATCCTTGGAAGTTTAATAATGTACACATTTAAGGTTAACTATGATTTAAAATAAAGTAATTTGCTGAAGTAATGAATCAAAGTATCACAAGACATAAGCAAGTTTTATATCATAGTCAAGATTATTACACTATAGAATGAGTGTTAAGGACCAGTTTTTCCTATGACAATAAATTATCAGTTAAAAACAAAAGTAGTGCCTACCCTCTAGGTAATACTGACACAAGGAAGACTGAATACCCAATTTTATTTGTTACAACTTTGATCTCCCTTGAAGTCTTTGGAAGTTGGACTTGAGGTTGAGAGGATCAAAAATATGAAGAAACTTAAGATTTAAAAATACACACAGAAGATTCAGTTTGATGAAGTTAAAATATCCCTGTTGAATTTTGATGAACTGAACAATATATATAGAAGGAATAGATGTAGGACTAGACCATTTTCTTGCAAATTCAACAGATTCCATCTCTACCCATTACACAATTCACCCACTGATTCTTTTCAACCCCCTAAAATCTATCAGGTCGAATTACTTGGCTGTCTTAATGTTAGCTAACAGTTGTACTAGAAACAGAGCAACCATAGTATTGACTATACAAACCAGGACACAGTTTGAACATGAAAGGTGGTCCTATCTTATTTATTTATTTATTTTGTATTTTTTTTAAAAACTGAGTATAGTTGACACACAATGTTGTATTAGTTTCAGGTGTACAACTTCGTGATTTTACCAGCTTATACATTATGATATGTTCACCACAAGCATAGCTACCATCTGTCCCATTACATTGCTATTATAGTATCATTGACTATTCCTTATGCTCTGTTTTGTTTTGCTTTTTTTTCCCCTCCCCGTGACTTACTCATTCCATAACTGGAGACCTGTATACCCCCCTCCACTCTCCCTTTTTGCTCAACTTTCCATCCCTTTCCCCTCTGGCAAATATCAGTTTGTTCTCTGTATTTATAATTCTGATTCTGCTGTTTGTTTGTTTATTCACTTTTTATTTATTCCATTTATGAATGGAATCATATAATGTTTGTCTTTCTCAGTCTGATTTATTTCTCTCAGTATAATACCTTCTAGGTCTAACCATGCTGTTTCAAATGGCAATATATCATCCTTTTAATGGCTGTGTAATATTCCTGTGTGTGTGTGTGTGTGTGTGTGTGTGTACCACATTTCTCTTATCCATTCATGTATTGAAGGACACTTAGGTTGCTTCCATGTCTTGACTATTGTAAATAATGCTGCAATAAACATAGGGGTGCATATATCTTTTAAAGGTGGGTAGAAGAAAAAATAATAAAGATCAGAATAGAAATAAATGATGTAGAGACTAAAAACAGCAATAGAAAAAAAATAAATGAAGCCAGGAGCTGGTTCTTTTAAAAGATAAACAAAATTGACACTTAGCCAGAATCATCATGAAAAAAGAGAAAGGACCCAAGTAAATAAAATCAGAAACAAGAGAGAAGTAACAACCGATGCCACAGAGATACAAAAAATTATAAGAGAATACTATAAAAAATTATATGCCAACAAATTGGACAACCTAGAAAAAAAAAAAGATAAATTCCTAGAAGCAAACAATATTCCCAGATGGAACCAGGACAAAATAGAAAATCTGAACAGACTGATTATCAGTAATGAAGTTGAATCAGTAATGGATTCACAAGTGAATTCTACCAGACGTTTAAAGAAGAATTAATACCTATTCTCCTCAAACTAGTACAAAAAATAGAAGAGGAAGGAAAGCTTCCAAATATATTCTCTGAGGCAATCATTACTCTGATACCAAAACTAGACAAAGACACTTCAAAAAAAGAAAACTACAGGTCAGTATTTCTGATGAACATAGATGCAAAAATCCCCAACTAACTATTAGCAAACCACATACAATAATACAATAAAAAGATCATACACCATGATCAGGTGGGATTTATTCCTGGGATGCACAGATGGCTCGGTATTCTCAAATCATTCAACATCATACAAAGCATTAACAAAATGAAGGATAAAAATCATATGATTATCTCAATAGATACAGAGAAAGCATTTGACAAGACTCAACATTCATCCATGATAAAAACTCTCAACAAAACAGGATCAGAGGGAACATACTTCAATATAATAAAGATCAGGAGCAAGACAAGGATGTCCACTCTCATCAGTTTTATTAAACATAGCACTAGAAGTCCTAGCCACAACAATTAGACAAGTAAAAGAAATGAGACATCTATATTGGTAAAGAAGAAGGAGGCCTTATTTTTAATTATACTGTTTACATGCACAACAGGTAACATTGTCACTATTTTAGTTGTTTTCCCCAGAAAATAAACTTTAGGCAAAAATTCATGCACTTGTGCTTTATAAATAAGTGCATCCCAAGGAGCAGGAGTGAGAAAAAGTGGGGTTAAGGAAGGGAAGAATAAGAGAGACAATTAGAATATACCTTATCTAGCAGTTCTTGCAAAATTAAGTATCACAGATTGTTTAGTCCTATGTGGCCTTCTTCTGTTTAGTCCTATGTGGCCTTCTTCTGAAAGACAATAAACACTTACTTCTTTGACAGTCCATTCTGTTGAAAATGGGAGAAATATTTATGATTCACTTCTGGGTTGTACATGTGTGGATATGGAGTGGTTTTCTGGGACCTCAAACCTGCAAATCAGTAGGAAAACCTCTGGATACAGGTGAAAAAAATGGGACAAGCATGATGCAGGACATTGTCAGTTTGTCCTATGTGGAGTAGCCCACTCTTTAATAGTTACCATATAATTCACACTGGAAAAAGCTACCAAAAACCCTAGTGACAAGTGAGACCAGAGGAAGTAAATTATCCATAAGAGGCATCTGTTACAGTCAATCTAACTAAATAGAATAAAATGGACACAAAAGCCTCTGGGTTTTGGATTTGATAAACTGTCTCCAATGTGATATGGTCAAAATTCTGAAGTATGCAATGTATATTAAAAACCCATGTAATATTTGTATATTTTTATGATCAACATCATTGACTGATGCAACTTTTATTCATGTCAAAGCAATACACATACTTGCATTAAAATATATATCACAGAGTAAAAATAATTGTCTTATCCTGTTACTCATAATAGTATAGGCTAAAAACAAACTTTTAAAAGTTCCATCAAACACATGATGTAAAAACATTAAGTGCAAATACTTATTGATTATTTTATAATGGAGGTAAAAATTAAATGCACATATCTACTATATAGTTTAAAATATGTGGATATCCTGTGGAAAAAATTATCCGCTGACCTACTTTACTATCTACAATTGACCCAATCGATGGTAGGACTATCCCCCATCACAATTTATGAATCACAATCCAATAATAAAGGTTGGGATATCTTAGCCAAAATTGGAAATTTAGGTTGTTAGAGGCAGTAAAAAAAAAACAAAAAACCTAAAAATTGCTAAATAGACAAAGATCAATATTGAGTAGATATCAAAAAGCTCGACATACCAAATAAGTAGATGAAAACAAAACAATATTATCCTTTTGTTGTTATTATTAAAGGAACGCTTGCCTGTTTTAACAATTTGATTTATTTTGCTAGAGAGGATATTGTAGCATTTTATTGAAAAGAATAGCTTATCAAGTAATAAGTAAGAAGGATTCATAAATACATTAATTAGGCAAAATTGTCCAATACTTGTTTTGACTTGAGTATTAACTAGCTGGGAAAACTCAGGAAAGTCTTACCTCTCTGAGCTGCAGTTTCTTCATATATCAAGTGGGAAAAATAATATGTGAACCTTTCCGTAAACATGTATTTTGATCTTCTCAACAACTATAGTGCTATAGATATGACATGCTCATGAGAAAAACAACATTGTTGCATGGGTTTAAAAATCCACTAGAAAGGAGTGCCTGGGTGGCTCAGGTCATGATCCTGGAGTCCCAGGATAGAATCCCGCATCAGGCTCCCTGCTCGGCAGGGAGTCTGCTTCTCCCTCTGACCCTCTTCCCTCTCGTGCTCTCTATCTCTCATTCTCTCTCTCTCAAATAAATAAATAAATAAATAAAATCTTAAAAAAAATCCACTAGAAATAAAATAGCCCAGGGGGCCTTGGATGGCTCAGTCAGTTAAGCATCTGACTCTCTTGGTTTTGGCTAAGGTCATGATCTCAAGGTCATCAGATAGAGATTGAGCCCACTTCCAGCTCCATGCTCAGTGTGGAGTCTGCTTTAGATCCTTTCCCCCTCCCTCTCAGACCCCTTCTGCTTCTTCCCCTGCTCACGCTGTCTTGCTCTCTAAAATAAATAAATAAATAAATAAATACCTTTTATTTTAAAAAAGAAATAACATAGCCTGATTACATGCATTCCCAGTGTTTGTCTTCTTCTCTGCTAGGCATTTAATCAAGCTAATTTTATAGTGAGATGAACTGAGCTAAGATGATAACCATGTAGGGGAACTCCAAAAGGAAAAACCCCAAAGTTTTACCATGTAAATCCATTTATTCTGTTAATTAAACTTGAGATATTGAGAGTTTTACTGCCATTTGATTTATTTAGTTCATTAGTTTAATTCTAAGATAGATGTAGAGTTTCAATAAAGTTATTGTTCTAACTACCTGGAAAGTACAGATATTGTTAACTTCGATTTCTAAGCCATACATTTTGTCATCTCTGAAATCAAGATGTGACTCATAATTAAAAATATCTGACAATTGTTTTCAGCCTTTTCTTTACATGTGAACATTTCTGATATCAGGATGTATCTTATAATTAATGGTTCTTAAATTCAATGAGATGTGGGAAGATATGATTTGAAATTACACTTATGACTATTTCACCACTAACACATTTTTGTAAAAAATGAGAATTCTTGCCCACCTACTGTATTTTAAAAGGTTTTGTTCACCAGAATTAGATTTACATACTAATAATTAACTTATTTTTCTTTTTCAGTTAATCAAAAAATGTAGCAGTCAATCAAATCTTTGAATTAATGTTAGATAGCCAGTGTTACCATACTGAGTTGCACAATTTCTGCCATTTTGGCATTTTGCTTTGTTGTAGATAAATATATGATTTATATTCAGCTTTTTTGAAATACTGGAAATAGCTCAAAGGCTGTCATTACTATTTCATGGACCCCTGTGAGACGAGAGACACCATGTTGGGAATCACTGTACTAGAAAAATATACATTTCTAAATTATAATAAGTTCTCCTGTGGTTTTACAGGTTAATAAATTCTGTGCAGGCCCATGACATAGGACTTCTTTATTTTCATGTAGGTTTGATTATTATACTAATAAGGAAATATGAATACTCTGTAAATCATTTACATTTAGAAGGCATTTTATACTGTTTAGAATGTGTAGGAGTCTAAAATTCTCAGAATTCATAGGACTTTAATAGAAATAGTGAAAGCATATTGTAAAAGATTAGATTGGAACTATATAATGTTCTATCATGTGCTTATTTTAAAACCTCATTTTTGAAGTTTATAATGCTCGGGGTAATAGTGAAAAGCCAACTTCCCCAACTATATATAAAGTATTTATTGATTTTGTTTTTATTTTTTTTTTCATTTTTTTATTGTTATGTTAATCACCATATATTACATCATTAGTTTTTGGTGCAGTGTTCCATGATTCATTGTTTGTTCATAACACCCAGTGCTCCATGCAGAACGTGCCCTCCTCAATACCCATCACCAGGATAACCCATCCCCCTCCCCCCCTCCCCTCTAGAACCCTCAGTTTGTTTTTCAGAGTCCATCATCTCTCATGGTTCGTCTCCCCCTCTGACATACTCCCCTTTTCTTCCTCTCCTGTTATC
>NW_027397072.1:69755300-69778962 GCF_003265705.2 Callorhinus ursinus
TTGGAGGACCAGGGCAGAAATGGTGGCCTCCCAATCTCCACCCGGAGGAGCTGAGAACTCGGGGCCCCGCTCCTCAGTGTGTCCCCAGAGAAAAGCAGTCACTCCCGTGTCCCTGGTCTCTGGCCGCACTCCGTGCTCACCCGGCCTGTGATCGAGCGTTGCTATCTCTGGCACCCGACCCCGCACGGAGTTTCCAAACCCAGCAGATCCCTGCAGTGCGTTCCCGCACCGCTCCTCCCGGGAAGGAAGGGGGGTCTCCCCGGATCTGCTGCTTGTTGGGTCCCTGCTGGGGGAGCCGTGCCCCGACTGGGCCGCAGATCACAGTTTATGGCAACCCCGAGCTGAGAGCCCGCGACTCTGCTCCGTCTCTGCAGCCGGCTTCCCCGCTCTGATACCTGGGTGCTCTGCCGCACTCAGGCACCCCCGGTCTCTCTGTGATCCCAAGGGTCCTGAGACCACACTGTCCCGGGAGGATTCCACCCCCCGCTTAGCCACTGCAGCGACGTCCCTCCGCCGAGCCAACTTCTAAAAGGTCCGATTTTGTGCTCCGCGGCTCTATCACTTGCCAGAAGCGGCCGGCAGAGGCCCCTCCCCCGCCGTCTATCCTCCAGAATATCGCCTCGGATTCACTTCTCCGCACGCCCTACCTTCCAGTAAGTGGTCGCTTCTCTGTTCAGAGAGTTGTTGCTACTCTCCTGTTCGATCTCCTGTTGAGTTCGTAGGTGTTCAGAATGGTTTGATCCCTATTCAGCTGAATTCCTGAGACCAGACGAAATCTAGGTCTCCTACTCCTCCGCCATCTTGCTCCGCCCCTTGATTTTGTTTTTAAAAAGGGGATATATATGTGTTTATATGCATATATATGTATTCATGCATATATAAATATAAATATTAATGTATAATTACTGGAAGAAAATACAACAAAACAGTAACAGCAAATTGTGGATTTACATACAAACGTTTATTATTTTCTTCTTTATACTTATATTTACATGATTATATATAAGAAGCATATATTCATTTTATATTCAGAATATAATAAGCATTATTAAAAGATTAAGCTACGGGCGGTGGGGGAAGGGGCTATTTCTTCACTCTAGCTCCCTATGGAGAACTGCTAACCACTTCCTCCTTCTCAAATGATATGATTAACTTTTTTTAAAGATTTTATTTATTTGACAGAGAGAGACACAGCAAGAGAGGGAACACAAGCAGGGGGAGTGGGAGAGGGAAAAGCAGGCTTTCAGCCAAGCAGGAAGCCCGATGCAGGGCTCCATCCCAGGACCCCAGGATCATGACCTGAGCCAAAGGCAGACGTTTAACAACTGAGCCACCCAGGTGCCCAATATGATGAACTCTTTTAAGGCAGAAGTTTTCTTCCTAAAGGGCTAGTCCCTTCCCATGGGCAGAATGGTATTCACTTTGGCTTGAAGGTATTTCCGTGTGTGTCGCATATTGTGGGTGCTCAATAGTAATTCTTTGGAAATACTTGAAAAATTTTGGTTGCTTTAATGCTGCCCTCATTCTCAAATGGTGCAACATCATATGCCATTTTACACTTATGCATTTCATCATATATTTTTTAATTTGTTAATCTTATAAACCATTTTATACTTTTTAATAAGGATTCAAAAAATACTTTTAACTCCAAGAATTTAGGTGCCTTGTTCAGATCTGTACAATTTAATTCCTTATAAACTATCATGGAACTTATAAATTCATCAGTTATCTTAGAAGATAACTATATAAACCATCTCTAGATAATTTAAAATAACCAATTATGTGAATTGTCATAAATTTTGTAATTCAGGCCACCTGAAGGTTAGGCACATAGGTCCTGAAGTTGGAATGGCTATGTTTGAATCCTGGCTTTGCTACTTATTAGCTAAGTGACAGCCACTTACTTTTCGTCTCTATGCTTCAGTTTTTTCATTTATAAAGTGGGTGTAGTAGAATTCACTTTGTAAGTTTTTTATGCAGAATAAATGAGTTATTCATAAAATGTTGTTTAATACAAGTGTTATTAAATAAATGTGTACTTGATTTATAGCAAAGGTGCTGATGAATTTCAATAGGGGGAATATGTTTTCTTTCATTTTCAGTAAATGGTGCTGGGGCAATTGGATATCCATGTGGAAAAATGAATCTTGATAATCAAAAGTTAATTTGAGGTCAATTTTGTATACAAATATGAAAGATAAAACTACATAAATTTTGGAAGAAAATATAGGAAAAATCTTCATGACCTTTGTATAGACAAAAAAATTTAGAAGACAAGTACAAGCCATTAAAGGAAAACATTGATAGATAGGACTTAACCAAAATTTAGAACCCCAGGCAATCAAAAATACACTGTTAAGAAAATAAATAGGGACATGATGGATTAGATAAGATATATATAATATATGTAGCCAAGAAAGTGTTCATATCCAGAACATACGAAAAACTCCTTCAAGTAAACGAGAAAAAATACCATCCGAGATAATCTTTAAAAATGGACAAAACTCTTGACCAGGGACTTCACAAGGAAGAAAAGCAAAGTGGCCAGTAAGCAACTGAAAAAGCAATCAATATATTTATTCATCGGGAAAACAAATTAAAACCACAATGAGATTCCACTGCACACTCACCATTATGGCTAAAATTAAAGACTGACAATGCCAAATGTTGATGAAGCTATACAACAACTAGAATTCTCATGCTTTTCTGGACAGAATGTATGCAGAGCCATGAGACTGTGCCTTATAATTCTCCAAATCCTAGCAGTCTCCCTGATTGCCTTACCAAAAGTCCCTTAGAGTTGATAACCACCCAACCTCCTTTCTTCCCATCCCTCATGAAGGATGTGCTTCCACTATTGTGCTTTCACTATTTCTATCAAAGTCCTATGAATTCTGAGATTTTAGACTCCTACACATTCTAATTTGCATTGCGCCTTGATTGCTCTCTTAGACTTCCCCACCTCTCTCTCCGTTTTCTCTCACAGGTGCTTTCCCTAATAAAATCTTTGTACATTTAGTCACATTTTAGTGTCTGCCTCTAGAAAGACCTGGACTAACATCAATCCACTTGGAAAAAAAACTGTTTGAAATTAAACCCAAAGGCTAAGTACTTGCATTATTCCGAAGTATAAGTTCAAAAGAAATAAGTACATGTTCCACGAAAAGACTTGTACAAGAATGTCCATAACAGTTATAGTCATAATAACCCCAAAGTGGAAGCAACTCAAGTGTCCTTCGGTAGGAGAATGAACAAACTGATAAATTTATAAAATGAAATACAATGCAATAATAAAAAAATGAAATGCTCATACACTAACATCATAATTGAATCTCAGCAGTATTTTGCTAAGTAAAATAAGTCAAACAGAAACAAGTATATAGTCTGTAATTCTATTTACATGAAGTTCAAAAACAGATAAAATTAATGATATAAAAAATAAAATGTCATAAAAATATTATTTCTCCATTTGATGGTCACAAAAATTAGTACCTCAAATATTAAAATGTGTAAAAAAATATTGAACAGAACATTTAGTTAGGTAACTTTGTGTGCTTTATCATAGATTGTTATCCCTCAATTAAAAAAATAAAAAGTAAAATAGTAATACATTTATTACATGATATACACAATATGTAGATATGTATAAATACATACACATGCATATAACTAGAATCTAGTTTTCTCAGTTAAATTCCATTTCTTTAGGTTGTTTGACATTAAGATAATTTTATTTTTTGGAATTATTGTCCATCTTTTAAAATTTTCACTTTTTAGTGTTCATTCAAGTACACATGAAAGGGAACAGGATAAGTTGAACTACAGGTAAAGAAACTGCCTTGAGAAAAAGATTATGTGCTAGGAGTTTCACTAGAACCTTTGTGCTGAGCAGGAAAACCCATGACTTGTTCTAGTAGGCAGATCCAATAGAAGTATTTTTGGCTCAACACTCATCTCTAGCTACAGGCAATTGTACCTCATTCAAATGAGAAGCTTCTGTATGACGTAGAATGACAATTGTTGAAGAAGTAGTGGGAATGCCATTCTGTCTCTCAGCTGCTATAATTGGATAGTTATATTTTGGGAAAGAAATATGTTTAACTTCCTTCCTTATGGCTACTGTCAATTTTTTTTTCTTAAGAGCTAGACATAGTTTTGTGCTTGAAATGATTCTAGGATTTTTTTTTTTTACTAGACATGGGGTGAATTTTTTTTTCTTTAAGCACTGCTGCTGAAGAGAGGTTCTTGATTTAAATAAGAATTTTATACAATATTTATGCATGCCTCCTTATTAGTGTGAGCAATTTTTCCACTTAATGCTGGTGAAAATGACAGTAAAAAAATCATTTCTGCTGGCGCAACTTCAGAGAAAAAAAATCATTGTACTTATTAAATAAACTTGCCATAAAGAGACCTCTTTTTATTTGGATATTGAACTTAAAATCTTTCAGGGCAATGAATTCTTATGAGTTGTGTATAATTTGTCAGTTTTATTTAAAAGGTATGGAACTTGGAATGACTGTGCAAAACTCTTCAGTTTTCAACATCCCTCTGCCATCTATATATGTAATGGATAAATCTTAACAGGTTCTATAAATGGAGCAATAACACCCAAGAGAATATGGCTTACCTGTTCATGCCAAGTGTGTTACATTCCCAGCAGTCATAGGAAAAAAAAAAAGAGAGAGAGAGATTTGGTATCGGAGGAAGCCTTAAGACAATCATTCTCGGGTGCCTGGGTGGCTCAGACGGTTAAGCGTCTGCCTTCGGCTCAGGTCATGATCCCGGGGTCCTGGCATCGAGTCCCGCTTTGGACTCCCTGCTCCTTGGGAGCTTGCTTCTCCCTCTGCCTCTCTCTCTCTCTGTCTCTGATGAATAAATAAATAAAATCTTAAAAAAAAAACAATCATTCTCAAAATGTTGTCTTGGCCTTCCTCTTTATCACTGAAGTATATATTATTTTAAAATTCATGTTCCTGCCCCCCTCTACACAGAATTTATGGGCATAGAGCCTGGAAATCTACATTTTTGAACTTGCCACCCAGATGATTCTTAAATACATCTCTTTCAGATCTTAAATACTTTTTATTTAAACCGAGAATAAGTGTGATGGTTACTCTTGGAACTCTACTTCACACTGTGCCTGCTAACATTACTCATTCTATTCCCACAGTATAAACTAGCACCAACAAGACAAGGCAAACAATGAAGTATGGTATAATAGTTGTTATTCAAAATGAGTTTTAAATAATCCTTCCTATTTGTTAGTATTATACCACTCAAGCAAGTAGCTATATTTTGTTCTCATACAAGCACTTGGTCTTACTTTTATAATTTAATATTTACAAAGGAGATCTCAGGGATATTACAAAATTTTAAGTTAATTCTGGCATTAGTGATTGCTGTAAATTATAATGAAAAATGATGATTTTTTTTTCAATTTTATAAAATGAACAAAGGAGATAATATGCTATTTATTGTCCCTTTCCTATTAATCTAAAATTATGTTGATGAATTCAGAAGAATAAAAGAAAAATATTTTCCTTGAGGATTTATATTTTTGTAAAAGAACCAGGTGAAAGATAAGAATCTGAGACTTCTAGTTTCTTTCCTACAGACATGATTCAGTTTCATGCCAGAAATCTCAAAATTCTTAACAAACTTAGGACATGCTTTTAAATCCAAAAGAAATGTGAGAAATAAAGGCAAAACATTTCATTGTAGAATGATATTTCCTTTAGAGTTTGAAGTGGGTACAAGTGGAACTGTTAAATTTTACCAATTTAAAATGTGAGAGACTTGTCTATTACAATACCAGCTCACCTTTCACAGGCTATTGGGGAGACAGCCAGTTTTCTTATATTAACTGAATGAAGAAAATCGAAGTCGAAGTAGAGAATTCTTGTCCAGCGTTCCAAATTAATTTTTTTGGTGCTGATTTGCTTATTTAATCTGGGTCATATTTGTATTTGTACTTTGACTAATTCAATGATGAAATGGTAATAATATAGCCTACTTACCTCTTGATGTTAAAATGTAGTAGAACTCTGATATGAACAACTTTCAAGACAGGATAATAGCTAGATCTTTTTTATAATATTGCCATAGTAATGAATTCTTAGTATTTTGTTATTAATTATTATTACCATAAAAGAAAAAAACTCATTAAGGAAAAGTACTTTTGTCCCTCTTCTTCCTACTATCACATACAGGTAATGATATTCTTACTTGATTGATGGGAAATTTCAATTTTTTTCCATGGATTTATTCTGAGGTCCAATGTTTATAAAGGAAATTAATAAAATATAAAAATTAATCTTGGTAATTGTTAAAAATAGTGCTTTGGGATTATGAGGTGAAATAAAGACTTCCTTTTTTAAAGAAGTCCACACTAGGGTGTTAATACGAATTATAATGAGGCTATGGGAAAGCACCTGGCTCTTATATGAATACTGTCCTTAAAAAAGTGTTTCTAAAATATTATATCTTTTAGGTTTATGAAATCATATATATATACATGTAAATTATATTATATTAAAATATATCCATTTATAAATTATATAATTTGTGTATATGTATATGTACATATACACAAATTATAAATCTACATCTCTATATCTTCCTATAGGTATCCTAAGATAGATGCTCAATTCTTTGAGAAAGAGTTCCCTTGGAGAATCTGCCTCTAGCTCTGGTTCATCTCTAACTTTTATCATACATGTCCAGACTGCTTCAAGTCTAAGGTAACTCAGTGGAATTTCCAAACATTGCATAGTCATAGTTTTACTGCAATTATACACTGAGTTTCATAACTGGAAATAGACAATCAGACTTTCTCACAGGAAGCCAAGCACAAACCCTGTGGCCACAGAACATCTCTACATTCTTCCCTTCCCCAAACCCCACTTTTTCAAAACTATAAGAATTTATTATGGTTCCAGCCACTTCAGGAGGATAGACTTCTTAGCCATTTCTCAATTTTGGCATTCAGTTGTTAATATTTTCTTAATTTACCTTCTCTACTGATTTAAGGCCTGAAGAAAGAGTAGGGATAACTTTATAAAATACGCACGGTGCAGCCCAAATAGAATGCTTGTGGCTAAATGATATTTGACACTATTTGCAAAGCTAGCAATTTTAGAGCAAATGCTTGAGATTAACCTGCTCTTTTCAAAGAAGGGACAAATTGTTCTCATATCATTGATTATAGAAAAGTGTTCCAAAAAAAAAAAAAAAAAGAATGACTGCTTGATTTGTCAGATGTGAAAATCTTAGGCTTTGGAGCTAAGAATATAACCTCATTTGTAGATTGATATAAGTCTGAGACTTGGTCTATCACCGATAGTGCGTGGGCCTTGGACAAGTAACTTAGTCTCTTGAAGCTTCAGCATCTTCATCTTCAAGTGGGGATAATCCATTCAAAATGTATTCAACCAACATGTACTCTGCTCAAGGTCTGCCAAGCATGCAGTGATGGTATCTACTTTATAATACTGTTGCAAAGACTGAAAGAGATGATGGAAGTTATTTTTTAGAATAGGCCTGGGACATAAAAAAGCCACTCTATAAATGTTCATTACAACATTTTGTTGACTATTTTTTGCTATTAGGTAACATTTTAAAATTGAATTATGTTTATCAAATAAAATGTTTAAATAGCCAATTCCCTAGAAATTAAAAATAAGTTTAGTGGTGATTTTTTTTTAGATTTGACATAAAAAGTAAAGGCAACAAAAGCCAAAATAAACAATTGGGACTGCTTCAGACTAGAAGCTTCTGCATAGCACAGGAAATTATCAACAAAATGAAAAGGCAACTTACTGAATGGAAGAAAATATTTGCAAATGATATATATGAAAGAGAGTTAATATCCAAAATATATAATAAATCTCATAAAACTTAATAGAAAAATTAAAAATGGGCAGAGGATCTGAATAAACATCTTTCCAAGAAGACATACAGATGTTGAACAGGTACAAGGAATGATGCTCAACATCACCAATCATCGGGGAAATGCAAATCAAAACCACAATGAGTTATCATCTGTTACCTGTTAGAATGACTATTTTCAAAAAGTTAAGAAATAAGTTTTGGCAAAGATGTGGTGAAAAGGGAACCTTTATGCACTCTTGTTGGGAATGCAAATTGGTGCACTCTGGAATAGCACAGAGGTTTCTCAAAAAATTAAAAATAAAACAATTACATGATCCAGCAAATTCATTTTGGGGTATTTTACAAGAAAAATGAAAAACACTAATTCAAAAAGATATATGCACCCCCATGTTCACTGCAGCATATTTACAATAGCCAAGATATGGAAACAACCTCAGTGTCCATTGACAGATGAACTAATAAAGAAAATGTGATATATATCTCACATGTATTATATATGAGATATTATTCAGTCATGAAAAAGAATGAAATCTTGCCATTTGTGGCAACATGGATGGACCTTGAGGGTGTTATGTTAAATGAAATAAGTCAGACAGAGAAAGAAAAATACTGTGTAATCTCACTTATGTGTGGAATCTAAACAAAATCAAAAAACCAAAAAGTCCCCAAAACCAAGCTTCTAGTAAGATACAGAGAACATATTGGTGATAGCTAAATGTGGAGGGCTGGGGGGATGCCAAATGGGTAAAAGGAGTTGAAAGTTATACACGTCCAGTTTAAAAACAAAACAAAACAAAACAACAACAACAAAAAAGCCAGTTTTTCAAAGTGGTTGCACTAGTTACACTCCCATTAGTAGTGTATGAGAATTCCAGTTGCTCCACATTCTTTCCAACTTTTGGTATTATAACCATTATAATGGAGTTTTGGTCTCTCATTTGGCTTAATTGTCATTTCTCTGATGACTAATGATGGATTAGGATATTTCCATTTGCCTTTTGGCCATTCATGTGTCTTCTTTTGTGAAATATCTATTCCAGTCTTTTGCCCATGCTTTAACTAGATTATTTGTATTCTTAACATTGAGTTGTAAATTTTTTTTTATATATTCTGAGTACAAGTCCTTTGTCAATAAATACAAATAGTTTCTCACAGTCTATGGCTTTAAATTTCATTTTTTAAGTGTCATCTTCTAAGGAATAGAAGATTTTAGTTCAAATGAAGTCCAACTTTTCAAGTTTTCTTTTATGCATAGTACTTCCTGTTTTCTGGGAAATCTTTGCTGGACCAAGGTTGTATAGATTTTCTCCCTTATTTTAATCTACAAAGTTTATATTTTAACTTTTACATTTGAGTATGTGAACATTTCAACATATATTAATTCCTTTTGAGAATATAATCCTTTCTGTGATTCAAGAAGTTTGAGAATATCACCAACTCTTTGTTGGAGAATATAGAAGTACTACTAACAACTAACATACACATTTATTTTTTAGGTGAAGCCATTGCAAGAAATGTGCCATGGCTTTGTGAATTAAAAAGGATAACATGTTTACTATAAACAGTATAAGATCCTCAGTTTTTAAGATTTAAATCCTAATAGTGCTGAACAGGTGCCAGCTAAGTAATACCACATTTATTTTCATGAGCTTTTCTCTTATTCAAATTCTCAGCTCTCACTTTAGTACTATGATTTAACAGTGGGTAAATCAGATGAGAATGCAAAACCGGTAAAACCTTTCTAGAAGGAATCAGCAGTATGTGGCAAAGTCATCTATGTATTTATCCTTGGACCAGCAAAATGTCTCCTAGGATTATATTTCAAAAATAAAGTGGCAAAAAAATAAATAAACAAAAACAAAAATGACAATAAAGTGACAGAAATCCAAAAGGTCTTTGCACAAGACCATTTAGCATAGTACAGCTATATGAGCAAGTTTGGAAATAATTCAACCATCATCAATTAAAGACTGTTGAATAAATTATGGTTCATCTACATTTTGGAATAATATTTAGTCACTAAAGAAATAGAGAATATATTCATATATTATTATGTGGAAGCCTCCAAATTGTATTTGTTAAGTAAATGACAAATTAAGCATGGAGAAGTATGTATAATATTTGTTCATTTCTTTAAAAAAGAGAGTAAAAAAAGATATATAATAAAAATTATATGTAATGTTGATTTATAATTATATAGTTTTGAATATGAAGAATAACTTCAAGAATAAAATAATAAACTAATGAAAATTAGCTAAATGAGGGAGAATAAGTTGGAGGAATCAGGGTTAGAAACCAGACTTCACAGAAAATACATTATTTCATACATATTATTTATAACTATGTAAATGTTTAACATAATTATAAGAAAAATCTAAATTCTAACAACAGCTTCTAAGAACCAAAGGAATAATGAATCTAGCAATGTTTTAAGTTGGTGCCTAAATCATATAATGAGAAGTTATTATGAATGACTGTTAAAGGAAGTAATTTGATGATGAATTCCTAAGGAGATATAGCACAAAAAAAAACCCCTGTAAAATAAATCTCAAGGAATTTTCAGTAATCATATAGGAGTAGTAATATCAGTATTCTGAAATTATTTTATATATGTATTTATAAATTAAAAATATTAAGTAAAATCTTAAATTTTTACATTTTGACTTGAAATATTGATATAAACTAATGACGTGTCTTTTTTTAAGAAAGAAAGAAAAGAAAACTCTAGCTCTATAAAGTGAATCAGCTTAGAAACTGATCAACATAGTACTAATAGTATCTCTAGCACCAAGATTGTTAGCTTTAAATAACATTTTACACTCAAAGGATGCAAAGCTTCTTGGAGAAATGGCTAACTCCAGACCTGGGGCAGGAAATGTGCAAATGAACTTAGAAGATCTGATTATAAGAGAAAGCAATGATGTTACCAAAGACTACTAAAGTTAGGTCAAACAGAGGTAGGAGGCAGTTTGAGGAGATTCCTGCTGCATAAAAGTGAAACATTGGTGAATATTCTAATAATAAAGCAAATGGATTGAAACACAGCAAACCTCTTAAACTATCAGTTCATGATAATGTAAAATCCTCACTGGTCATTATATCACTCATCCATTACCAATGCTAATCTTGTAAAATAAAACACCCTCAAACTCAGCAGCTTAAGCAAAAATCACAGATTCTTGCTCATGTGTCTGTGGGGTTTCTGGAAGTCAGGGACTCTAGTACAGGTTTTGTCCGGGCTTAACTCCAAGCAGCAGATGGGTCCAGTTCCCCTCTACGTTTCTGTCATCCTCTTTGGGTCTGCAACAGACTGATGAAAATGTTCTTCTCATGACAATGACAGAAGACAAGAAAGAAAGCCCAACCACACAAACACATGTGAAGCTGATTAATGCTTCATAGCTGCTAACATGCCTTTAGCCAAAGTAAGCCTGAGCCCAAAGTCAGGAAAGAGAACACTCTGCTTCTGCTAAAAATGAACTGAAAAGTAACATAGCAAGGATGTAGACACAGGTAGGATGAAACATTAATATCAATGATTTAATCTTCCACAGTCACTTGTGGGATCTTTTAAAGAGAAACAATATTATAAAATATCAGCAAATAAAGATATTTAAAAAATATCCTGCCTTTCTAGTGCAAACTATAAATCAAGAGTTGATGGAGAATATATTTCTTCAACTAATAAAAAAAGAAGAAATGATAAAATCAGAATATAATCATTTTTTATTCTTAAATGGAACAAGGAAAATAACAATACCAGAGTGATCAAGAAAAAAATTAGTAACCTACCAAATTCATTAAAATATTTAAACACAGGTCATAAAGATATTAAACACAAAGAAAATTTATACAGGCAAAAATAACAGTGTTGATGTTATGATGATAGAAATTAAATCATTATTTTAAACATAAGAAAGAAAAGAAACAAGCATTTGTCCAGTTCTTCCTATATGAACTGTAACTCAGGGTAACCAAATAGTTGATAAGAGAAAGTTTCTTTTTATGTGAATATCTCATTTACTAAATCAATGAGGTTTGAATGAATTAGAATATCATTATTCTGCAACTCCTAATCAAATAATAGACTTAAGCAATGATGTATCAATTGCTAACATTACCCCAAAAAAAGACAAATAGCTATTACATATCTCTTGAATAAAATATATAATGCCACCTAAAAAGTAGTATTCCCAAAACCTTTTAACTTCAATTTAATCAAGTCTCTAGACCTTACCTCTAATTTATTTAAAATGCAGGGGAGACAGAAACATGCTACATTAAACCAAGGGATACAATTTGCAAAACACAGAGTGTAGGGAACTATGATGTAGAAACTGCTCAGAACAAGTAAGATTGTCCATGAACTGATGATTATTAAAGTTGAGTGAAGGAACATGGAAGTTTGTTTTGTTTTGTTTGTTTTTTTAAAGATTTTATTTATTCTTTTGACAGAGAGCACAAACAGGGGAAACAGAGGCAGAGGGAGAGGGAGAAGCAGGCTCCCCGCTGAACAGGGAGCCCGATGTGGATGTGGGGCTCAATCCCAGGACCCTGGGATCATGATCTGAGCTGAAGGCAGACACTTAACTGACTGAGCTACCCAGGGGCCCCAGGAACCTGGCAGTTTTTAATCCTATTTTTGTATATATCTGAATTTGAGTAATATATTTTTTTCTTAAAATAAAGTAAGTCACTGGGCATTTTTTGAAAGGTGTGATTTAAACAGATAGAACATGTCTTATTTGGGGAATAGAAAGCCCAAGTTATCTTTTAGGCTGCCTGACTTAGAGAACGAGAAGACAGTGGCTAGTGGACATTTTCTAAGTCACTCCCTTCTGAATACTACTTAGAGTGCTGCCTAATATCAGTGACATTGAGAAATTAATAACAAAAGTAGAGTGGGTGCTATTTTCCAAGATTCAGAAGTTAATCTTAAATCCAGACCAGTAACTAAAATTCCTAGGATAGGGGATTGAACAACTAAAAAACCTCACCCATGTGGCCATATTCATGCCTTAAGCTAAATATGTTTCCTGTATCTGGTGATCAAACATCCTGAGTATCTTTGTAAATGACTAATGATGTGGGCGCCTGGGTGGCTCAGTTGGTTAAGTGTCTGCCTTTGGCTCAAGTCACAATCCCAGGGTCCTGGGATTGAAGATGTGGGATTGAGCCCCACATTAGGCTCCATGTTCAGCAAGGAGCCTGTTTCTCCTTCTACCTCTGCCTGCTGCTTCCCCAGCTTGTGCTATCCCTCTCTCCCTGTCTCTCTGTCAAATAAATAAAATCTTTTAAAAAATTGACTAATGATGATATATCATCATGAACAATTGTATATTTCATAATAAGAAATTCTTGGTGATGTGAAACAGTTAATGAATTGCCACCAATACTTAAAGAAGTAAGATGGGGACATGGTAATTCTGTGTCATTTATATTCCTTAAGCATTCATGAAGGGCTGGCATTAAATGATATCATTTATTTTGTGCCATAAGACTCTGGTATGCTAGAGCTATCCTCTTACTGCTCTGATGTCATTAAGCCTCTTCACGAAAGTTACCTCGTAAGAATTGTAATACTGCAAGACAATGTGGCTCCAAATGAAAATGTGTATGAACTGCTATTAAGAAGTATTTATCAGTGCTCTTGTTGTCTTAACTATAGAGCCTCTGATTTGCAGATGGGACTTCTGTGTGATCATCTAGCTGATTTTTCTAGACTTGAATTCCACAATGAAGACATTAGTTTCTGGACATGTGACCTTGAAGTAATGGTATTTATTGACTTTTATTATGCTTTTTAATGAAGGCAATGTGAAGCTTTGGCATTAGAAATTGTGTCAAATGTTGAATTGTATGTGAAGTCAACAAGTAAAACAAAATTTCAATTTGGGAAAAGAAAGTGAGGACACAGTCAAAAGTTAGGGAGATGGATGGACAGAGAGAGAGAAAGAGGGAAATACAAAGATACAGAGATATAGAGAGAAGGAGGGATGATGCAGAGCATATAAGTAGATACATGAATGGAAGTGCTCCCTTATATCATCCAAGGTTGACAGTGTGCTCATGGAACTGGCCTTGTGTGGGCAAAGTTGGCCAAAATTTAAATATTGTTAGTTTCAGGAAGGAAATCAATAAGTAACGATACTAGTACTAAAGAATTAAGCCTATGTCTTTCCCGTACCTCCTCTTAGGTTCATTTCTAGAGCAAAAATGTTATTATATACAACCAGATGGATTACTGGTCTGGCTTTGTATGTCAGCTCCCATGCTAGGACATTTACAACTATAAAGATACAGCATGAGACATAAATTCCCCAGAAAAAGCATCAGAGAGAAATCTGAATTACAGTTCTTGCTCATGTGATGCTATTCTGTAATAACCATGCTATTCTGTTATTTTACTATTTATGAAATGGAGAAGAGCAGTCATACATTCCTGTGTATTTGGAAGCCAATTGGCAAATGGGCAGAGCTTTTAGGAAGACTGAATCATCCCACCAAACTATCACACTGAAAACATGAGATATATATATATATATATATATATATATATATATATATATATATTCTGATCACAAACAGAAGGATTAATATCCATTGATACTCAAGTAGAGTACCAATTGTATGGACAAGAAGGTTAAAAATACAGATTCCTAGGCTCCACTCTTAGAAAATTCTAATTCATTAGATAGTGAGGCAGGTCTAGAAATCTGTATGTTAGTGAACAGCCCAGGTGATTTCGATATGTCTAGTTCCAGGAACATGATTATCATAAACACTAATAAACTGACACAATATGAAAAGAGGTATAAATTAGAAAACTTACTTTATTCCTCATGAGATTATAGGAAAATATTAAGGCTCTCATTGTAGGCTGTAGGTATGTTTATAAGCATATATGTCTATATTGTATAATCACATGAAATATATTCTCATTCACGTTTTTTAATGAAAAATAGTTGAAATGGTGAATATCCTACAAGGCAAATAAAATTAAAGTCTAGATCAACTAGGCATAGGGCATTACTATCAATTTTAGAATACGAAATAGATTCTACTTTAAATTTCCAAACTGTATAACTTAATAAAAGTAACATAGCTGTGAAAGCCCCATGAAAACATAAAGACTCAAAAAATTCAGGGGAGGGGGCATTGTATTGAATATAACCAGGCACAGTCTCTGGCCACTTTTCGTTCTTTTTCCTTTTTTTTAACCACATAGTTACTCTTAAAACTTTGCCCTGCCAGGAGAGATACAAGCAATAGAAAACCGCTGTTAGAGTCTAGCCAAATGTTTCTCCAAGCACTATCCTTGGACAACTTGCAACAGAACCACTTGGTATTTATTTTAAAGTACAGATTCCTAGACCCTCCCTTACACATATTAAATAAGAATCTGGTTAAAGGGGTGGTTTCAGGATGATGGTGAATATCTTTAAAGAAATAATTTCCAGTTTTAGAGTTTGAGATGCACTGCTTAAAGACGTCAATTCCTTAAGTACAAAAGAGAGGAAAAAGATTATGTGGCTTGAATTTCCACAGTATTTTCTGAAATTTTTACTTCTCTCAATGCTGGACAAAGGAAAGCATCAGGGGTGGGGGTGGGCAGAGCTAAGATCAGGTGAGTGAGGCACTTGCCTTGGGTACAAAAATTAAGGAGTGATTAAAAGAAAGAAAAGAAATAATAAAATCAAGATAACAGGCTGTGCCAAGCCATATTGGAGCTGAAGTGAAATAAGTAATACTTAAAAGAGGTAATACTTATTATTTATTTTAAATTATTTTTATTCATCATGGATATTTTTACACTAATTTTATTTTTTTCAATAGTACATTAAAATATTGTTTAAGTTGACTACTGAGTTTTTCAGGACCTGCTTAATTTTTGCACCAGAGGCAAATGCCTCACCCTAGTTCTGGCTCTGCTCCTCTGTATTATGTGGAATGGACTTACCTCAGTTATTTAAAAGCATGTTAACATCTAAGCACAAAAGGTTGTTTTCCTCTTATTGCATCTTCTCAGTAAATATGTTTCCGCCTAAAGGTAGGACCAATTTTGCTCCCCAAATTTAATCAGATCCATTATATAATAAAACCAAATGAACTTATTTTCTTAGACTGAAATGGAAGTGGGAGTTCCCCCAAAAATATACTTTGGTTAATATTTTTCAAAGTTAACCAGTTAATGTACTAAAAATGAAATAAGGTAGAAATGAACTGGAATGCCTATATTCAGGTTTAGGTATATAATAAAAATGCTCAGTTGATTAAATAATAATCTTCAACAACAACCTGCGTCTTCAAAGTTTCTACTTTATTGTTATTATTATATTTTTGGATGGGAAGTTTTCTCTAAAGAAGATGCTTTTGATGTCCTATGACCAAGAAGAGGAAACCCAAGCCAAATATTTGATTGCCTACTAAGTATTTGTTGTGACATATATTCATAGAAGGAGGTTTTGTCATACTGGCTCTTTCACTATTGCAGAGTTGAACTGTTGTCTTCCTTAGACTAAAACAGCTTGTTTAAAGTCTATGCAGGCAGAGCCCCTTAGACAATATTTCAAACATGGCATAGATTTGCAGACTATCAGGGAATGAGAAGTCTGAAAAACTCACTTAAAATTATCCCTTTGAGGGTCACCTGGGTGGCTCAGTCGGTTAAGCAGCTGCCTTCAGCTCAGGTCATGATGTCCTGGGTTCGAGCCCCACATCAGGTTCCTTGCTCAGCGGAGAGCCTGCTTCTCCCTCTCCCTCTGCCTGCCTGCTGCTCCCCCTGCTTGTGCTCTCTCTCTCTCACTATCTCTCTCTGTGTGTCAAATAAATAAATAAAATCTTTAAAAAAAAAGTTATCCCTTTGAGCACAGTTAAGGGAGTCAGGATTTGGTTAGATGTGGAAGTAAAAAAAAAAAAAAAGTTGACATGTTGATGATAATTTATTAAAAGCCTCCAAAAGAAAATTAAGCAAATGTAGATGAATGAAATTAGCAGTGGTGATGGTCACCAATATGTTGATCAAGACTATCTCTAGAAATAAGGTCTGGGTGCTTTTACTCCCTATAAAAAAGTACATTGTTTGATTTTTTTTCTACAGTGAGATTGTTTTGCCTACAGACAAAACATTATAATAATTGTCACTTTCAAAAATATATTCATATCCTAATGTCTGTGGAAAACTTTGGGGGTTAGAACCTAAAAGGAAATTTATTTGCATTGTAAGGGTTATGAGGCCCTAACTTGCATCAGTTTTATATAGTAAAATTTTAGGGACATTAAAAATTGAAACTGATCCTTTTGAGAAGTGTTTATGTTACTACCCTACACAGTGGTGGAGAAATGAGCAGGAAGACTGCTTTAGGTCATTTCAAGATTTATAATTATATTATTTGAAATGCTTTTTCAAAAAATCAGAAAGAGTACTATAATAAATTCTCAAGAATTTTGTTGGTTCCATTAAGTTATTGGAGAAAATATTTATATAATTAACTTATATGAAAATATATAAACCACATATAGTTTATCTTAATTTAGGAAAGTAGATACCTTATACCAAAAACCCAGTTCATTTCAATAAAATAAATGACAAAGTTCTAACAATTCCTTAATATTTAAGGATATGGAATTTTTTTCCTTTGCCTCAAGCCTTTCTGGCAATTTAATAAGGGGAAATTAATACTCCTATTTACGTACCATTTTTACTTATATTTTGCCCCAAACTTAACCATTACTCTTTCCTTTTAAAGATTATTCTCCTATTTATCCATTTGTTAAATACTGACTGTATATCTACCATGTAGCAGACAGTGTGTGAGATACTGTAACCTGCAGAAACAAAGGCAGACAAGCTAAACATAATGACTGTCCTTGGGAAGCAAAGCCTCTTTTGCCTTGCAAGAAATTACCAATAAGTAGGACATTTCAAAATATCCAATCCATAACTTTGGACATGATTATTCTGGAATCTTTCTACCCTGGAGATAATATTTACCAAGTCATTTAAATTTTTATGGTGAGAATTCCCTAGATTACTTTAAGGAATAAAGCAATAGAAAATGGGAAAATGCATGCTCACTGTTACTTAATTGATGATGAATGCTTTTTGAATAAAACCTAGTGTTTATAGCCATGGTAATATCATATAAAAATTCTGTTTAGGTGTTGAAGTCAAATTCATTCATGGTTTACACTTTAGAGGAAATATTTCTATGTACACTCACCTAGGTATACATTAACAGTTTACACATTGGGTAACTATACTTCATTTGCATGATTTTTAAAATTTGCAAACATAATGAAAAGCATGACTGTTTGCACATGAGATTAATTTGCTGTTAGAAGAAGAAATTCTGCATAAAGCTATCTATTCCGTATGGACATGCATTCTACCCTCTGTACCTCCTGTATGAAGAATAGGGCCCTGATACATACATACAGAAATGTCTTGACATCTTTTTAAGAGTGTAGTTTACAAATCCCTCCCTTGACATGTCATGAGTTTTTTTTAATGATACAGAGGATGGAATTCTTTCAAGTTCCACTTCCAGTGATGATAGAATGGTTTATGTAGATTAACTGGCCCACCAAGAACAGCTAGAAAAATCTTGAAAAATATTTACAAGCCTTAAGGAGCAACTGAAGCAGCCAAGAGATGATGGACAATGATATGTAACAATGGGTAAGTACATTTTGATAAGACTGACAGTCGGCTGTGCTTTTACTTTCACAATATTTCCCTTAGGTGAAAGGCTAAGAAATTAAAAAAGAATGTGGCATTCAATCAAAAATCACCAGGCATTTGACAACAAAACCACATGATTAAAAAAAAAAGATTTTAAAAAGGGAAGCACAAGTAAAATAACAAGTGATTCAGATATTGGAGTTAATCAGATATAGAATTTGAAATAATTGTGATTAATATGTTAAGAACATGGATAATATGATGAAGAATTTCATTAAAAAACTGGAATCATAAAATAATAGAGTAGATATTCCATAACTGGACAAAATACAACCACTTAAGTAAGAAAAGTTAAATGGGGCAGGTTAGAGTCAGCAGCAGAAAAAAAAAAATCAGTGAATGACATAAGTCAATAGAAGATATCAAGACTAAAGCATAGAAAGAAAAAATAATAGAAATTAGAAATAAAAAAATCTCTTGAGACATATACAATGTAGTGAAATTATCTAATATATTTGAAATTGCAGTTCAAGCAACAAAGCAGAGGAATCATTGGGATTAAGCAGTATGTGATAAGATGCTGGCCAAGAATTCTCCAAAATTGATGAAAGACATTAGGTTACAGATTTAAGGAGACCCTCAGCAGGGAAAAACATAAATAAATCACAACTTAAAAAATCATTGTAAAACTGCCCAAAACCAGAGTAAAATTCTTAAAAAGCATTACTGGGGCTAATATATAACTTACAGGATCAGCAAGATGACTTGACAGTGGACAGTTCAACATTCCATAATTGGTAGAAGCCAGAAAATATTAGGGTGATAGGTGATAGGAAATTGCCAAAGGAAAAAATTTCCAAATAAGAATTTTCTGTAAACTAAAATTTTATTTGAAAAATGAAGGTAAAATCAGTATGTTATGAAACAATCTGAGATTTTTTTTTGCCTACCAGTACATCCATGCTAAATGAAATAACAAAAGCAAGTTTTCATACAGAAAAAAATAAATCTAATGAAACAAGTAAATGAAGGAAGAAATGAAGAGCTATGGAAAAGTTAAGTATGTGGCTAATTATAAATAAATATTGACCTATAAAATAATGATAATATTGTATTATGGGTATTATAATATAGAAATATAATACAAGACAACAATAACACCAAAGCCAGAAAGGGGCAAGGCAGTTAAAAGTCAAAAGCCCATGCATTGTCATGGCAATATTAATTTATGTTTGGCTCTGGTAAGTCAAGCATGCATGCAATAATCCTAGGAAACCACTAAAACTGCTAGAGGAGAAAAAATAAATAATACAAATAACTCACTAAGTTGATAAAATGCAAGAAAAGAGAAGAAAAGAAAGCATAAAACAGGACAATTAAAATAAATAGAAAGATAGTACTATATTTATGCCCAAACATATCAGGAATTAACTTGTGTAAATAGGAAAAGAACTCCAGCTAACATTTTAGAATTCAACTGAATACAATTTATAGAGAAACATGTTAAATAAATACAAACATGCAGAAAGGTTAAAGTAAAAGGATAATAATAATAAAATAATAATAAAGATACACCTTATAAGAACTAACCAAAAGAAAACTGAGTTAGCTACACTAATATCTGACAAAATTAACTTTTAGGCCAGCGGCATCACTAGAGATAAAAAGGGTTATAGCATACTTAGATTAAAGCATTCATCTACCAAGAATATATAACAATTATATTTTTATCCAACAACTTATACAAGTATATAATGACAAAATATATTAAATATGTAAATTTATATTGTAACAAAATATATTAATTTATAGAACATGCAGGATATATAATATCTGAATTACCTGGTAAGTAAACTTGATTTAATTGACCACATAGAACACTTATGTACAACAACTATGGAGCAAACATTATTTTCACGTGTATGTGCAACACCTAAAAATTAACATAAGTTATTTTTAACATAAGTTTCAACAAATTTCAAAGAACTGATGTATAGAATATGACTTTTGATGCATAACATTAAGAAAAAAAAACCCTAATGTTTGAAAATCAAGTCATGTACTTTTCAAATATCTAAGGATCAAAAAAGAAATCACAATTACAAATGAAAAAAATACATTTTTTTTACCCAGATCATAATGAAAATTCCACATATCAGAACTTCCGGGTGCAGTGAAAGTCATGCTAAGAGGGAAATGTATAATCTTCAAAAAAGATATTTAAAAGAAGAGTGACAGGTGCCTGGGTGGCTCAGTCGTTAAGCGTCTGCCTTCGGCTCAGGTGATGATCCCAGGGTCCTGGGATTGAGTCCCATATCGGGCTCCCTGATTGGCAGGAAGCCTGCTTCTCCCTCTTCCACTCCCCCTGCTTGTGTTCCTGCTCTCGTGCTCTCTCTCTCTCTGTCAAATAAATAAATAAAAAATAATAAAATCTTTAAAAAAAAAGAGTGACAATATTGTAAGTAACCATCTCAAGAACTTAGCCAGAAGTTAGAAAACATTCATTAAATCTAAAGAAAATAAAAGAAATATTTTTTAAAAGCAGAAGTCAATTATATGGAAAATATACAATAAGAAGTTAACAAACCTTGACTCTTAGGAAAGATAAGTAAGTTAATTACTCCCTACTGTGAATTATGAAGGTAAAACGAGAGAGGGACTAAAAATTACTAATACTAAGGAAAATGGAAGATTTGTAATTATTCTATATGAATTAAAAAATAGTCTTAGTTTAGATGGCCTCACCAGTAAATATTTTACCAAGCATGAGAAAAAAAAAATGTGAACATTTCCCATTTTGTTTTATAAGGATAACATTACTTTGTTTCCAAATTACAGACCATTCTTTTTCATAAATTTATATGTAGAAATCCTATATAGAAATTCCCAAACAAGGGGTGCCTGGGTGGCTCAGTCTTTAAGTGTCTGCCTTCGGCTCAGGTTATGATCCCATTGTCCTGGGATTGAGCCCGCATCGGGCTCCCTGCTCCACGGGAAGCCTGCTTCTCCTTCTCCCACTCTCCCTGTTTGTGTTCCCTCTCTCGCTGTCTCTCTCTCTGTCAAATAAATAAATAAAAATCTTTAAAAAAAATCCCAAACAAAATTAATAAAAGAGTAATATATTATGAACAAGTAGGGTATATGCCAGGAATTTAAAAATGATTATATTTGAAAATTAACCAGTGTTATTGATCACATTAACAGAGGAAAGAAAAGAAATTATATGATTGTATGAAAGTACGCTGAAATAGTGTTTGATGGAATTCAGTAATATTAGTAGATTGAGATTAGAAAGGAATTTACTTAAATGATAAATTATATTAAAATGCATTGGGAATTACACAGTAAGGTAGGCTTACTTTTTCTGTTTTGGTATTTTTTTCTCTCCCTATTTTCAATCTCTTAAATATTTATTTATTTATTTATTTATTTATTTACTTACTTACTTACTTACTTACTTACTTACTTATTTATTTAAGATTGTCTTTATTTAGTTGACAGGGAAAGAGAGAACAAGCAGGGGGAGCGGCAGGCAGAGGAAGAGGGAGAAGCAGGCTCCCCGCTGAGCAGGGAGCCGAATGTGGGGCTCAGTCTCGGGGGACCCTGGGTCCATGACCTGAACAAAAGGCAGATGCTTAACCAACTGAGCCACCCAGGCGCCCCTCTTTTAAATATTTAAAGAAGATTCCAGAATAATAATTTTATATTCTATTGTCTAGATTTCTGTTGTTGAAGTACTGTAACAGAATAGTGCAGTGAACAAGGATATGGGCTTTAGTCTTAGATTTAGTCATCACTCCATCAAGAAGCAATCTATTAATTTCAGAGCAAGTTAATTAGCATCTCTAAGCCATATCTATTATCTATCTATCTATCTATTTTTTTTAGAGAAAGTGCACACATGTGAGCGGGGAGAGGGGACTGAGGGAGAGGGAGAGAGAGAATCTTAAGCAGGCTCCATGCCCAGCACAGAGCCCAAGACTGGGCTCCATCACCCGACCCTGAGATCATGACCTGAGCTGAAATCAACAGTTGGATGCTTAACCTACTGAGCCACCTAGACACCCCATCTAAGCCATATTTTGTTGAGAGAGTCAGAGAGAGAGATGGAGAAAGAGAGAGGAAATGAGAAAGCAAGAGAGCAAGAGAGAGGGAATGAATGAATGAATGAATGAATGTCTATGTCTCAATGTTGTTATATGAATTAAAGTAATGTATATGTAAAATCATCTAGTAAATCACCTCTTATACTTGTTTGTCCATACCTGTATTTCCCCAAACTATCTATCACGCTTACTGTATTAGTTTCCTAGGGTTATTATAACAAATTATCACAAACTATGTTGTTTAAGAAAACATAAATTTATTTTCTCACAATTCAGAGGCTAGGAATCTGAAACGAAATAAAAATGATAGCAGGATTGGTCCTTTCTTGAGACTCTACCAAGGAATCTTGATTGCATTTGCAAAGACCTTATTTCCAAATAAGATTACATTCATATATACTGAAGGTGAGAACTTTAACTTATGTTTTGGGGGAACGGAATTCAACCCAGAACATATATCAAGCAGGCAGTAAACTGAGAGAAGCTAAGAGGTTTGTCTAGAGTAGTAAATGAAACTACTAACAAAGCCAGAACTAGAAACATATCTGATTCAGAATCCAGTGTTTCTTCTCATATGCCAAGCTACTTAAAAAATTATCTTCATGATTCCAAAGGTAAACTTTAAGTCTTGATTGTATCTATTTATAGTCTATTCTATATCCTTGACTGGATTTAGAACATGTAAATAAATCATTTGAAGTGTTGAACTCAGAGAAAAATAATACATGAGTGTGAGTTGGCACAAGTCTATGTGAACACAAAGTGAAGGTGACACATAGGCAGCCTATGTGCCATTTCCAACCAGCAGAAAGATCCATTTTGTCTTAAACACCGTGGTTGTGGAGGCTGTGGGGGTTATTATTTTTAATGAGCTAAATTTTTTAAAATCAGAAGATTTTACTTCAAATTCCAGCTTTCTAACTGCTCTTGAAAAGTCAAGATTTGGCAACAGTGGATCCACATGACCACAGGCTGCTAG